>NW_026555331.1:68880689-68903143 GCF_014898055.3 Talpa occidentalis
TACTGGAAGTCCTAGCCAGAGCAATAGACAAGAGAAAGACATCCAAGGAATCCAAATAGGAAAAGAAGAAGTCAAACTATCACTATTTGCAGATGATATGATATTATACATGAGACCCCAAAATCTCCACAGAAAACTAATTCAACTCATCAATCAATTCAGTAAAGTGGCAGGATACAAAATCAACACGCAAAAGTCAGTGGCCTTCCTATACACAAACAATAAATCTGAAGAAGAAGAAATCAAAAAAAACCACCCTTTTATTATCGAAACAAAAAAAATCAAATATTTGGGAATAAATCTAACAAAAGAGGTAAAGGACCTATACAAAGAAAACTATAAAACACTGTTAAAAGAAATAGAAGAAGACACAAAGAAATGGAAAGACATCCCCTGCTCATGGATTGGAAGAATAAACATTATTAAATGGCCATCCTACCAAAAGCAATATACAGATTCAATGCTATTCCAATCAAAATCTCAATGGCATTCTTCAAAGAAATAGAACAATTATTGATGAAATTCATATGGAATCACCAAAAACCCAAATAGCCAAAGCTCTACTGAAAAAAAAAGAAGGAAATGGAGGCATCACACTCCCAGACTTCAAACTATACTACAAAGCCATAATCATCAAAACGGCATGGTATTGGAACAAGAACAGACATACTGACCAATGGAATCGAATAGAAAATCCAGAAATAAACCCACAGATTTATGGTCAACTAATCTTTGACAAAGGAGCAAAGACTATGCATTGGAGCAAAGAAAGTTTGTTCAATAAATGGTGCTGGGAAAACTGGGTCGCTACATGCAAAAGAATGAAGCTTGACCACTACCTCACACCATACACAAAAATCAACTCAAAATGGATTAAAGAACTAGACATAAGACCTGAAACCATAAAATACATAGAAGGAAATATAGGCGAAACACTACGGGATTTGCACATCAAAGACATCTTTACAGACACATCACCAAAGCAGTGATAGTGAAGAGAAAGATAAACAGCTGGGACTACATCAAATTAAAGAGCTTCTGCACAGCAAAAGAGACAATAACAAAAACAAAGAGAAACCCCACCAACTGGGAGAACATTTTTGCACCCAACACTAATGATAAAGGACTGATCACAAAAATCTGCAAAGAGCTGATGAGACTCAGCAACAACAAAGAAAATAATCCAGTCAAAAAATGGGCAGAAGAGCTAAAAAGAAACTTCTCTGAAGAGGAAATGCAAATGGCCAACAGACATATGAAAAAATGTTCAACATCACTTGTAATCAGGGAAATGCAAATCAAAACTACCATGAGATACCATCTCACACCAGTGAGAATGGCACATATTAAAAAAACTAGCAACAACAAATGTTGGCGAGGATGTGGAGAAAAGGAACTCTTGTGCACTGTTGGTGGGAGTGCAAACTGGTCCAACCACTATGGAGAGCTGTGTGGAGATTTCTGGACCTACTAAACATAGAGCTTCCATATGATCCAGCAATTCCACTCCTAGGTATTTACCCAAAGGACACAGAAACATCAATTCCAAAGAGCACCTGCACTCCTATGTTTATAGCAGCACTGTTTACAATAGCTAAGCTTTGGAAACAACCCAAATGCCCAAAAATAGATGACTGGATCAAGAAGATGTGGTACATATATACCATGGAATATTACTCAGCATTCAAAAAAAATAAACACATGCAATTTGCAGCAACATGGATGGCACTGGAAGGGATCATGCTCAGCGAAATAAGCCAAAAAGAAAAAGAAAAATACCGGATGGTCTCACTCATAGCAGGAATCTAGAAAACTTAAATAAGGGACCAGGAAAATGAATATAAGAAAGTGAAAATCAAAATCAACAAAAAAACTATGAACCAGAGACACTTTTTGGGGGGTGGGGGGCGGGGGGGAAGGATTGGGTCAGAATGGGGCGTTTGCAATTGTATGGGGAAATAAAAATAAAATTTAATATTTAAAAAAAAAAAAAACAATAATTCTTGGAGACAGTACAGTCTAGTTCCCTAATAAAAGAGAAAAATTTCTCAAGTCTAAAAAAAAAAAAAAAAAAGAAAGAGAATCAATTATATGTGGCAGCACACAAGAAGTACAAATATCAGTAGAAATGGTAAATAAAATGAGTAATAGGCCAAAAAAAAAAAAAAAAAAAAGAAAGGAGGAAATACGGTTTTATTCCTATAGGTTACATAAAGCAGATAACAGAAAATACAAAGGAGTACAGAAGATTACTATGAACACTACATGCCAATAAATTTGATAATCTTGAAGAAATGGAAAATTTCTAGACCAATATAGTTTACCAAGACAAAACCAGAATAAAAGGAAGAGTTGACTATGGTTTATAGTTGCTTGTTGATTTTGATTTTTACTTTGTATTAATTAGTCTTTTTCCTGGTCCCTTATTTTGGTTTTCTGAATTCCTGCTATGAGTGAGACACTAAGTGGGAGGAAGGGTGGGGAAAGGAAGGATTACAGTCAAAATAAGGGGGGGTGCAATGGTATTGGGAATAAAACCAAAATGAAAATGCATACATTGTGCAAAAATGAAAAATGTTATAAGAATTATATATAATAAAATATTAAAAAAAGAAAGGTGGGGAAAAAAAGTAAATAATAGATCATTTCAAAAAAAAAGGAAGAGTTGAATAAAACAATCACAATCAAAACAGCAAAAAAAATTCTTCCCAAAAACAAATAACCAAGACCACATGTACTTACAAATAAATTTTATCAAACCTTCAAAGAAGGTTAGAAAAAATAATGCCAACCTTGTTCAAATTATTTATAAAAATGCATGAAGAGGGAGTATCCCTAATTTATATTATGATGCCAACATTATTTTACTATCAAAACCAGATAAATACAGCACAAGAAAGAAAATACTTATCAAAATCCCATTAACTTTTTTCAAGAAAATAGAAAAATATAAAATATAAAATATGAATATATATAAATATAAAATATAAAATTTCTATGGACCCAGGAAAATTTTAAATAGACAAAACCATTCCAGGAGAAAAGAAAAATAGAAGACTCACACTTCCTGGCTTCAATTTATAGTATACAGCAACTGTAATGAGCGTGGCCTCAGAAAAAAAAAAACAGAGGCACAGATGAATGGAATAGAACAGAGAAACAACAACAACAACAAAAAAAAAAAACTGAAACAAATGAAATAGCTGATCTTTGACAAAAAAAAATCCTTAGCCAGATGAGGAAAGCCCCTTTAAAAATGTTTCTGGGAAACATGGACATCCACGTGCAAAAGGAAGGAAGGAAGAAGAGAAGGAAGGAAAGAAGAGGAAGGAAGGAAGGCCTCTACTACAAACAAACAAAAAAAAAATTTCAACATGGATTAAAGACTTTGATATAAAACTTGAAACCATAAAATTATAGAAGAAAACAAAGGTGATATATTCTTAGACATAAATCGCAGAGGTGTATTTAAAGATACAACCTCAGGGCCTCCCCTGGTGGCACAGCGGTTGGGCGCTGGGCTGCGAAGCTGCCCACAGCCTCTGCAGTGCCAGTTCGATCCCCGGCCCCTCAGCAGTGTGTTTCATCAGTCTGCCTGTTCTGTTCCCCACTCTGGCTCTCCCCACTCATGCTTCTGACTGTACCCAGTGCTTGTATAAATAAATAAATAAATCATTAAAAATAAAATAAAGATATAACTTCAATACGGGGGGGAAAAGCAAAAATTTAAAAATTTAAAAAAAAAATTTAAAAAATGAACAGTAAACTAAAAAAATTAAAAGACATAACCACAAAAATAAAATGGCAATTTAGGAGAAGATATTTGCATATCACACATCCAACAAAATGTTAATATTCAAAATATTAAAACTGGGAAAACTTACCAACTAAAAGACAAAGAGCCCAATCAGAAAATTGGCAAGAGACCTAAATAGAACTTCTCCGAAGATATCCAAATGGCCAACAGCCACATTAAAAAATGTTCAACATTACTTCTTATAAAAAGAAATGCAGGGCCTCCCCTGGTGGCGCAGGCGGTTGAGCGTCGCGCTATGAAGCTGTCTGCAGCCTCTGCAGCGCCAGTTTGATCCCGGCCGGCCAGCGAAGGTCCAACATGGTTGGCAGACCTCTCCTGCCTCGCCTGCTGGTCCCCTCAGCAGTGGATTTCGTCAGTCTGCCTGTTCTGTTCCCTGCTCTGTCTCTGGTGAATCTGCCCACCCTCCTGCGCATCTGGCCTGTACCCTGGTTCTTATATAAAATAAATAAACAAATCTTTAAAAAAAGAAAAAAGAAAAAGAAATTCAAATCAAGATTATATGAAAAAATATCACCTCTTTCCTGTGAGAATGGCTTATACCATAAAGACTGAAAACAACAAATTTTGGTAAGGATGTTTAAGATGAGGACCACTCACCCACTATTGATGGGAATGTAATTTGGTGTAGTGTCTATGAAAAAGTGGTACGAAGATATGTTAACAAAACTTTTAAAAATGAAAATTTCACATGATCCAGCAACACCACAGTTAAATGTTTACCCAAAGACAATGAAAAATTCTATTATGAACAGATTTATGCACTCCTGCATTCACAGAAGCCTTAGTCACCTTATTCATAATAACCAAGTAGTACAACCAATTTAAGAGTCCAAAGAGAGATAACTGGATGAAGAAACTGTGGACAATATACTTACTGGAATACTATTATCACTATTCAAAGAGATGAAATTGTGTCTACTGGGACAAAATGGATGGACATTGAGATAATTATACTAAATGAAATAAGTCAGGAAGTGAAGGACAAATACTGCACTGTTTCACTTAGATGTGGAATATAAATAATCAAAGAAACAAAGCTGGCAAAGCACAGCAAAATATAATTCTTGGAGTCTGTGGAAAATTAAACTGGTCATCAGAGGAAAAGTGGGGCAGAAAGAAGAGGAACAGGGGAAGGAAGAATATAGAACATCTGAATGGGAATTTTGATGGAGAGTGGGTAAAGCATGTACATTATGGCAAAATGAAAATGTTTTCCCTAAATGATATAGGTATGTAAATGATTCACAATTTAATAAAATGAAGAAAAACAAATTATATATGAATTTCCCTGATGAATATTGACACAGAAATATTCAGCAAAATACCAGTAGGTTGAGTTCAACAATATATTATAAGGATTATAAATAATGATCAATTGGGGTTTATTTCAGGGTTGTAAGAAAGGTTTAGTATACATAAATCAATCAATGCAGTACATCATAACAACAACAACAAAGATAAAAATTATAAATTTTATAGATGCAGAGAAAACATTTAATAAGATTCACAACACATTTATGGTAAAAATTTTAAACAAGATGGGAGTAAAGGAAGCAATCTCAAGATAATAAAGTTCATTTGCTATAACCCAAAAATAAATATAATACTTAATAGTGAAACACTGAAAGCTCTTCCCCTTGTCAGAAACAAGACAAGAAAATCATCACTCTGTTTAACTTGTTATTAGAGGTTTTGACCAGAGCTATCAGACAAAAACACAAAATAAAGAGAATCCAAGTCAGAAACAAAGATGTGAAATTATTACAATTCAGACAATTGAATAGTACACATAGAAAGTCCTACAGGCCCTCTCCCACCCACAAAGTCAGCACTCTCCAATCAACAGAAAGGAGGAAAACAAACAAACAAAAACAACCAACAAGAACAAACTACACAGCAAGTGGGACTGTGAGTGGAAAGGAACTATTTCAGGCACCGCACCCTGTGAACTGGAACTGTGGAGAATGTAGAACCAAGCATAAGTATTCTTAGCCATTGCTTTGTCATTTTGTGTGTGACTGCCATTTTAGAATTTTAGGTTTTGCTGTCCCAGGAATGAGGACTGCATTCCAGAGATAGTTTTGACAGTTTCAACCCTCACTCCACCCTCGCCCTCCAGTCATCAATGAGGGCGAACTTGCCGTAATTGGAGCTGCAGGCTGGAGCTGCATCTAGGCTGGGCCAGTCAGCTGAGCATTATAGCCAGGCAATGTTGAAGAACGCATCCTTGTAGCCAATGAGTAACTGCCAGCATAACTCTATAAAAAAAGACCCTGCTTCCTTTGTTCGGGGCTCTCAATATCTGCCGCTGAGTTGGTAGGTGCTGTGAGCCCAGACTTGAGTCTGTAATAAACTCCCTTTTGTGTTTGCATCGGCTGTCTTTGGATTCTTGGAGGCTATGCTCGCAGAGTCTGCTGATCCTGGGCACAACAGAGAATTGGGCAGGAATCTCTGTGAAGGTGAGCGAATGGCTCCGGGCACCATTAGAGAAAGATAAGGACTTCATGGAGACCTACAAATAGCCCAAGGCCAGCCAGTAAGCTTGTGCAGAAAAGTGGGCACGCTCAAAAAGCATATGCGGAATGCGGACCACGGATGCCCAGGTCCCGGTGCCTGCAACCTAGGCTTCCAGAGACACATGCAGGAGCCCTCACTGAGGTGAATGACCCTCACTGAGTAATCAGAAACCAAGCGCCCAGACATGGGAGCGGGGGTGCAAAAGGCGCCATTTCTGGGGACACTGAACTGGACTACAGCCCACATCCTGGATCTGAAGGCTTCTGAACTGAGACCTAGGGCACAAAATTTGGGGAGTGGGATCCCCACGACGGTGGGGCACAAGGCAGACACAGCACTCCCAAGCTGTTGAGGCTCTCCATGCCACTCCCACTCTGTTCCCCTGGACCCACGGGAAAAACAGTTCTGGAAGGACACTAGGAAAGATATCTGGCGCCACCTAGTGACCAGAAAAAAAATCACCAACATACTGATAGTTGGAAACCAGGATTCCCACAGCTGCGGCACAGCACCAGGTGAACATGGAGCAGACACAGCACTCAGCTTGAATAAGAGCCCCTCTGTTGAGATGCTCCCCTCCATCTCCCCTCCATTTCTCAGACAACCTTTGGGAAAAAGCACAGGTCAGCAAGCACAGATTTCTGGTGCCACTTCATGATGAGAACAAAATCAACAACTAGCTGATTTCCTATTGGAACTGAGTAAATATAGAGAGAGGGAACTGAAAGGGACAGCACCCAGTAACACAGCATCAATACCCTGGTGGAGTTTTGGCCTACCAGTGCTGGTCTCAGTCTGGTCAACAGTTTCTGGCACCCCTAAAGGAGCACTCCAAAGAGATGCTCGCCAACACTAGTGGCACAACATACCATGCATAGAACTAATTAGAAAGCAAACAATAAGGAGAAGAAAAAATATAAACAACCAAGTAAGCCCACAGGAGAACACACACAAAAAGAAATACAGTCACCAGAGATCAATAACGACATGGAAGAACTTCAGATAGAGAAGTAATGATCATCAGGATTAAAAAGCAGAAAGAAAATGAAAAGGGAAAAATGATTGGAGACAAATAATCACTGAACTGAAGAATGAAATTGAGACCTTAAGAAAGGAAAGAAAAGAAATGCAGGAGATTAAAAAATTACTAGAGGAGATAAAGAAGTCTGGGAATAGCAATGAAAACAGAATCAATGAAATGGAAGAACAGATCAGTACTATCGAAGATACATAAATAAAAAGAGACAAAAGAGTAAAAGGGAAATAAGTGCAAATAAAGAAGTATGAGGATACTCTTAGACAATTATCAGACTCCATGAAGAAAGAAAATGTAAGAGCTATAGGGATTCCAGAAGGTGAGAAGAGAGACAAAGGAACTGAGAAATTATTCAAGGAGATAATTGAAGAAAACTTCAATATAGACATGCAGGAAGGAGACAAATATAGACCAATATAGACAAATATAGACATACAGGAAGTGAGAAGAACTCCCAATTACCACAATGAAAAGAAAACTACAGCAAGACACCTAATAGTAAAGCTTGCAAGAGTCCAAGACAAGGAAAAAATAATGAAACTGGCAAAGGGAGAAGAAACAGGTAACTTATAAGGGAAAACCAATCAGGTTCACTTCAGACTTCTCCGAAGAAACATTACGGGCAAGAAGTGAATGGAGTAACATATTCAGCACACTTCAAGACAGCAAATGCCAATCAAGAATATTTTACCCTGCAAAGCTCTCCTTCCTCTATGAAGGAAAAATATGGACGTTCTCAGACAAACAGAAACTCCAGAAATTCATTACAACTAAACCCCTACTCCAAAAAATTCCACAACAAGTCCTAAAGCCAAAACCAACAGAGAAATGAACAAGAAGAACAGAATAAAGCAAGGAATAAAATCACAGAAAATACAAACAAAAATGTCAAACACAGATGTCAACATATCATTATCAACTCTAAATGTAAATGGATTAAACTCATCAATAAAAAGACACAGAGTAGCAGGCTGGATTAAAAAACAAAACCCAACTTTCTGCTGTCTCCAGGAAACATTTAACCACAAAGATAAACACAGACTGAAAGTAAAAGATTGGAAAACAATCCTACAAGCAAATGGACCAAAAAAGAAGGCAGTAACAGCCACAATTATACCAGATGATATAGACTTCAAATTAAAAAAGGTAAAAAGAGACATAGGCAGAAACTACATTATGATCAAGGGGACAATACATCAGGAAGATATAACACTCATCAACATATACTCACCAAGTGAAGGGGCACAAACTATATTAGACAGTTATTATTAGCTCTGAAAATAGACATTAAAGAAAATACATACATAGTGGGAGACTTCAACACCCCACTCTCACCAATGGACAGATCAACAAGACAAAAAATAACAAAGACACTAGAGCGCTAAATAATTACATTGAACTCATGGACTTAACAGACATCTACAGGACACTGCACCCAAAAAAATCCAAGTACACATTCTTCTCAAGTGTGCATGGGTCATTTTCCAGAATCAATCACATACTGGGCCACAAGACAAACATCAACAGATACATAAAGATCAAAATCATTCCAACTATTTTCTCTGATCATAAAGGTATCAAGCTAGAAATAAATCATGAAAAGAAAACAAGGAACCATCCCAAATCATGGAGATTGAAATCCACACTACTGCAAGACCACTGGACTAATGAGGAGATCAAAGAAGAAATTAAAAAATACTTTGAGCTTAATGACAAGGACACAACTTTCCAGAATGTATGTGATACAGCAAAAGCAGTAATAAGAGGAAAATATATAGCAATACAGGCTCACATCAACAAACAAGAAAGAACTCAAAGAAACAACTTAATCTCACATCTCAAAGAGCCAGAAAAAGAACAACAAAAAAACCCTAACACTAGTAGAAGAAATGAAATAATAAAAATCAAAGCAGAAATAAATGAATTGGAAAATTAAAAAAAATCCAAAAGATCAATGAAACCGAAAGTTGGTTCTTTGAAAAAATAAACAAAATAGACAAACCTCTAGCCAGGCTCACAAAGAAAAATTGGAGAAAAAAACAATTAAATAGGATTATAAATGAAAGAGGAGAAATCACAACAGACTCAGTAAAAATCAAAAGAATAATCAGAGATTACTATGAACCCTTATATGCAAACAAATTCAACAACCTAGAAGAGATGGACAAATTCCTACAATGATATAATCATCCCAAGCTGGACAAAGAAGAAATAGAACAACTAAACAGACCAATTACAAGCATCAAAATTGAGGCAGTAATCAAAGCACTCCCCAAAAACAAAAGTCCGAGGCCCAGACGGCTTCACAAATGAATTGTACCAAATGTTCAGCAGTGAACTAGTGCCTATCCTACACAAACTCTTTCAAAAAATTGAAAAAGAAGGAATATGACCAAATATTTTCTACAAAACCAACATTACACTAATACCAAAGCGAAACAAAGACAGCACGAATAAAGAAAATTACAGGCCAATCTCCCTAATGAACATTGATGCAAAAATCCTCAACAAAATCATTGCTAACAGAATCCAAAAATGCATCAAAGGGATAGTACACCACGATCAAGTGGGATTCACCCCAGGGGCACAAGGATGGTTCAACATGCGAAAATCGATCAGTGTAATCCAACACATGAACAAAAAGAAAAAGAAAAACCATATGATCACATCAATAGATGTTGAGAAAGTATTCAACAAAGTCCAACATCTATTTATGATGAAGGCCCTTGAAATTCTCAGGATAGAAAGAACATACCTTAACATGATAAAAGCCATATACGACAAACCCACTGCCAACATTATTCTCAATGGTGAAAAGCTGAAGACCTTTTCCTTAAGATCAGGAACAAGGCAAGGTTGTCCTTTCTCACCACTGCTCTTCAATATAATATTGGAGGTCCTAGCCAGGACAATAAGACAAGAGAAAGACACACAAGGAATCCAAATAGGGAAAGAAGAAGTAAAACTATGATTATTTGCAGACGATATGATAACATACATAGAGAACCCTAAAAACTCCACAGAAAAACTACTCAAAATAATCACCCAGCTCAGTAGAGTAGCAGGATACAAAATCAACACGCAAAAATCAGTAGCCTTCCTGTACAAAAACAACCAATCGGAAGAAGAAGAAATAAGAAAACCATCCCTTTTATAATTGAAACCAAAAAAATCAAATACTTGGGAATAAACCTAACAAAAGAGGTGAAAGACTTATACAAAGAAAATTATAGGGCCTCCCCTGGTGGTGCAGGTGGTTGAGCACCACTCTGTGAAGCTATCCGCAGCCTTTTCAGGGCCGGTTTTATCCCAGCTTGCCAGCAAGGGTCCCATATGGCAAAGCAGACCTCTTCTGTCTCGCCAGCTGCTCCCCTCAGCAGTGTAATTCATCAGTCTGCCTGTTCTGTTCCCCACTCTGTCTTGGTGAATCCTCTCACCTTCTGTGTATCTGGCCTGTACCGCAGTTCTTGTATAAATAAATAATCTTTAAAAAAAAGAAAAGAAAAGAAAATTATAAAACACTGTTAAAAGAAATAGAAAAAGTCACAAAGAAATGGAACGACATCCCCTGTTCACGGATTGGAAAAATCAACATTATTAAAATGGCCACCCTCCCAAAAGCAATATACAGATTCAATGCTATTCCAATAAAAATCCCAATGACATTCTTCAAAGAAATAGAACAAACACTGATGAAATTCATATGGAACTACAAAAAAACACGAATAGCCAAAGCCCTACTGATGAAAACAAAAGAGAAAAGAGGTATCACACTTCCAAACTTCAAGCTATACTACAAAGCCATAATAATTAAAACAGCTTGGTATTGGAACAAAAACAGACACACAGACCAATGGAACTGAATAGGGAGCCCAGAAATAAAGCCACAATTATATGAACAACTAATCTTTGACAAAGGAGCAAAGTATATGCAATGGAACACGGACAGTTTGTTCAATAAAAGGTGCTGGGAAAACTGGACCTCCCCATGCAAAAAAATGAAAGTAGACCACTACCTCTCACTGTGCACAAAAATCAACTCAAAATGGATAAAAGAACTGGACATAAGACCTGAAACCATAAAATATAAAGAAGAAAATATAGGTAAAACACTACAAGACATACATCTCAGAAACATCTTTAAAGACTCATCACCCAAAGCAGTGATAGTGAAGGCAAAGATAAACACCTGGGATTATGTCAAACTGAAAAGCTTCTGTATAGCAAAATAGACATTAGCAAAACAGAGAGACACCCCACTGATAGGGAAAAAAATCTTTGCATTCCAGTCAACTGATAAGTGACTGATCACAAAGATATACAAAGAACTCACAGGGCTCAACAAAAACAAAATAAACAATCCAGTCAAGAAATGAGCAGAAAAACTCAAAAGACATTTCTCCAAAGAGGAAATGCAAATGGTCAACAGGCATATGAACAAATGTTCAACATTCCTTATAATCAGAGAAATGCAAATCAAAACCACACTGAGATACTACCTTACATCAGTAAGAATAACACATCAAAAAAACAAGCAACAACAAATGTTGGTGAGGATGTGGTGAAAAAGGAACTCTTCTACATTGCTGGTGGGAGTGCAAACTGGTCCATCCACTATGGAAAGCTGTCTGGAGGTTCCTCAGTTTACTAAAACTGGAGCTACCATATGATCCAGCAATTCCACTTCAAGGTATTTACCCAAAGGACACAAAAACAGTGATTCAAAAGAGCACCTCTACACCTATGTTTATTGCAGCACTATTTACAATAGGTAAAACCTGGAAACAACCCAAATGCCCAAAAATAGATGACTGGATCAAGAAGATGTGGTATATATACACAATGGAATATTATTCAACGATCAAAAAGATAAACTCATGCCATTCACAGCAATGTGGATGGAGCTAGAAGGAATTATGCTCAGTGAAATAAGCCAGAAGGAAAAAGAAAAATATTGGATGGTTTCACTTATAACAGGAATATAGGGGAACCAAATAAGACATCAGTGTAAAAAACTAATAACAGTACAAAACACAACAAAGCAAAAACAGACAATTATAAACCAGAGACATACTGTAGGGGAGGAGGAGGGAGAGGAGGAGGAGGAGAGAGGGAGGAGCACAAGGGAATGTGGTGATGGTACACGGGTGCTTGGGGAAGGAAATTCTATGGGGACTCAATCTGAAGGGGTGGGGGGAAGCAAATATTGTCTAAAAAATGTAAGAAATTATAAATGTTAAAATAAAATTTTAAAAAAGAATAATTAAAAAAAAAGAAAGTCCTACAGATCAAACCAAAAAGCTACTAGCAAAGTGGCAGGCTACAAAATCAGCATAGGAAAATTTGTAACATTTTAATAAAAACAAAAAAATCAAGAAAATGACAATTGCCTCAAAAAGAGTCAAGTACCTTGAAATTAACTTAATTAAGGGGGTGAAGGGCCTGATAAATGAGAACTACAACATACTAACAAAGGACTTAGATGGTAACATGAGGAGATGGAAGGCCCTCCCATGTTCATGGATGGTGAAAATCAATATAATCACAATTGCTATCTTGCTTCAATAAATTTAATGAAATACCCATCAATATACCTTCAATATTTTTCAAAGTAATTGAAAAAAATATATATTGAAATTTATATGCAACCACAAAATGTCTCAAATAGCAAAAGCAGAAAAAAGGGAGAAAGGAGAGAAATAAGAACATCACACTACCGGACTTCAAACTTTACTATAAAGCAGTAGTATTATAAACAACATGGTATTGGCACAAAAATAGGTAGATGGACCAAAAATAAATCCAAAATATAAATTCAAGGATCTATCAATACCTAATCTATGATAAAGTAGTCATGAACATACAATGAGGAAAGGGGAGTCTTTTCAATGATGGTGCTGGTGGGAATGTGCAACCATTACGTAAAGTGATCTGAATTCATCTTAAAAAACAAAAATGGAAATATACTTGTAAAGCTACTCATGGGCATCTATCCAAAGAATTTCAAGCCATCAAAGGCAAAAAAAAAAAAAAAAAACTATATGCTCTACAATGTTTGTTGTAGGATTATTTACAATAGCTACAAGGAAGCAAGCTAATGACCATCAATAGGTAACTGATAAAGAAGAAATGGTATATTCACACTGTGGAATACTATTCAGCTGTGAGTGAAAATAACATGCAATCATTTCGGTGCAAAAGGGAGGAACAGAGAGGGAATTATGTAACAAATGCTGGATATTTACATAAGGGGGAATTTGACAAAGTAAAACATTTCAGAAAACAGCAGACATTAATAAAGCAGTCCTCTGAAGTTAAGGAGAGGGAGTGAATGACAAGGGAATATATGGAATAGTGGTGAAGAAAAAAATAAAACAGAAGAAAATACAATACTGCATGCCTTCATTATCCCCATGTGAGGGGGGAGTCATTGATAGTTTAGGTTTTGCCATATCAGTGAGTGGCAATGACTTGTGAGGTGGTAACGGCAATAATTAATTAATTTTAAAAAACAGAAGAAGGATGAAGTGAAGGAAAGTGGATTCAATTACAAAGTCATTACAATGTAGTACTTGTCTGATGTAACGAGCATTTGCTATGTATGTGCCAGAGGCAGCCTCTTTTTTTTTTTTTTCTCTTCTAATGCTTACAAGAATTTTCTTTGTTATACCATTGTTACTCCAATTTTATTTTTTTCTATTGATTTTTTAAAGATTTATTTATTTATACAAGAAGTGGGGTATAGGCTAGAGGTACAGGAGGGTGAGAGAATTCACCAGAGACAGAGCGGGGAGCAGAACAATTGCTCTGCTGAGGGGAGCAGGGGCGAGACAGAAGAGGTCTGCAGCACCATATGGGTATCTCCCTGGCTGGCTGGGAATCAAAGCTGTGCACAGAGGCTGCGGACAGTTGCACAGCACAGAGCCCACTCCCCTGTGCCACCAGGGAGCCCCTACTCCAATTTTAAAAAATAAACTCAAGTTTTCACTTGAAGGCAATAGACAAAAGAATAAATTAATTAAAACTACATTTTTTCTTGTAATGATGACAGATAATAACTATATTTATTGTGTTGATGATCTCACAGTATATACAAATATCAAATAATTATGTTGTGCATATGAACTTAATATAATTTCATGTCAACTACATTGCAATTTAAAAATGAATGAGGGTCAAAACTTAAAAAAACTAAAGATGCCACTACCAAGTAATTAGCACCTGTAATCTTCTGTTGTGCATCCTTCTATTTCTCTGTGTATAGTTGCAAACACTAAGAAATATGAAGCCAAGTTAATCTAAGATCTCTTTCACTGAATCATTCAGTAAATAGTTGTAAAATGATGCTGTAAGAATCAACTAGATTCAAAATGATAGACAAAGACACAATCATAAAAAAAAAAAAAAATTCTTACTCAGGGAAAATTCTGGCAGCTGATCTGTCCTCTCAGCAGAAAATTGGATGGCTGGTGGAAACCAGAAACTGTCCATGTTGCAGCAATCACTTATATGGCGACTGCTGACTACCCCATTACCTGGCAAATGTGCAATCTCAGGCTTGATTTTGAGCCTGCTGACAGATTGCCTTGCAAATACAAACTCTGGTTGCATAGAGTGAGGCAACAGAAAACCCAACCCAAATAATTTGCTATGTTAAATGCCCTGCTAGTGTCTACAATTCAGGAATATAAAATGTAACCAAAAATCTAGATATTTCTCCATGTGAAATGTTCTTCAATGCAGTTTTCCCCTCACCAAAATAAATGTCACCAAAATATAAATGTCTCCATCATGTTACTATAATCTGTCCTCAGGTTCCTACCAACAATCACATACTGGACACAAGAGACTTAGGTAGGGCAATTATAAACAGATTCTTGACCTCCCTAGTAGTGGTCATAGGATCCAACCCCAGACTATGAGTTAACAGTGACACCTGCAGGACAGAAGTGGCATGACAACATATTATTGTTCTGTTGAAGAGACACAGCCTGAGGAAACTAGATCTTTGCTTTTGTTTATTTGTTTGTCTTGTTTTTTATTTTTCAGTTTTATTGTGTGAAACAGCCATGTTTATATCCATGTTTCTATTCAGTCCATGTTTATATTCAATCTGTTAGGCCAAATACGTCCGAAGTTCTGTGTGACAGGTCATAGCTAAGGTTCTAGATATCTCTAGAAGGGATGTGAGAAAAACTGTCTCAACAGTTAAGGAAAATTTTCATTTCTGGTATAAATACCAAGTATATCTATTTCCATGCCGCTCTTTCCCTGCCTCTTCTATTTCTGTCATTAAATCATTACTTCTCCCCATCACTCAAGTTCTGTTTTCCCAGACGCACAGCATTATTTTTCTGAGTACATTCTTTCCCAATAATTGATTAAATGTTAACTCTGCTTGCTGTTTAATTGCCACTTAAAGCTTCTGCTGCTAACAATGATTACTATACAGCTTCACTGACATCTGACTATATATCTTTGCTGATAACTTTCCGATATTCATCTCGGTCAGAACTGCATCCAGCTGCCTATTAACAGGTGCACCTGGTTTCCAGTCGGCCCTCTCTGGGGATCTCGTCCAAGGAATAGCATCATTATTCCTCAATGACCCAGCACCTTTAACTCACTTCCTTCCTTCTAGGACAGCAGTTGCTGCAGCATCTTCATATACCTCTCCTCTCCATTTTGATTCTTTCATTAAAAATAATTTTTAGCCTGCCTCTTTTTTGCATGCATGAAGCCCACTTCTTAAACAGCTTCCAGAAAATCTTTCCAAAGTAAAATTATCTGCTAAAATCACTCCTTGTCTCTTCTTTATCAACAAGATACCTTAGCTCACTGCATTAGGCACACCATGACCGGAAATCACTTACTTCCCTACCTATACAACCATGCCTGTCTGCTGTGAGGAAGTTATGTAAGTTTCCCAAAGCCACCAAGTTTCATGCTTTAGCACCTTCATTCACATGTCCCCTCATGTTTCCATCTGCCTGGTGTGCTCCCCTCACCTGTACTTCTCCCTCAAATTCCATTCTGTAGCTGGTAAGTGCTCACTCCTCCTTCAAGGCTACCACCTGAACAATACTAAGAGCAAGTAGTTCTGGATATTTAATGCTTTGCAGACACTGAACTAACCACTTTAATATCACCCTCTTTACTCTTTTCAACTTACTCACCAGTAAGTTCTATTATCTGAAGGATAATGGTCCAGGACTCAGAAACTTATCTAAATTACCATAACATTTCTTTTTCATTATTTTAAATTTACGTTTATTTTTTATCCAAAATTATGACTAAATGTAAAGGAAGTTAGATCACTCAATTTATTTGGGTTTTGTTTATATTGATTTTTAACAAATTCCAATTTTGTAAATTTGAGTTCAGAATCTAAAAATATATTAATTCCATTAATTCTTTCTTTTTTTTAAGAGTCTGGCATACAGCTTTATATTTTGATAGCTATATATATTACATTAAAATTATTGCCAAAGGTGGAGGGGGGGCAGGGGTTATGGGAAAAGAAGGTCAATTGCAATGGGTGGAAACTACATTCCCGAGGATAAATAATTAAATTCAGCTGCAGGTAATAGTGATGGAAGCAGTATACACATGTCCAGGCCTCGTTGTCCTTACAGCCTCTATGTGGGATAAGTAAGCATCCACAGCACCATGATGAAATTGTGAAAAAGAAGAGCCAAGTGAGAACTTATAGTGGGGAGGAGTTTACTACTACTTAGAGAGAGGTAGTCAGGGTAGGAAACGTGCTTAGAAGTTTATAATATGGATCTGTATCCAGACTCCTGACTCCAGTTCTGGCCTTCCCACTCATGGCTCTTTGATCAAGGCCAAGCAGCTTAACCTTTCTGTGCCCCAGTGTTATTATATATCTGATCTTGTGGCTATATATAAGATGATTCTGGAAAGAGAAGGAACAGAAGACCTTTGCAATATTATAATCATGATTGATTAAATATTACTAAAAAGGTCACTTGACTCATTCTTAAGTTATTTAGACAATTGCCCTGGGACTGAATGTGAAAGATCATCCCATGTTTCTGGAAGTTGACAGAATAACTTAGAAAATAGGGAAAAAAATAAATTCCATTGGCTAGTATCAAAAACATATTCTCACATAAAGATATAACAAATCAATGAAGGTAAAAAAGGATGTCACCATAGACCTATTAAAGATAGGAAGATTTGAAAAAGTCCAATACTTAAAGAAATGTTTATAATTAATTATAATACATTTATATAGTTATATAGCCATTAAATTGTATTATCACAGGATGCTGAATCTCTGACTTCAAGCAATATTATAAATACATAGTTATTACAACAGCTTGGTATAGGAATAAAAACAGACACGGAGCAATGGAACACACTTGAGAGTCCAAAAATAAAACCACCCATATAAGAATAACTAATTCACAACAAAGGACTCAGAGTATATAATGGAGCAAGAAAAGTCTCCTCAATAAATGGTACTAGGAAAATTGGTCAGTCAAATGCAAAAGAATGCAACTATAACCCTCTCTAAGACTATACACAAAAAGTAAACCAAAACTAATTAAAACTTTGGATATAATATCTGAAATCATAAAATACACAGAAGGAAAATATAGGCAATATGCTCTTTAAGTCAGTCTTAGAGACAGATTTAATCAGTCTTAGAGACTAATGGCAAGAGGAACAAAACAATAATTAACAATGTGACTATATCAAACTAAAAGCTTGTGCATAGCAAAATTAAATTGCATCAATATGAAAAGACATCCTACCAAATGTGAGAAAATATCTGCACATTGTACATCCAACTATGACTCATAAAGCATAACAAGAAAAAAAAAACTGATTCAAACAAAGAGGTAGAAAATTTGAATAGACGCTTCTCCAAAGAAGGCATGTTAATAGCCAATAGATCCATGAAAAGATGATCATAAATTTTCTATTATTAGAGAAGTGCAACTCAAGCAACAACAAGATAACCTCTCACACCTGTAGGACTGGCTATTACCCAACAGACAACAACAAGTGTTGGGGAGGTTATAGAGAGTGGAGAACACTAACACTCTGTTGGTGAGAACATAAATTGTTGCAACCATTATAGAGAGCAGTAGAGTGAATCCTCAAGAAAAATAGAAATAGAAATTCTACCCAATTTAATCTTGGGTATTCACCAAAAACCCCACAAAAATACGAATTAAAAGAGAGATATACCCCCCATGCTTTTTGCAGTATTATTTACAATAACCAAGAACTGGAAGCAACCTAAGTGTCCATCAGCCAAAGTCTGTTATTTTCCACAGTACTATATAGTGACATTCTCATGAATTCCCAAAACTCAGAATCAAATGACCTTAAGTGTTATTCCTATTGTTCCATTTGTTAGCTGTGCAAGAATGCATGAGTCATTTAACTTCAAGCTCTCCAAAATTCTGTTTCTTCTTTAGCTTTTATGTTTCTTCTTTAGCTTTTATGCACAGTTACAAAAGAATTAAATCTCATGTTCTCAAAAACCAGTGTTAATGATGAAATCTGGTGTAAGTATGTTGCATTATTACCATTTCTGTATGGGCAGAAGTGAAGGGTAGCACCTTGTTGGTTTTTTTGTTTGTTTGTTTTTATTTCTTGAGGGTTTTTTTTAATCTCTTTTGCTAAGTCATTGAATGATGAGTTCCATTTTTTATTGTTCAGACAAGTTTAAGTGTTCTGCCACTTGAAATACAGCACATACTAAATAATACACATGGGGTGGGGGGACAAACAGTAGCAAATGGGAATTTTGGCATTCTTTGTGAGGAAAAGTTCTATCATACCTTTAAGGAAGAAGATCATGAAGGAGGAGTAACTAAAAGCACAAAAGCAATGAAAAGGGTTGAGAGGAAGAGAAAACAGAGCAATTCAGAGAAAAGAGATGAAGTCTATAATAATATTGGGAGATCAAGACAAATAGTGTGTTTAATAATCCAACTCCCCTTTTGAATAAATGTAAATAGATTACATATGTATTAAAATTGGGGAGTCTTCTTTCTTGAGAACACATAAATTTTATGAAATCTGATTTTTCAGTCATATCATGTTCAAACATGAAGATTTGCCAAAACATTAAATTGAACTGAAAGAGTCAACAGTGTTCATGCATTTATCTCAGAAATAAATATGAGTGAGAAAGGGCATTCAGCAACACAGGTGCTATGAGGGGAAGAAAAATACATTGAGGAATGACTTTTTCAGGGTTTCCATTTCTTCAGTAACTGACCCAAATATTTATAATCCATCTAAAACTGAAACTAATGTGTTTATTTGACTGGTAACAGACACAACTTTTATGCCCAACAACAGAGCACTTTACATAATAGGGGTTTTAAATCATTAATGATGGTTGGTACAAGAGGGATGTGGACACAAAAAATACACAAATTGCAGATAATACTCAGTATCTCTAGGATATATGATTCCTTGAAGATAGAAATAGTTTTGAAATTTACTACACATTAGAATACCCCAGAGAATTTAAAATAAATCAACAATACAGCCCCTTCCTCCTGAAATACTACATTATTGCAGGATGGGCAAATAGCACTACTTTATACAGCTGTGAGGTGACTTTCACATGCTGCCAGACTGGACATCCACAGGCGTGGGAATATCACTGCTCACATTGCAAAGCAGACGAAAATGTTACTTGTAGAACACTAAATCATAGCTTGTCCTCTTAAAACATGTCAAAAATGAAAATTTAATCAAAGACCCAAACAGATTAAATGGCAGCAATTGTTGTTTATAGACTCACTTCAGAGCATATTCATATTCTAACTTCCCTCTGAGATATTTTAATAACAGAGGTGCTTTAACTCTGATGAGAATCCCATCTTTCCCGCTGATCCCAGGAGAGACATCTGTGTGCACACAGTGTGACATGGAAAGAAAGAATGCTCATTCCCACCCCCACTGACTTATTTCTTAGTATGTCTGGGCTTTTCCCAGGGAAAACTTGGAGCAACCCAAAGAGTATCATAGAACTTTCTTGTTTTTTAACATCCACTTTCTACTGAAGAACAAACTTGAACATTTTCAGACTGCAGTATTCTTAATATTTTAAAAATTTTATCTAGAATTGGACAGAAGAAAAAAAAGCCTTTTTGATTCAGTGACTAATAAAAGGGCCCGGCAAAGTAAGATTCATGACAGGGTATGGCAGTGAAGGATAAGGACAACAGATTGGAAACTTTCATTAGAAAGGAAACCTGCACTCTTACATTTATTGCAGCACTATTAACACTAGCTAAGCTATGGAAACAACCCAAACGCCCCAAAATAGATGACTAGATCAAGAAGATGTGGTACATATACATAATGGAATATTACTCAGCAATCAAAAAAGGTAAACTCAAGCCATTCACAGCAACACGGAAGGAGCTGGAAGGCATAATGCTCAGTGAAATAAGTAAAAAGAAAAAAAAAAATACCAGATAGTTATAGGAGGAATGTAGAGAAACCAAACAAGGGGTCAGGAAAAATAAAAGACAAAAATTTGCAGGCAAACTACAGAACCGAGACATACCACAAGGGAGGACAAGGGAGAAGGATAAAAAAGAGGGAGGGAAAAACACAAGAGACCATGGTGACAGTTCATGGGTGATCTGAGTGTGGGAATTTTAAGGGGGCTACAGCTGAGGGGAGAAAGCAAAAATAATACAAAATGAACAATGATTTAAAAATAAAACAGAAGGCCTCCCTGGTGGCA
Source organism: Talpa occidentalis (assembly GCF_014898055.3). Lineage (NCBI taxonomy): Eukaryota > Metazoa > Chordata > Mammalia > Eulipotyphla > Talpidae > Talpa > Talpa occidentalis. The sequence goes on from NW_026555331.1 coordinate 68,901,810, forward strand.
CAAGGGGTTAAGATGCAACTTATGAAGCTACCCACAGCCACTGCAGCACGAGTATAATCCCCGGCCAGGGAGTTGACCCACATGGCGCAGCAGACCTCTCCTGACTTGCCTACTGCTCCCCTCAGCAGTGTATTTCAGTAGATCTGCCTGTTCTGCTCCCCACTCTGTCTCTGGTGAATCCTCTCACCCCCACACCTCTGGCCTGTACCCCAGTTCTTGTATCCATAAAATAAATAAATCTTTAAAAAAATTTAAAAAATAAAAATAAAACAAAGATAAAAAAAAAGAAAGCTATGCCATTCTTAGTACAATGGCAACCAATCTAGTACCCAGAATGGGGAGCTCTAGAATATCAACAACAGAGAATATTCAATTACTATTTTCTCAGCAAATGTACCTCAAATCTGTCACAAAGCTAGTTGGAAAGACAAAATTAAACAATGCAAGAAAAGAACAGGACTATTCCTAGAAATGTGCTTTTAAATGAAATTTTAATGATGTGCAAGAGATAGGATCAAATTGTAGTCTCACAACTGCACACTCAGATTCATTATAATTTCAATCAGAATCTCAAAGGGCTTTTATCCTTATTCCTATTTGGATTTACTAAATTTATGATTTTTTGTATCGTATTATATAGTCTGACTTGAGGTCACATAGTAAGTGCCTCCATGTTTGATTTTCTTTTAAAAACTTTTTGCATTGCCATACTTATTTTAGAGTTAACTTGTTCATTTCTAGTCCCTTTTGTCACGATTAAAATAAAAGATAAATGCATGCCATTTGCAACAAATGGCATGGAGCTGGAAGGAATTAAGCTCAGTGAAATAAGTCAGAAGAAACAAGAGAAATATCTGATGGTTTCACTTATAGGAGGAAGACAGGAGAACCAACTAAGGGATCAGGGAAAAAAATAATAATAATAAATTAAAAGCAAAATGAATAGGCAACTAGAAATCCATCAACTGCAAAGAGTACATACAACTGAACAAAATAATAACCAAATATCTCAATTAACAAATGGGCAGAGAGAAGAGACGGAGGAAGGAAGCAGGATGGAGCCAGGAGACCTGGAGGAGGCGCATGGAGCTAGAGAGACAGTGAAGAAACTGCGCTTGTCTTTTGGTCGTGGACTGGGTGACACAGATGTGGAGGCGGCACTCTCCGACCGGCAGAGAGGAGGAAACAACAAACCAAAACGGCCCACAAGAACAAACGACGTAGCAAGCGGGACTGTGAGTGGAAAGGAACTATTGCAGCCACCACACCCCGTGAACGGGAGCTGAGGCGAACCCTGCAGGATTCGCCGCGGCGGCGAGCGAACGGCTCCGGGC
>NW_026555331.1:68903243-69041450 GCF_014898055.3 Talpa occidentalis
CTTATATTTCTTTTTTTTTTTTTTTTTTTTTTTAAATATTAAATTTTATTTTTATATTCCCCCATACAATTGCAAACGCCCCATTCTGACCCCAATCCTTCCCTCGCCCCCCACCCCCAAAAAGTGTCTCTGGTTCATAGTTTTTTGTTGATTTTGATTTCACTTTCTTATATTCATTTCCTGGTCCCTTATTTAAGTTTTCTAGATTCCTGCTATGAGTGAGACCATCCGGTATTTTTCTTTTTCTTTTGGCTTATTTCGCTGAGCATGATCCCTTCCAGTGCCATCCATGTTGCTGCAAATTGCATGTGTTTATCTTTTTTGAATGCTGAGTAATATTCCATGGTATATATGTACCACATCTTCTTGATCCAGTCATCTATTTTTGGGCATTTGGTTGTTTCCAAAGCTTAGCTATTGTAAACAGTGCTGCTATAAACATAGGAGTGCAGGTGCTCTTTGGATTGATGTTTCTGTGTCCTTTGGTAAATACCTAGGAGTGGAATTGCTGGATCATATGGAAGCTCTATGTTTAGTAGGTCCAGAAATCTCCACACAGCTCTCCATAGTGGTTGGACCAGTTTGCACTCCCACCAACAGTGCACAAGAGTTCCTTTTTCTCCACATCCTCGCCAACATTTGTTGTTGCTAGTTTTTTTAATATGTGCCATTCTCACTGGTGTGAGATGGTATCTCATGGTAGTTTTGATTTGCATTTCCCTGATGACAAGTGATGTTGAACATTTTTTCATATGTCTGTTGGCCATTTGCATTTCCTCTTCAGAGAAGTTTCTTTTTAGCTCTTCTGCCCATTTTTTGACTGGATTATTTTCTTTGTTGTTGCTGAGTCTCATCAGCTCTTTGCAGATTTTTGTGATCAGTCCTTTATCATTAGTGTTGGGTGCAAAAATGTTCTCCCAGTTGGTGGGGTTTCTCTTTGTTTTTGTTATTGTCTCTTTTGCTGTGCAGAAGCTCTTTAATTTGATGTAGTCCCAGCTGTTTATCTTTCTCTTCACTATCACTGCTTTGGGTGATGTGTCTGTAAAGATGTCTTTGATGTGCAAATCCCGTAGTGTTTCGCCTATATTTCCTTCTATGTATTTTATGGTTTCAGGTCTTATGTCTAGTTCTTTAATCCATTTTGAGTTGATTTTTGTGTATGGTGTGAGGTAGTGGTCAAGCTTCATTCTTTTGCATGTAGCGACCCAGTTTTCCCAGCACCATTTATTGAACAAACTTTCTTTGCTCCAATGCATAGTCTTTGCTCCTTTGTCAAAGATTAGTTGACCATAAATCTGTGGGTTTATTTCTGGATTTTCTATTCGATTCCATTGGTCTGTATGTCTGTTCTTGTTCCAATACCATGCAGTTTTGATGATTATGGCTTTGTAGTATAGTTTGAAGTCTGGGAGTGTGATGCCTCCATTTCCTTCTTTTTTTTTCAGTAGAGCTTTGGCTATTCGGGGTTTTTGGTGATTCCATATGAATTTCATCAATAATTGTTCTATTTCTTTGAAGAATGCCATTGAGATTTTGATTGGAATAGCATTGAATCTGTATATTGCTTTTGGTAGGATGGCCATTTTAATAATGTTTATTCTTCCAATCCATGAGCAGGGGATGTCTTTCCATTTCTTTGTGTCTTCTTCTATTTCTTTTAACAGTGTTTTATAGTTTTCTTTGTATAGGTCCTTTACCTCTTTTGTTAGATTTATTCCCAAATATTTGATTTTTTTTTGTTTCGATAATAAAAGGGGTGGTTTTTTTGATTTCTTCTTCTTCAGATTTATTGTTTGTGTATAGGAAGGCTACTGACTTTTGCGTGTTGATTTTGTATCCTGCCACTTTACTGAATTGATTGATGAGTTGAATTAGTTTTTCTGTGGAGATTTTGGGGTTCTCTATGTATATTATCATATCATCTGCAAATAGTGATAGTTTGACTTCTTCTTTTCCTATTTGGATTCCTTGGATGTCTTTCTCTTGTCTTATTGCTCTGGCTAGGACTTCCAGTATTATATTGAAAGCAGTGGTGAGAGTGGACATCCTTGTCTTGTTCCAGATCTTAATGGAATTGCTTTCAGCTTTTCACCATTGAGAATGATACTGGCTGTTGGCTTGTCATAGATGGCCTTTATGATGTTGAGGTATGTTCCTTGTATCCCAAGAATTTCAAGGGCTTTTATCATGAATGGGTGTTGCACTTTGTCGAAAGCTTTCTCAGCATCTATTGATATTATCATATGGTTTTTATATTTCTTTTGTTGATGTGTTGGATAACGTTGATTGATTTTCGGATGTTAAACCATCCTTGTGCCCCTGGAATGAATCCACTTGGTCGTGGTGAATTATCTTATGGATACATTGTTGGATTCTGATAGCTAAAATTTATTGAGGATTTTTGCATCAGTGTTCATTAGGGAGATTGGCCTATAGTTTTCCTTTTTGTGTTGTCCTTATTCGGTTTTGGTATTAGTGTAATATTGGCTTCATAGAACGTGTTTGGTATTGTCCCTTCCTTCTCAATTTTTTGGAAGTGTTTGTGAAGGATAGGCACTAATTCGTCTCTGAATGTTTGGTAGAATTCATTTGTAAATCCATCAGGTCCTGGGCTTTTGTTTTTGGGGAGGTTTTTAATTACCATTTCAATTTCGCTGCTTGTAATTGGTCTGTTTAGGTGTTCTATTTCTTCTTTATCTAGCTTTGGGTGATTGTAGAGTTGTAGGAATTTGTCCATCTCCTCTAGATTGTTGAACTTGTTTCCATATAACTGTTCATAGTAGTTACTGATTATTCTTTTGATTTCTGCTGTGTCCGTTGTGATTTCTCCTCTTTCATTTATGATTCTGTGTATTTGTGCTTTCTCCCTTTTTTCCTTTGTGAGCCTGGCTAGGGGTTTGTCTATTTTATTTATTTTTTCAAAGAACCAGCTCTTGGTTTCATTGATCTTTTGGATTGTTTTTTTAGTTTCAATTTCATTTATTTCTGCTTTGTTTTTATTATTTCTTTTCTTCTACTGGTTCTGGGTTTTTTTGTTGTTCTTTTTCTAGATCTTTGAGCTTCGAGATTAGGTTGTTTCTTTGAGTTCTTTCTTGTTTCTTGATGTGAGCTTCTATTGCTATATATTTTCCTCTTATTACTGCTTTTGCTGCATCCCATACATTTAGGATATTGGTGTCCTCCTTGTCATTCAATTCAAAGAATTTTTTAATTTCTTCTTTGATCTCCTCGTTAGTCCAGTGGTCTTCCAGTAATGTGGCTTTTAATCTCCATGAGGTAGGATAGGTCCTTGCCTTCTTTTTATGATTTATTTCTAGTTTGATGCCTTCGTGGTCAGAAAAGATGGTTGGTATGATTTCAATCTTGGTGTATCTGTTGATGTTTGTCTTGTGCCCAGTATGTGATCGATCCTGGAGAATGATCCGTGTGCGCTTGAGAAAAATGTGTACTCCGTTTTTTTTGGGTTTAGTGTTCTATAGATGTCTGTTAAGCCCAAATGCTCTAGGTCCTTATTTAGAGCTTTAGTTTCTTTACTTATTTTTTGTCTTGTTGATCTATCCATTGTTGATAGTGGTGTGTTGAAGTCTCCCACTACATATGTGTTTTCTCTGATGTCTGTTTTCAGAGAGGACAACAGTTGTCTGATATATTTTGGTGCTCTTTCGTTTGGTGAGTATATGTTAATGAGTGTTATTTCTTCTTGAAGTATTGTCCCCTTAATCATAATGTAGTGACCATTGGGGTCTCTTTTTATTTTTTTGAGTTTGAAGTCTGTTTTATCTGATATAAATATAGCTGTTCCTGCTTTCTTTTTTGGCCCATTTGCTTGTAGGATTGTTTTCCATCCTTTGACTTTGAGCCTATTTTTATCTTTTGTAGCTAAATGTGTTTCCTGGAGACAGCAAAAGGTTGGGTTTTGTTTCTTAATCCAGGCTGCAACTCTGTGTCTTTTTATTGAATAGTTTAGTCCATTTACATTTAGAGTTAATATTGATATGTTAGCATCTGTATTTGCCATTATGTTTGTCTTTCCTTTGATTTTATTTATTTATTCTTTTAATAACTTTTTTTTTTTTTTGGTCTTCTTTCGTTGTTATTCGTCCCTCTGAGGTTCTGGCTTTAGGATTCCTTGTAGTATTTTTTGGAGTGGGGGTTTAGTCGCAATGAAATTCCGGAGTTTCTCTTTGTCTGGGAAGGTCCATATTCTTTCTTCATGGAGGAAAGAGAGCTTTGCGGGATAGAGTATTCTTGGTTGGCATCTGTTTTCTTGGAGTCTGTTGACTATGTCCCTCCACTCTCTCCTTGCCCGTAATGTTTCTTCAGAGAAGTCTGATGTCAGCCTGATTGGTTTTCCTTTGAATGTTATCTGTTTCTTCCCTCTTGTCAGCTTCATTATTTTTTCCTTGTCCTGGATTCTTGGGAGCTTTACTATTATGTGTCTTGCTGTGTTTTTCCTTTCGTCGTGGAAGTTTGGTGTTCTTCTTGCTTCTTGTATATCAATTTTCAGCTCCTTCTTCTCATTTGGGAAGTTCTCTTCAATTATATCCATGAATATTTTCTCTGTTCCTACATCTCTCTCCTCTCCTTCTGGAATTCCTATAACTCTTATATTTCCTTTCCTCATGGAGTCAGATAGTTCCCGAAGTCTTTCTTCATTCTTTTTCCTTCGTACTTCTCTCTCCTTTTCTGTTTTGGTTCTTTTTATTTCTGTGTCTTCAAGATTACTTATTCGTTCTTCCATTTCATCTATTCTGCTTTCATTGCTTTTCCCAGAGTTCTTTAATTCCTCCATTAATTCTTTGATCTCCTGCATTTCTCTTACTTCCCTCTTTAGGGACTCAATTTCCTTCTTCTGATCTATCACTTTTTTAATCATGGCAATTTTAAATTCTCTTTCTGGAAGGCTCAGAAGTTCTTCCAAGTTGCTGTCGTTGCAATCTGGGGATTGGTTTTCTTTTTGTGGTGTGCTTCTTTCCTGAGGGGTTTTTAGGTTGCGTGTGGTTCTTCTACTCCCTACTGTCTGTTTTCTAATTTGTCGTATGCGTTGGGACACTGTGTTGCTCGGACTGACTGACATCTTGGGTGAACTTCTCCGCTCCCCTCTGGCTCTTCCAGGAGCCATCTCTGTCTTCTGGGGGAGCTTTCTGCTGGTTTTAGGCAGTTTTTACTGAAGAAATGTCCCTGTTCTCAAATGGCGAAGCGGGATGCAGTCCCTGCGCCTCCGGTTTCAGGCACACTCTTCTGCGCACCCGGTCTGCCCCGGACGTGGGTGCCTGCTCCCTCTGTGGGCTCAGACTGCTGGTCGGAAGGGGCCTGGCGTGGAATAACTTCCCGGCTGGCCACTGGGTCCTCCAGAAACCTTCTGCCCTTTTCAAGCAGTCTTAAGAAATGTCCTGTTTTATAGGGTGTTAGTGACTTTTTTTTTCCTGGTCGCTAGGTCGCGCCAGAGATCTCTCCTATTGTCCTTGGGGGGCTGTTTTTCGCCTCCCCCCACCCCGTGGGACAGAGAACAGAGCGGGAATGGTAGGGTACACCTCAACAGCTTTGGGGTGCTGTGTCTGCCTTGTGCCCCACCGTCGTGGAGAAACCACGCCCGAATTTTCGTGCCCCGGGTCTCAGTTCAAAGCCCTCAGTTCCAGGACGCGGGCTGTAGCCCAGTTCAGTGGCGCGGGAAGGGCGCCTTTTGCACAGCTCCCGTGCCTGGGCGCCTGGTTCCTGCTCACTCAGGGAGGGACCTTCACCTCAGTGAGGACCTGCGCGCGTCTCCCCGCAAGCCTAGGTCGTCTCCCCGCAAGCCTAGGTCGCAGGCGCGGGGACCTGGGCAGCCGCGATCCAGGTCTGCACTTGCTTTTCAAGTGCGCCGAGCGAGCTGCGTTTTCCGCGCCAGCTTACCGGCAGCCCGGGCTGTGTGCGCATCTCCCGGGGTCTTTGTTCTTCTCTAATGGCGCCCGGAGCCGTTCGCTCGCCGCCGCGGCGAATCCTGCAGGGTTCGCCTCAGCTCCCGTTCACGGGGTGTGGTGGCTGCAATAGTTCCTTTCCACTCACGGTCCCGCTTGCTGCGTCGTTTGTTCTTGTTGGCCGTTTTGGTTTGTTGTTTCCTCCTCTCTGCCGGTCGGAGAGTGCCGCCTCTGTGGGCAGGGGAGGGGAGCAGGGTTCTGCGCTTCCCTCCCTTCTAGTCCTCTTTTATGGCCAGTTTCTTCTTCGGGCAGTTCACTGGCGTCACCCGTTTATCTTCCGTGTCCCAGTTCTCACTGGGACCTGCCGCTTTTCCTCCCTATTCACTTTTTTTAATGGGAGATCTTACTCGCAGCGTCTCCTGGCCGCCATGTTGCTCCGCCCCCTCCTACACTTATATTTCTAATCAAGTGACTATGCAATATTCTCACAATCAGTGTTTTACTTTATATCAAACATTTTATATAAATTGAAGAGGACAAATATGGCTAGATTCTTTGATTTGGATTTTGTGAACCTTTTATTCATCTTAGAAGGATTTTTATAAATATTAAATTTGCTTTGTAAAATTCAATACTTTTCTTTTAGACAAAGCTTTAGTAACATGCTTTCAGAGCTAGAATATAAGGAAAATTCTGTCCAAAGCTGAATCTATATCAATTCATTTGTTTTATTGTTGAAAATAGTCTATCTTATTATATCAGTTGTGGTTCTAAATTGAAGTTTGACACCCAAGTGGTCTAAAAAGTTAGAGCATCTTAAAAATTATTAACATATTTATATTAATATAAAAACTTGAGCAAGTGAATAATTTAAAATTTGAAATCAGGAAAGGAGGAACTAGTAAAATATGTTATCAAGGTGTTCACAATTATTGTCAGTTGTACTCTGTGCTTTACATGTGTAGTTATGTATGTTTTATTCATCTTTATCAACTTTTCAAAATATTGTTATTCTGACTTGTATCACAAAGGAAAATTAGTCAGAAATCACATAGATCATGCAGAGAGCATATTTTTTTTTCCTGTGAGAGGCAGGCTACAATATATCTAAACCTTGTACTAAATTCATGAGGGAGGAAAAAGGGAAACCAAAAATAAAGGTGAAGATAACATTTTTTCTCCTGACTTCCAAAGATGTGAGTCATGGATAAAAAAGATAAATATCTAAAGAAACACCCATCAGCAACTGGATAGATGCTTAGAGAGTGTGTATTTAAAGTGCAATGAGAATATTGATGCTGGACATGTGATTTCTGAGTCAATTTTTCAATATCAGGTGTGTGTCCAGCACAATATGTACCTCTTTTCTGCTCCTTCTCAATGCTCTGGTTTTACTTGGTAGCATGCAATTCCTTGAATATAGTTTTATAGGTCCAGCGAAGGTTTTTCTTTCTGAAAGAAATGTCCTATTCCTAGTATTTACCTAGTAGGTAAATTCCTATTTGTTCTTCAAAACACTAAAGAAACTACAAAATGAGCCATAATTCCTCACTGCTTATTAATGGACAGATTGTTTTATATCTCATATCTCTAACGAGAGAAGGAGAGGAGAGAAGACAATAAGCTTCTAGAGGATAGAGAACTCTCTCTCTCTTTTTTCCTCTTGTCTCTCATCTTAGTATATAAGATAACTCATAGCCATAACTCCTTGCATCATATCAGGCACTTGTCCAGTACCCAGTAAATGTGTTTTGAGTGTATGCATGCATGCAGAATTGAATAAAATTACAAATCATGCCTGGGATGGTTTGAAAAGTCAATATAATTATGGCAATTTAATTGGATCTTAAAATTTTGTGTAGAAAATTTCCAGTCAGAGAACTGGAAAGGACCTCACACCATGCAGTACCATAGGATAAATATGAATGGTGGGAGAAGTGGAGTAGCTGAGACAATTTGACAATGTCACTAAGGGTTATGTTATCATATGTATTATATTACAGAGCCTCAAGGATGTGCCTGCAGATCAAATTTTAGAAACTCTGGAGTAGAGCCATATTGTGGAGAATAATATATGTGAACTTCATTTTAGGCCTGTGTAGAAGGAACTGGAGTAGGTGAACAATGAAGTCCAGGGACCCCAACAGGAGGCTACATGGGAAGGTCTCCTGAGACTAGATGGGAACCTGGACAAAGGTCGTGGTGGGGCTGAGGTTGATGTAATTTTCAGATATCTACACTATCAGCTCCTTTTAGCCCCTCCTAGTTCCTAAAAGCCTTGCCTAGTACTGAAAATACACGCATTCATTACTCAACCAATATAAATACTTACTATATGCAAGACACTCCATTGAGATCTACAACACTGCAGTTATTGATCTGAAGAATACAGCAGGGAGTAAAAATGAAGTCCCCATCTCATGGTGCCAATATCCTAGTAGAGAACAGAAAGCACCTCCCCCCAAAAAACAAACGAACAAAAAACCTGCACAAGTGTTTTAAAATGGAAGTTATGCCTGACAAATACTCCCAAATTAGGTACCCCCCAAAAGATAATATTTCTAAATCAGCAATAAAGAACATTATCCTCCTGAAGAAAAAAAAATATGCAGGAGGTGGGGATTAGAAGAAGGGATTTTGAAGAAGTAATTTCTGGAAGAACTGTGTCATGATTTCTTCCTTGCCAGTGGGGAGGGTCAGGAGGTTATCCTTGTAATGACAAGAGACCATTCCAAAGTTACTTTCAGTACTTCTTGTAGTTTGATGGTAGAGCAGATTGGTGTCTCCCATCTAGAAGATCTAAGGGGCCAGAGAAAGCTCACTAAATTCTTGATGCCAGAGTACTAAAGGGCCAATGAAAACTGGCTAAATTCTTGATGCAGAATAAAGTAAGTGTGAATTTGTTACTTGAGAGGATCACTGGTGACAGTAGGAGAGTGGCTTACAATAGTCCAGGTAAGAGATTATGGTGGTTTGGTATATTGTAGTAGTAGGGGAGTTGTTAAAATATTGGCATATTTGAAAAAGATTAATTACAAGAATTACTGATGGATTGGATATGGTATGTGGAAAAGTACGGAGCTAAGAACAGCTTCCAGAAATTTTGAAGGAATGTTAGAGCATCATCTGACAGAAAACAGGTAATCTAAAGGAAGTTTGCTTGCTTGAGAGATTGAAAGGGTATCAATTATTGAGTTTGGGCTATTTATATTTTAAATGTCTAGTAAACATTAAGTTTCCAGTATGCAGTGGCCCATATGGAACTGGAGTTCAGGGAGTTATAAGAAATAGAGTTAAAAATTCAGGAGTTTTCAGAATATCAATATTATGCAAAACCATGGCATTAAATAAGATAATTTAGAGAGTGAGTATAGATAAGAAATGGAAAAAAAAAAGATAATGAATCCAAGAACTTCAAATATTACCAGTAAGGAAAATGAGTCTTAAAAGAGACTGAGAAGAGTGGTCAATGGAGCAATGTTGGATGGAAATGGAAAGCTGATTGCCTCCACTTAGGACTCTTTACCTCTTAACATTGCCTCTCTCCTGCCAGACCTCCCAGTGGCCACAACTCTAGCTAAGTTGTTCTCCCAGGTTTCTAACATCCCCAGAGATACACTGATCTTTCTGGGAGATCTTCTCACTCTGATCTTCTCTCTAAACTCTTTTTCATTCTGTCCTTTAAAACTTCATAAATCAATGACCAAAATGCACCCATATCTTCAATGTTTTCCTTCAACTATCTCACCACTATCTCTCTTCAACTTGAATCAGCCTCTGCTTCTTCAGCATCACAGTTCTCAAACTCCCACAAGGTGAAGTTTAGTTCAGATGAGGAAGCAGCATCATCCTCCTCCTGGCTTCGTACTGCAGTTTTCAAGAGTTAGTGTGATTTCAAGCCTATCAGTTTTCTTTATCTTTCACTGTGTATTTTCTGCCTAAAATAATGTTATGATGCTTCAGATCAGTGTTTCACAAAACATAACATATTTTTCCAAAATGTATGCTGTAAAACAGGAATTTTGTGCATAGCAGTAATGATTTTAAAAGATGGGCATTGACTTATTTGCAAAAGCATCTTTTCTTTGCTACTGTTGAATTCCAGAAATCAATATGAGGATATAATTTTCCTTATTTCAGGGCTGTTTTAACTGGGGTTCTGGATACTCCATGGAAATCTGTAGGGTCCTACACCATCGCCCAGATTCAATTTGCAGTGCCACAGTGTATATTGGCAATGACCATATGTAAGTCAATTTTATTTGAGGAAGAAATGAGTCCACAAAGGTTTAGTAATCCAAATTGTTTTATATTTTAACTTCTATTATTATTACTATGTATGGAAAGGAATTCAAGCTGTCCTATCAGAAAGTACTATCTGAAAGATGTGTGTATTACAAATAATTACATTATATATTTTTCAGTGACCAAATGATGTGAATTATCATAAAATAGTATTGAATATAACTTACAGTCTTTAATTTTGCATTTTGAAGCTTTATTCAGTAATGTTGCATGTGTAAAAATCTGACACTTTCTACTAACTACGGAATGAATGGTTAAAAGGAAAGGAACAGGAGTATAATTTGGAAATATGTCACATTTGGAGTTTCATTCACTAGCTGTTTCATACAACTATCATGATGACTTTGCCTTCATAGCTTTTTCCATCATATCATCTTCCAAATGTTGAAAGCTTACCTACTGTTAATTTATTGCTTATGCTTCCAGTGAAGATAAAAGCAATTTATTCTCAGTGCAATGCTAATATATCCAGACTTTCGAACAGCAACAAACTTTCTCAGTGAGAAATAGACTCCTGTGTTCTTATTCAATTATTGTAAGCTAGTTTATTCATGGTTGACAGGCCTCCTGTAATCTGAATATGGATTAAATCTAGAAGTGAAAAACAAAATAAAACTGTAGTTATGGGCATAGAGAAAACAATATTCATTTATGGAAACTTTGGTCAAAGCTATTTCTAGTTTTCTCTGAGATGTAAATCCTCAAATGGCAATCAACCATGCCTGGAAATTGATTTATGGGTTCAATTGAGAGTGTGCTCCTGCAGAGAATATTTTGAGAATTATGGAATTTTAGAGTTGGTAAGAAACTTTTGGAACAAACAAATTTTATTTTTACAATGTATGCCTTTGGAAAGTGAATTTGAGATTCCAAAGTCTATTTAAAACAAGAGGAAGCAGGCATACATGTATGCAAATAATGACCCATATTATTCTGCTCTCTCATCTTGAATAAATGTATTTATAGTGTTTAAACATTCTGCTTACAGTGAACTTTATTAGAGTTTGAGTGAATTTTCATTAGAGCCTCATTCTGTTTCCCACTGAAAATTCGTGTTACATATAGTAGGATTTTTCCGTTACTTTATTCAACCTTATTCAGTTTCCCCAGCTACCCAGATATGGTCTCTCCATCATTATTCTCAGGTTAGTACCAGCTTAGTGTCTAAATTAACTTCCACTGAGGAAGAAGGTCTATATCTCCACAGTCTGGGATGCTCCAGTATAAGGTACAGACCAAGGCACACCAAGTACTGGCCTCTGGGTTTTTCCTTATGAAATACCATCTTCAGAAGAATCTTCTTGAAATTAATATGATCCTTTATGCCAAGGACTATCCCCGGGAGCACACAGCTTTACTTAGAAGTTGTCTACATCAGATGTTGACCTGCATTAATAGCTCTTCATCTCACTATCACCTGTTAATGTCCCTCTTGTATCTAGGTCCTTAACCAACCTGCTATCTAGACTCTGTCTTGTTTGGACAAATCTCAGCTTCCTGATGTTTATATAAAGTTAATTTTATTTGTTTGGAAATTCTGGAGGCTGAGGGAAAGGTAGATCAGCTCTGAAAGTTCCAGATTATTCTGAAATGCTCTATACTTCTTTTCCATTTTAAAAGTTTTAGTAGATGTATAAATTGTGCGTAATGCCCCAGTTAGAATATTTTTTTTTAAAGATTTATTTATTTATACAAGCACTGGGTACAGTCAGAACCGCGGGAGGGTGAGAGAATTCACCAGAGTCAGAGTGGAGAGCAGAGCAGGCAGACTGACAAAGTACACTGCTGAGGGGAGCAACGGGCAGCAGGAGAGGTCTGCGTGCCATGTGGGGGCCCTCACCCAGTGGCCTGGAATCAAACCAGCACTGCAGAGGCTGCGGGCAGCTCTGCAACCCAGCGCTCAGCTGCTGCGCCACCGAGGAGGCCCCAGTTAGAATATTTTATGGAAATGATATCAGAAGGAGCCATCTGACCTGGTGAATATTGTCCACTGTGACAATGTCATGGCATTGTAGTGCATGAAAAAAATGTGAGGACAATTAGTTATTTCCTAGATTTTTAATTCAACTAAAGTACCTTAGCAAGTAACATGGCTTGGTGAGGAGTGTAGAAATGTTCAGGGCTTGGAAGAAAAATAAAAAGTATGGTATACTGGGAAAGGCAGATATTTAGTTTTTTCCTTTCTTTGTGTTTTTATGCTCTTATGCTCAGGCCTACTCACTCTGTGACGTTAGGAAAATCACTCACCTTTCTGCAAAGGTGAGGTTAGTGATACCCATTTCAGGGTGATTGAGGATTACAAATAATGAGGCCAAGGAGGCTGTGGAGTTTCATGTGGTAGAGAACTTTTACAGGGGCTTGGAGTAAGAATTTTTGGCCCAAAGTCTACTGTAGTCTACCAAGGGTTCAGTGTCCATGAGAGGGGAATGTTACATTGTCCTTTATGGGCATTTCTCCTCTGTCCTCTAGACTTACCTATAGGAAGAGGAGGTCAGCATTTGATGGGTTGGTTGTTGGTATTCCTCAGCCAGATATTGATCAATCTGGTGATGAGCATACTGGTCATGCTCACTCTGCCCTAGCTGAGGCTGGCCTGTAATTCTCCACATGACACCTGGGCGCTAAGTGACTTTGGGGTATGTACTCCAGTCCTGAGCATATATGAAAACAAGCTTAAGAATAACAATCCTATGATTGATTTGAAGGTAGACAGCAGGAGGCCTTGCTTTGTCTTCAGCTCTAAACCAACTTCTCTATTCCAATTTCTATTAAAGATGACCACATTGGGAGTCACTGGAAACAGGTACATATTAATAACTGCTTCCTAATCAGCCATTGATTCTTTTGTATGTTGTGTGAGGGAAAGGATAATAGGTGTTAACACTTGGGCCAAAAATCCCAAGTGCCTGTATAAAGTTCTACAGTATTGTCTACCGCCTCTAACCCCATTCAGGATATGGAGATATATGTATATCTATCTATCTATATCTATCTATCTATCTATCTATCTATCTATCTATCTATCTATCTATCTATCTATCTATCTATGCCATGGATATATATTATAGATCAGGAAGGTGATAGATGGATTTTATAGATGATATTTAATTATCAACCTCATTGAAACAAGATATTGTGAACCCTGTCTTGAAGAGAGGTGAATTATCTTCCCAATTTCACAGAATGAGTAAGGGGTCGAGTAAGGATAAGCATAGTCTTGTATTCTATGGTGTCATCCTGTTCTTGTATGGTGACAGGTAGGGATTTTCTTGGGACATCCCTGAATCACATTACAGTTGCTACCAGAAGTGACCTGCAAGTCCTTTAATTCCATTTTAAACCAGTACAAATCTATCAGGGAAGACCTTCTATGAGAGAAGACAAAAAGTGAAAATAATAAATAAGATAGAATTGTACAAGTCTACAAAAAAGATGGCATCATAGGAGATTCCTCACTTTGCTCCTGGGAGAATAATCTGAAGGTTAACTCACACTGGTGCTGCATCTCAAAGGTCCCTTGTCCTGGAGTGAAACTAGGAAGCCTTTTGGATATTGGAGACCATCACAGAACACACTAGCTCTGTGGTATGCTCATGATATTCGTGCTTCATTAAGCAAGAGGTGGGTAGAAATGCTGGAGGTTGTGGTCCCATGTGGGTGGCTGCCTTACAAGCCAGGGCACAATGGGGAGGGGAATGTGCAACAGAGAGGAAGCACACACCATTGACTGAGAAAGAACTGGGGTGTTCCCAGTGGGCCTGATCTCCACTGAAAGGAATAAGGGCAGTATGCCAGGCTGTGTTTCCACTACCCCATCCCTTAGGACTGATATTGACCTTCTAGAACTCACTGACTATGTACATGCATTCTACAGAGGCTGGGTTTGGGAGCTTGTAGAGGAAGGAAGTCAGTGGAGCTATAGGCAGGCATCAGCCCCCTGCTCACACTCCCACCAGCAAGTGAGCCCCTCTAAGGCACTCCCTTGCCCTGTGACTCAGGAGTTTCAAATTAGGTCTACACATTACAGAATCCCAGAAAAGTCAAATATCTAAAATCACATAGGGAAAAAGATTAAAATCATACAGTACTGGGAAAAGTGACACCCGCTGGAAACATAAAGTTACTGGAAATCTCTTCAGGTCCTGCTATAGTTTTTTTTTTTTTTTTTTTTTTAAAGGAAATTAAAAGCAACAAAATGGGCAAACAGAAAAATATAAAAATGTGGTACCCTGATACTTTAAGAGTTTATGCTATCACAAGAACAGAACAACCTTCCAGAATTCAACTACATAGACGTGAAATATTTATTTTCCTGTTTGATACAAAGTTTAAAATCTCCATGATAATTAAATTTGAAGAACTGGAAGAAAACTCAGAAAAGCAAATCAATGATTTGAGAAATATGATTACTGAACAGAAAGTAAAAAAAAAGGTTAAATTAAGAAAATAAAAGATATAAAAGGGATATTAAAAGATCAATAGAGGAGATAAAAAAAGCTTGAGAAAACTGTGGAAGCAGACTAGACCAAATGAAAGACTGAATTAGTGACTTTAAAGATGATAATGCACAAAAGACAGGTAGAAGAAGCCAGAGAAATGTGAAGAAAAAACATGAAGAAACTCTTTTAGAATTATCTGACTCATGCAGAAGGAAAGGTAGTATAAGTATACTGGGTATCCTAGAAGAAAAAGAGTAAGAGAAAGGAACAGAAAATTTATTTTAAAAAACAATAGAGTAAAACTTCCTAAACCTGGGGAAGAAAATGAATAAACAGGTTCAAAAAGCTAAAAATACTCACCCGATTATCTAAATGTACTGAGATGTACACAAGACACAAGACATGAAACTTTTCAGGATTTCAAGACAAAGAGAGAATTTTGGCTGTGGCAGGGAAAAAAAAAAGCATAAAACCTACAAAGGTGCTTCCATCAGGTTTATCCTGCAAAATTCTTCTTCAGATAGGAGAGAGGAATAAAGGCCTTCCCAGACAAACAGAAGCCAAAGGAATTTGCAAACACTAGACCTTCTCTACCAGAAATAATGAAAGGAGCTCTCCTATCTACTTAGAACAACAACAACAACAAAAATTCATGTAAAATACTAAACAAGAAAACAGAACCAGAAAACTAAAGACAAATGGCAGTAGCAAATCTTCACACATCATCAATCACCCTAAATGTAAATGGACTGAACTCACAATCAAACGGCACAGAGTTGGTTAGATTAGAAAACAAAGCCCACTTGCCAGCTCCCACCCAGACTGGTGAGAACCTACAAACATGTCAGGGAAGGTGCCAGAGTGGCCAGAGGCCTTGTGACCACCTGTAGAATTGCACGAGCACCTGCCCAGAGCCCTCATTACCTCCTAAGGTCATGCCAGGGTTGGTCCAAACCAGCCAGAGGCTTCATGACCTCCCATGAGATCCTACTTGCTGGGAGAGATGTGAGACTCCTGCCCTGTGAGGAGGGAGGATCCACATTCAGAGGAAGCCCTGCAAATAGCATCTGGGTCCCAAAGCTACTAATAGGGAGAAGGAAAAACTCAAAAAACAGCAACATAAGTCCTCAAGGGAACAATGCAACATAGAGACAGAAAAGAAAATTCAACTTCTGGCTTTCTCCAGGAGATCCAACTGGGTTCCAAAAATAATCATAGATTCAAAATAAATCATTGGAAAACAATCCTAGAAGTAAATGGGAACTCCCCCCACCCCGCAAAAAAAAAAAAAAAGGCAGAGACAGTCATACTTATAACCTGACACTTTATGAAATAAGAAATGGAAAAAAAATAATGAAAAGCCAATAGAAAGCAGGGAATAATAGTAATTAGAGCATAAGAAATAAAACAGATATTAAAAGTCAGTCCAGAAATCAAAGAAACAAAAACTGGTTCTTTGAAAAAATAAACAAAAGATAGTCCTCTAGGTAGGCTCACAGAAAGGTGGGAGAAAACCCTAATAGAGTCAGAAGTAAAAGAGAAGTAACAACGGATATCTCAGAAATACTGAGAATCATAAGAGAGTACTATGAACATTGATATGCCTATTATTTGAATAACCCAGGAAAAATGGACCTTTGATAAGACTGAACATTTATTTATGATAAAAACCCTCAACAAATGAGGGTAGAACATGTCTAAGCACAATAATATATGACCATGTATTATAAATCCACAGTCAGCATCATGCTCAATGGTGAAAAACTGAAAAGCTTTTCCTCTAAGTTCAGGTACAATATAAGAGGATCAACTCTCTCAATTACTATTTAACACAAATTTGTTAGTTCTAGCTAGAGCAATTAGGCAAGGTAAAGATATATGAAGGAGGATCCACATTGGTATAGAAAAATAAAAACTATCACTATTTGTGGATGACATGATAATATTCATAGAAAATCCTAAAGATGCAACTAAAAAAACTAGTAGAAACAATGAATCAGTAATGTTGTTAGGTTACAAAATCAATATGCAAAAATCAGTTGTGTTACTCTATGTAAACTATGAGCTAGAAGATTAAGAAATCAAGAAAACAAATCCCTTGACTTTTGCATCAAAAAGCACTACCTTCCTAAACTTAACAAAGGAGGGAAGGACTGGTAAAATGAAAACTTTACTATATTTTAAAAGAAACAGAATATGACACAAAGAAATGGAAAAGAATCAACATTGTTAAAATGTCCATTTGATGCAAAGCAATTTGTAGATTCAATGCAATCCCTATTGAAGTTTTAATAGGATTCATCAAAAGAATAGAACAAACACTGCTGAAATTTATATGGAACCGCAAGAGACTTCAACTTGCCAAAGCAATCCTGATGAAAAAGATGAAGAAGAGAGGTATTACATTCTCAGACTTCATTCTGTACTAGTATTAGAATATAAATGTAAACACATACCAGTGGAATAGAATTGAGAGCCCATAAATAAATCCACATTTATTTGGATAGTTAATCTATGACAAGGAACTAAGAGTATACATGAGGAAAGGAAATTTTCTTCAACAAATGGTGTTGGGAATGCAGGACAAGCACCTGCTAAGGAATGAAATGAAACCATTATTTCGTACCATATACAAAAATTAACTCAAAATGGTTATACTTAGATATAAGAACTAAAACCATAAAATATATAGAAGAAAATATAGAGAAACCATTCTCCAGCATTGGAAAGCATTCTGTCTACCAAAATTTGTTTAATTTGTTCTTCCTCTACTATAGCTTCCTTTTAATTGCTGTCCATCATTTTGTGTTCCTGTTCTTTTTTTTTTTAGGATTTATTTATTTATACAAGAACTGGGGTACAGTCAGAGGCATAGGAGGGTGAGAGAATTCACCAGAGATAGAGCAGGGAGCAGAACAGGCAGATGGACCGAAGACACTGCTGAGGGGAGCAGCGGGGGAGGCAGGAGAGGTCTGCCACGCCATAGCCATATGGGTTTCTCCCTGGCCGGCCAGGAATCGAACCCACGCTGCAGAGACTGCGGTCAGCTTCACAACACGGCACTCAACCTGCTGTGCCACTGGGGAGGACCTGCTGCGCCACTGGGGAGGCCCCATTTTTCTCCTGTTCTACTCATTCAACCCTTTCCATCTACCAATCCATACCCCATTTATCAGTGAAAGTCTCCATTGTTCTTCCTGGCTTAAAAGTGAATTCAGGCTGTAGCTCATCTTTTCTCTAGCTTGTTGACCTGCTGGAGCAGGTGATGTTGGTGGGGCTGTCCTATGTTTTGTTGGACATTAAACATTGGCTAACATACCTGAACTCTTTCACCTCAGTGATACAAACAAAAATGTCTCTGACATTGTCAAATATCTCCCCAGGTCTTTGGGAGACAAAATCACCCTGAGTTGGAAACCATTGATCTAGCTCTTCATTCTCTAGCAAACTTCTCATCTATGTTCACACTGATGTCAGAATAATGTTTTTAAAATAAAAAAAATCATTAAGAAATTCATTTCTTTAAATTTTAAAATATGTCCTGATAAATTTCAGAATATAGTTCAGATTTCCTTGTTGAGCCCAAGTGAAGCTTTGACTTGGTTCCTAAGCAGCTCTTGTTTCCAAAGATTTGCAGAAACACTTACGCCTGTGTCCAACTACTTACGTTCTGTAAGAAAGTAGTGTGTTTTCATGCCTCTGTGCTTCACATTTCCTGAATCTTCTTATCATGTAGGTAAGAACAGTCTGTCCATAAAAGTTAAAGAATCCTATTTTCCACACAACTTTTATCTTTAAATCTACTTTAGATCCTCTATACGCTGAAGGTATTTCTTGTATACCATTATCACAATACATATCCTATTAGACTTGATCATTTATTTCTTGTCTTTTACCTCTTACCAAACTCGAGTCTCTGAGAAGTTTAAGGTTCACTTCACAACCACTCAATAAATGCTTATGATTGTTTCATGCTAGAGAATCACAGAGGAATGAAGTTTCTTTTGACACAAACAATCACTAAATTCTTAGCAGTGAAAATGACATTTGAACTGAGTATAAATAAATGAGAACACATTTTAAACAGTAAGTACTATAAAAATGTGGGGGAGGAGAGAATCAGAGATAGATACATAGAAATTTTGGTTTGAGGATCATTAGACTCATGTACTGGTTGACACTAGATATTGGAAAAACTGGAATTACAAATGAAGACAGTAAGGAGATATTGGTGATCTTAATAAGGGACTGTTACAATGAGCACTTTTTGGGAGAAGAGTTATCATATAACAATTAGATGGGAAAAACAATGAGTTTAGATGGACCACTTAGAACTGTTGATTCAGGCAAAATATTAGAACCTTGAAATGAGTGAAACACTTTTCATAATTCACAATCAGTCTCTACCTAAACTGTTTTTTTTAAAGATTTATTTATTTATGCATACAAGAGCTGGGGTGCAGGCCAGAAATGCAGGGGGTGAGAAGATTCACCAGAGAGAGGGAGTGGGAAGCAGAATAGGCAGATCCACTGAAATATACTGTTGAGGGGAGCAGCGAGTGAGAGAAAGAGGTCTGCTGTTCATGTGGGTTAGCTCCCTGGTGTGGGATTGAACTCCTGTTGTAATGGCTACAGATAGCTGCATAGCGCTAAGACTTAACCCATTGTGCCACCAGGAAGCCCAACTACTTGAACTGTTTTAAAAACACGCCTTTTCCCACAACTACTCTAATTTAGGTTTCCAATAACTTCTTGTAGAGTCAAGTTTATGTAATGATTTTTATTAATTTTAACTAGTGTAGAACAAATACAATCTTTTGTGTAATAAATTTTGGTAGAAGACACTATTGTAGGCTTCAGCACAGCATAAAAATAAGACACTAAAAAACTTTTCTCTTGAATCTAATAGATTATAGTAATTTGGTCCTTTTTTTTTAATCAAGTAAAATAATTTACTGCACTCTCAAATAAAGATCTCCATTCAGGGGCCTCTCTGGCTGCACAAGGGGTTAAATGTCAGCATTATGAAGCAATCTGAAGCTACTGTAGAAAGATTTCTATCCCTGGCCAGGGAACTGACCCACATGGTGCATCAGACCTCTCCTGACTCACCTGCTGCTCCCCTCAACAGTTATTTCAGTCAATCCATCTGTCTCTGGTGAATCCATTCACGCTCCACACCACTGGCCTGGATCCCAGCTCTTGTGTGCATAAATAAATAAGTCTCTAAAAAAAAAAAAAAAAGATCTGGGGTCTCCCTGGTGGCGCAGTGGTTGAGCGCTGGGCTGCAAAGCTGCCCACAGCCTCTGCAGTGCCAGTTTGATCCCGACTGCCAGGCAAGGGTCCCACATGGCACGCGCAGATCTCTCCTGCTGCCCACTGCTCCCCTAGGCAGTGTACTTCGTCAATCTGCCTGCTCTGCTCTCCCCTCTGGCTCTGGTGAATTCTCTCACCCTCCCGTGCTTCTGACTGTACCCAGTGCTTGAATAAACAAATTAAAAAAAAAATCTCCATTCAGATGCTTAACTAACTCCTAAACCATATGAATAATTTAATACTCAAGCAGATCATTCTTGCTTGCTATTGTGCAATGAAATTAGCAAATCCATATCTGACTAGCAAATCTCATCTGATTTACATGGGAAGTTGGGGATAACATTGATGCATTCAGCATGTAAGAAATAATGATGGAACTAAATAAAATCAAATAAATTTCAGATTATAAAATCAAATTACAATGACAGGAGGAAAAAGGGTGGGTAAATCAGATAAATGAAGTCAATTATACAGTGATGAATAGAATTAGACATTTAGGGGTAAAATTAATGTAGTGTATACAGATATTGATTTATAATGATATATACCTGAAACCAAAATAATGTTATAAATCATATTAATTTAGCAATGATGAAAAAAATTAAAAATAAAAGCAACATTGAGATATATAAAAAGTGAATAATAGGGCCTCTCTGGTGGCGCAAGGGGTTAAGCACCACACTATGAAGCAATCCACAGCCTCTGCAGCATGAGTTTAATCCCTGGTGGGCCAGAGAGAAACCCACGTGGCTCAGCAGACCTCTCCTGTCTCGCCAGCTGCTCCTCTCAGCAGTGTATTTCAGTCAGTCTGCTTGTTCTGTTCCCCACTCTGTCTCTGGTGAATCTTCTCACCCTCCACACCTCTGGCCTGTACCCCAGCTCTTGTATGCATAAACAAATAAAGCTTTAAAAAAAAGTGAATAATAAAAAATTCCCTGGTGGATGAAGGCAGAACACAGTAGGTCTCTAAGTTAGCTGATACCTTAATGTTTTCTTCTCTGACCTTTCTCATGTGCAAGGTTTGTTAAGGTCTTCTTTCAAACATCCCCTCATCAGTATGCTTCAAATTTATGTTTCCTTATGATATATTTACTTATAGTAGACACATACAAACTTATACATACCGACTCACATACACCCACACTACTTCTCTCTATTCCAATTTACTCCTTTTTTTTCCTTTGTAATCGCAAGGCTTTTGAGGAAATAAATGCAGTTTATTTTTACAAAAAGGTTGTGAGTATTGAGCTTATATTCTATTTTGATTGTATTGTCAGATACAGATAAATATAGTGTTCTTTTCATCTCTGCTTTTATGTTAGAGTGGGGTTGCTAAGGTGATCGTATATCATGGTAGATTTGGTTTTATGTGATTCAGTGAGTTCATGCTGAAAGTTAAATCAATACCAGACCTTTATATCCTGAGAATAGTTCTCTATTATTTTTTTGTTATTCTCTGGCCACATATTCTTGCTATGAATGTTTTAGAGTGTTTGGAAAGATTTTTATCCTTATTTCAGTGGCCTGTTACCTGGAATGGCTATCTAAGTAATCATTTACTGAGGTAAGAGTGCCAAACATGTTATCAATGCTCACAAAAACTTGTGGTTCCAAACAATCTCTTTGGAATGAAATTTTTTTACTTTCATAAAGCACCAGGAAGAATTTTCTAGAGGTACTTTAAGTTTGTTAGTAAATAATGAGTCTGTAAGATTTTAGATTATAGATTAGACTACATTTTCTCAGATGACACAAACGTCACTTGTGTCAAAATTTGACATAATTCTTTCCCTAGGAAATGGGATGCCTTAAAACATGTTGAGTCAATTTCAATTTAGGAAGTTTGCGTTAAGGCACATAAATCCTTTTGCTTGTTGTTTTCTGGCAGTGACTATGTTAGAGTTGATTGCTTTAATCTCTAATATCATTTTAAAATTTTTTAAAAAAGATTTATTAATTTATGCATCCAAAATCTGCTGGCATAGCCAGATCCAGTGTAGAAGGGTAGGGTAAATGATTGTCGGCTTTTCTGCACTCCTGCAATTAGGATTGATGATGGATCCCTGTGGTGCTGAATGCATGCCTGATGGCGGGCACCTGGAGCAGGGTGTGAGCATACGTAGGTGGTATTCACCTGGGCTGAGATGGGCCAGAGA
The DNA here is from genome assembly GCF_014898055.3 of Talpa occidentalis. NCBI lineage: Eukaryota > Metazoa > Chordata > Mammalia > Eulipotyphla > Talpidae > Talpa > Talpa occidentalis. Next base: position 68,925,357 of record NW_026555331.1, read on the forward strand.
GCACAGGAAGAGTGAAGATTCACCGGGGGCTGGGAGGCCTGCCAGCCTCCAGACCCCCAGCACCACTACCTGCCGTGTACCTCTGAAATGACAATAAAAGCCTGAAAAAGCCACAGAGGACTCCAGCACTCTCCTTTACCCATCTGCTCCAGTCATAGAAAACCTACTCTGAGCCATCCTGCCACTATAAGAAGTGATACCGTAATGTCAGGGTGTAGGGGCAGGAGTAGCCACGGAGCAGGTTTTCTGATCCAGCAGACTGGGTAAAGGAGTCCTGGAGCCCTCAGTGACTTTTCAGGCTTTTATTGGGATTTACTGGGTACATGGCAGGTAGGGATGCTGGTCTTCCAGCAAGTCTTCATTCTGGGCTCTCTGGCGTTCTCTTACATTCTCTCTGCTTCTCTGCGTCTGCTTCTCTCGGCTTCTGCTGGCATCCCCATGACACTGCCCTTAAAAGCCCAGTCTTAGCCCAGGTGAATCCCATCTACATATGCCCACACCCTATTCAAGGTGCCCGCCATCAGGCATGCATTCAGTACCGCAAGGATCCATCATCTATCCTGATGGCGGGAGGGCAGAAAAGCCTGATACTTTAACCTTACCCTACACAGGGTTTCAGGCCTAGTCTCCCTCCAGGAAGGGATCCCAGCCTGTGATGGCAGCACTAAGCCCCAACCACCAGACCACCACGGGTGGGTGTCTCACGAAGCTGCAGCGGGAGCTTAGCTGATGCTCAGGCAAGCAAGCAAGAGGAGGCAGATTTGTTTAGAAAAAAGAAGTTGGGCCTCCCCGGTGGCGCAGCAGTTGAGCGCTGGGTTGCAAAGCTGCCCACAGCCTCTGCAGCACAAGTTCGATCCCCAGCCACTGGGTGAGGGTCCCACATGGCGCGTAGACCTCTGCTGCCGCTGGCTGCTCCCCTCAGCAGTGTACTTCGTCAGTCTGCCTGCTCTGCTCTCCCCTCTGGCTCTGGTGAATTCTCTCACCCTCCGGCGCTTCTGACTGTCCCCAGTGCTTGTATAAATAAATAAATAAATCTTTAAAAAAAAAAATACCTTGGTTAGAAAAAGAAGAAGTTTATTGAGGAGAAAAGAAATAGAAATAAAGTAGAACTCCCAGGCCGGTGGAACCAGGCCAGGGAGGGGACAGGAAGCCGGAGTAGAGTCATGTCTCAGGGAATATACACCTTCTTTCCCTAATTATTCTAAAGTTCCACCAGTCTCTTTGTGATTGGTTAGTTCTCAGTGGTCTCACTCATTGCCTAAAAGTCTCTATGCCCAGAACTAAGTCTCTGTGCCCCAGCCCTTATCTTACAGTCCTTTTTTTTTTTAAATTTTTATTGTCCTTGTACAGGAATGTCCTGTCATCCCTAGTCCTGGTGTATTTGATTTCACCCCATTGTAATTTGTTGCCTGTAGTGGCAGGAAGGCACAGGGCACAATCTCTATGACCCGAGCAGACGGATAAAGGGGAGTCCTGGAGGCCTCGGTGGCTTTTTCAGGCTCTTATTGAGTTTACCGGGTACATGGCAGGTGGGGGGCAGGAGGGTGGAGGTGGGGAGCAGGAGGATGGCAGGCCTCCCAGCCCCTGGCTTGTCTTCATTCTTTCTGGACTCTCAGGCATTCTCTCATGGTCTCATTCTCTCTCTTCTGCTTCTCTTTCTCTTTTCTCATCTGCTGGTTCTCTTCTGGTCTCTTGTTCTTCTCTGGTCTTTCCATTCTCTGACACTGCACTTATGGGTCCAGTCTCAGCCCAGGTGTACCCACCTACGCATGCCCATACCCCACTCCAGGTGCCTGCCATTAGGCCTGCATTCAGGACCACAGGGATCCATCATCAATCCTAATGGTGGGAGGGCAGAAAAGCCTGGTACTTTTTTAATTACCCTACATTGCCCTTGTCTGGGGAACCTTTCTTAACTCTCCTGAAGTCCCTGCACTGTCCCTAAAGCTGCCTAATTATCCATAACTTGCCCTAGGACTCAGAAGCACTTAATTCAAGAAATATTTTGTAGGCAAAATCAAAAGAATTTGGAATTAGGCAGAATACAGGGAATGAGGGAAAAGGAGGTATCCCTGCCAGTTTTCTGACTTGGACAAATTGATTTTTGGTTGTTTTATTAACTGAGACAAGCGATATCGAGGAGAATAGGTAGAGCAGAGGAAGATTATAAATTGGGTTTCAGATGTGTTGAGTTTGAGGTACTTTTGTGATATGCAGAGGAATTTGGATTTAGGAAGTTTTGGGGGATATATGAATCTAAATCTCAGAAGTTAATTTGGGTTGGAGATGTAATTTGTGAGCCTTCTGCAGAGAGATAATGGAAGCCATGAGTGTAGATGAAATTATCTAGGGAGGCCGTTTTGAATAAACATGAAATGGCATTTGATTGACGATGACAGGAAAATTTGTGCCAATGGAGATATTTATACTAAACTCCAGTTTTATTTATGGTGAAAGTTGTTATAAATAAGTGTTCAAAATAAATTTAAAAAACAGGAGTGGGGAAAAGGACCTAGTTTATTCATGAATTGCAATTTTCATTTTTAAATCTGGAAGTTGAAATTAAGGTGACCCAATGAGAGACTCTGGCTTTGGCCTCTTGTGGTTTGTTCGCTTGTTTTGTGACTCCAATGAGCTCCTTTGCTTAAGACCTCTGTGCTTCCAGTAGAAATGGTGCTAGTGTCTTGGGGAATGACTGCCAAGCAGATGAATATGCAAGCTCGAGTGGTATTTGAGAGAATATTATTGCTTGATTTGTGGAGGATTAATTCTGTGGTCTTGGGCACTTGATTTCTCCATATAGGTATTTGTTTCCATACCTGAGAAGGGCTTTGATCCTAGCATTGTTAGGTCGGGTTTCAGCAGGTCATTTATGTGTGCCCTGCAGCTAGCTAACCTGTGCAGCTACTCTGCCACCTATACCAGATGATAAGAGAACCATAGGTCTTAAACTGAAGTCGGTCTCTGCATTTCCCAGCTGTGCAAAATTGAGCCACTTAACCACTTTGTACCTCATTTAAATTAAAAATGGGTCATTACTAGACCCTACTTCATCACAGTGCAGTGTGAGGAATAAAAAGGCTCAATCCAAGCGCTGGGCTGCGAGGCTGCCCGCAGCCTCTGCAGCACCGGTTCGTTCCCAGGCCTCCGGCAAGGGTCCCACAAAAAAAAAAAAAAAAAAAAAAGGCTCAATCCATGTAAATCACTGAGAAAAATAAGTGTTTGGTGGTATTGCTATTATTTTTATTTAGTGCATGCTAAATTTGAAGTCTTAGTCACCACTTGTTTATATTCATCACAAAGTATCTATTTGAACTCCAGTGAGTGTGGAGTCTGACAATGCAGTTATTTCCCTTAGAAACACCCTGTAGTACATCTCATGAAATCCTTTTTTGCTGCAGATATTGAAGCGTCTCTCTCTTTACATCTTCCCTCCCCTCCCCAATCTTCCCAGAGTTGTAAAAATTCTCTTATTTATTGTTCAAAAGAAGTTTTATAGTGAAAAAGAAAAAAATAAAGGCCTAGTGCTTTCATAAACTATAGGGGCAGGATGGGCTCAGGGCAGGATCTCTGTGATCCAGCAGATGGGTGAAGGAGTCCTGGAGCCCTCAGTGGCTTTTGCAGGCTTTTATTGGAATTTACCAGGCACACACACGGCAGGCAGGCTGGAGTACCTGGGGGGGCTGGGAGGCTGGCTGGCTTCCCAGCCCCCAGCAAATCTTCACTCTTTCTGGGCTCTCTGGCCTTCTCTCGTGGCCTTTTCTTCTCTGCTCCTTTCAGCTCTACTTCTGCTCTTCTGTTCCGCTCTGCTCTCTCTTTCGCTCTCTCATGGTTCTTTCACTCTTTCATTCTGCTGTTCCTTTTGCTCTCTCTTTTGCTCTCTGCTGTTCTGCTGGCATCCCTGTGACGCTGCCCTTATAAAGCCAATGTAATGCAACCCACCCATACCGGGTAGGTTCTTCACCAGTTCTAGCAGCCATGTTGTCTTCATGCACTCCGCTGTTAGTTGTCACTGTACTCCGTTGCGCTCTGCCACTCTCCGCTGCACTCCTCAATCCTCAGCACCACACCACCACACTGCACTCTGCTGCGCCACCCTTATAAGGCCAGTCTCTCAGCCCACGTGTACCCACTTACGCATGCCCACACCCTACTCCAGGTGTCCACCATCAGGCATGCATTTAGGTCCGCAAGGATCTATCATTTATCCTAATGGTGGGAGGGCAGAAAAGCCTGATACTTTACTTACCCTATACCCAGTCTTAGCCAAGGTGTGTCCCATCTACATATGCCCACACCCTCCTCCAGGTGTCCACCATCAGGCATGCATTCAGGACCGAAGGGATCCATCATCAGTCCTAATGGCGGGAGAGCAGAAAAGCCTGATACTTTTTTACTTTACCCTACACTATTATATTCACTTTCAAAATCTGAAATTTGGGGGCCTCCCAGGAGACCTAGGGGTAAAGTCTCAGCTCTATCATTGCTCCAGCTTGAGTTCGATCCCTAGCCAGGGAGCTGCCCTGTTGGCACAGCAGACCTCTCCTTTCTCACCTGCTGCTACCCTCACAGTGTATTTCAGTAGATCTGCCTGTTCTGCTCCCTGCCCTGTCTCTGGTGAATCCTTTCACTCCTTGCACTTTTGCCCTACACCCCAGTTCTCTGAAAAAAAAAAAAAATCAAAATCTGAAATTTGGTAGATAAGTGGCTACATGATAGACTCTGGCTTGTGATCTCTTTCTTTGTGGCTTGTTAGGTTGCACAGTGACCTAGAAGCAGGTGGATGAACATGTTCAAACTCTTTCTCTAACTCACTGGGCTTTACCTCCTTTCTTATATGTTAGACCAATTGGTAAATGATGACTTTGTAGAGGGTAGTGTGTGTTTCTGTCAGTGTGGATACCATAAAGTAACAGGGACAAAGTTGTTTATGTAAATCCTAAAGTAATTATTACAGTGTCCTTGTTGTAGCTTTTATAATAAATAGAACCCTTGGAAGGAAAGCTTGTGACTGTCAGCCAAGATGCCAAATTTCAGAGACTGGGAAAGTTGACTTTTGTAACTATTATGCTTTTGTATTAGGTATCTGAAGTGCTTACCTTATGAAATTATTTTCTAAGAAAGAGTTCTTTGAATGAAATAGAGGTGTTTCTTTCCCTTAAGTGCTTTTCTCTTCTTCTTTCAAAAAGATTTCTAGGGCCTCCCTGGTAGGTCAAGGGTTCAAGAAGCATTGCTATGAATCTATCCTCAGTCACTGCAGCACAAGTTTGAACCTGGCCAGGGATCGAACACATAGCACACAGACCTCCCCTGTCTCACCAGCTGCTCCCCTCAGCAGTGTGTTTCAGTAGATCTGCCTATTATGCTCCCCACTCTGTCTTTGGTGAAGCCTCTCAACCCTTGCATCTCTGGTCTGCCCTTCAGCTCTTTTGTATGCATAAATAAATAAATCTTTAAGAAAGATATCTAATTGTGATTAAATATATATAATTAAACATATGTTTATTACATATATGTATTTATGTTATATATACATTATATATAATATAAACATTATAAGTTTTGAAGTTCCTCTTTTTATATGTCCTTTAAGTAGTTTTCTGTTCTGTCAAATGAAATAAACTGTGTCCTCCCATAAGGACATGATTCAATGTGAGACTTGGTCTGTTTCTTTTCACAGACTTTGTGAAACTTTCTGCAGGCAATTCATTACAGGCTGCTAAATATGGTTCTTGATTTCTTGACAAAGCTGTGCTTAGAAATCAGGTGCAGGTTGAATATTTACATTTTCATAGAGTATGTGGCCTTGCCAGTGAATAAGATTTGCTTTGCAAAAGATGTGCTCAACTCTCTGCTTTGACAGCATGCTTCTCCACTTCATCACAGTATTTTAATGGGAAATGTAAACTTTTCTGTCGTTAGCTGGGTTGCTTATCACATCAAGAAAAGTCTTCTTGAAATGGCAGCTTTGGAAATATCTAGTGGGTAAATTGCATGCAGGGTATACTGAGGTCTAAAAAGTTCCAATTCTAAGGGGATTAAAACAAGACATTTTTATTATTTTATATTAATTATAATATTATACTTAATATATTATAATTATATCAGATATGCCATTCTTTGTCTTCTGTCTATTCTGAATGGTCAATTAACATGAGGTCACCTATAATATATATCTAATTGTTATTCAAACTTCACTTACTTTAAAATTTTAAGGAGTAGAAGACTAACTTGACCAACCTCCCAACCTCTCTCTACTTAAGAGTCTTCCCTACAAAGAGGCAACATAAGTTGCTACCTCTGGATGGAATTTAGGTTCCTTGTTGGAACATCAGCTCTTTAGACCCAGGGTTGTGAAGAACAGAAGAGACTGGAGATACCACAGAGTTGAGTTTCAGCCAAAACTTGCTATTTCCTCAACTATTTTATTTTACTCACCTGCACAAGAACTAACCAATTTGTTTTTGTGCCTTCCAGGTATATTCACTTCAACCAATTAGAAACATTAGAGCAAGAGACCTTTGGAGACCTTCTGAAATTAGAGCGACTGTAAGTGTTGACTCTTTAGACATTCTTTGTTTTCTGCTTTACAAATTTTATTTATACAATCTATTAGTTGCACTGTAGGTTAGAGCATTTTGTTTTAAGCCTAAATTTGCACTATAAAATAGAGTTGCTCTAAGAATTTATATAGTTTGAAATTAGTGGAGATGAATAACCTAAATTAAAAATACGGTAAACAGATAAACAAGCACTTCACAAATAAAAATTTATGGCAGAAGCTATTACAAATGAACATATACATCCCCTGTGATCTGTCAATTTTACTTCTAGATATAGAAACAATATAAATAAACATATATGTGCCTCAGAAGATATTTATGACATTATTTCTAAGGGTTTCACACTACTAACTACCTAAGTATTCAACTAAAGAAAAGAGAAATAGTCATAAAATAGAATATCATACAACACAGATGAATCTCAGAAACATTTTGAACAAAATAAATAAATTGATATATCACAAAATTGAAAACCTTGGTTTTGTTTTTAAAAGAAATTCAAAAGCAGGTAGCAGGAATATAAGTTGGAAACCAGTCAGCAATTACCTTTGGAGAGGAGAGTATATTCAGAAGTGGCAGGAGGGAGCTTCTTCAATCCTACCAATGTTTGAGGGTTTTTGTTGTTGTTGTTGTTTGGAATCACACAGTTGCATTCACTTTTGGGAAAGTTATTGTGCCCTATATCATAATATGTGCACTTGTTTTGATGAATGTTACGTATCAGTAAATATTAAATAGCAATATCCAACTGCAAAAACACTTGAACAGCCTCCTTTCTTTTCATCTTAAGATTCTCTACTTCTTCATTTTCTCATATAGGCTATATTAATAAATCTATTGTGAATTTTGCTGAAGATAGGACTTTTTTTCTAAATAGGAAGGAAACAGAATTGCGTCATTAAATTTTTAAAAAATACTTTATTTTATATAATTCTTACATCATTTTTCATCTTTGCACAATGTATGCATTTTCATTATGGCTATATTCCCCATACAATTGCATCCCCCCGTTATTTTGACTCTAGTTCTTCCTCTCCCCGTCCCCCCTTCCATCCACCACCCCACCCTGCCCCTGCCACAGTGTGTCTCTGGTTTATAGTTGCTTGTTGATTTTGATTTTTACTTTGTATTGATTAGTCTTTCTCCTGGTCTCTTATTTAAGTTTTCTAAATTCCTGCTATGAGTGAGACCATCCGGTATTTTTCTTTTTCTTTCTCACTTATTTCGCTGAGCGTGATTCCTTCTAGCTCCATCCATGTTGCTACAAACTGCATGCGTTTATCATTTTTTGATCACTGAGTAATATTCCATGGTGTATATGTACATCTTCTTGATCCAGTCATCTATTTTTGGGCATTTGGGTTGTTTCCATAGCTTAGCTATTGTAAATAGTGCTGCTATAAACATAGACGTGCAGGTGCCCTTTGGAATTAATCATTTGTAATCAGGGAAATGCAAATCAAAACTACACTGAGATACCATCTTACACCAGTGAGAAGGCACATATTAAAAAAACTAGCAACAACAAATGTTGGTGAGGTTGTGGAGAAAAAGGAACTCTCCTGCACTGCTGGTTGGAGTGCAAACTGGTCCAACCACTGTGGAGAGCTGTGTGGAGATTTCTTGACCTACTAAACATAGAGCTTCTGTATGATCCAGCAATTCCACTCCTAGGTATTTACCCAGATGATACATAGTTAAATTTAATTAGGACTATCTTCCTAAAAAAAATTTGATTTAGCAGTTTCTAGCTTCTAAAATGATGTCCTTTAATGTTAATACACAAAATTGGCCAGGAAATTAAAAATAAAAAATGATTTATTCAATCACTTTCCAATGCCACCACTCCAATTCTATTTGCATATAAAAGTATAGGAATGATAATGCAAAAATTACGTTGTTTTGTTTTTTGTTGGAGGCACACAATAAAGTATGGGGAACTGGGTAGAAAGAAGTGTTATACTTGCTTTCCTGCTATAACATGTGTGGCAGTGGCAGATTCAGTGTTCTAATGACTAATTGCATAAAACCTGGGGTGCCGATTTTAATTTGGGGGAATATTTTGCTGTGTCAGCATTGTATCCCTGGTGTGTAATGAGACAGTCACTGAACTACAACTCAAAATCCCAGGTCATCTTTAGCAAACAGCATACTGACAACTACACAAATGGGGAGGCGAGATTCCTGCTACTTACAGGAGATTAGGAAACTCTCATAGACCCTTCAGCTGTGATGACAGGGGGTTCTTAGTTTTCATGAATGTACTTGAAGGTATAGAAAACTAACAGAAAGGTTTTAGCTTTTAGTTCCTTCCTATAATTATTATACACACGTTTATTTATGTTCAATATAATGTAGCAGTCCAGACATACAATATCAAAACATATAATAGAGCTTATGAGGGAAAGTTTTTGGCTCAGGCTCTCTTTCCAAAGATACTCTCTTTAGTCATTTTTTTATTTTTTATTATTTTACTTTTTTTAAAGAGTTATTTATTTGAACATACAAGAACAGAGGTTCAGGTCAGAGGTGTAGGGGGTGAGAGGATTCACCAGAGACAGAGTGGGGAACAGAACAGGTGGATTGACTGAAATATACTGCCTAGGGGAGCAGTAGGCGAGGCAGGAGATGTCTGCTGTGCCATGTGAGTATTTCCCTCCCCGGGGATTGAACTCGTGCTGCAGTGGCTGTGGATAGCTTCATAGGTTGTGTGTTAACTCCTTGTACCACCAAGGAATCCCTCTTTAGTCATTTTTTTAAAAAGCATATTCTTTTGTAGTTGCTATTTTGATTTCCTAGGTAACATCCTTAATAATTTTTGTTTCTTTCCTTTTCAACTCTAGATTATATCTATTAATTCCCACTGAAAAAATGAGGATTTACCTCACTAATACTCATGTATATTAGTTATATTATTTTTTTTCATTCATCGTTTGGCATATAATTGACTTTTAATTTTTATTCCATTCATTTTCACAGATTTTCTTTGCTCTCCATTTAAAATTTTGAGACTAGTATTCACTCCCATACATTTTCTGTCATTTTTGGTTCTTATTTATACATGAACTCTGTTAGATACATTATTTTTATATTATTCAATGTTGGAGAATTTTATCTTATCCAGCAACTACAACTAATTCTTGCTATTGACCATAAAATTACCCTTACAAATTCAAATACATATTTATATATGCATATGTGCAAAATTATATGTATAATTTTTAGCTTGATTATTACAGATTCAGAAGTTATGCTAAGATTTTATTTCATTCTCTAAGTATAAATATCAATAATAATTTTCTTACAAAAAGGAAAACTATTTTTCCTTTCTCATGAGGTTTAAATTACACAAAATACCATATGCATTTGCTTTATATTTATATTATTACTTCAGTAAACACCTTTTTCTGGACATCTTAACTGTGATGATTTTAACATGCATTATATTGTTTGAAATATCTTCACATTTCTCAACTGGAAAATTGTATACACCATATGCTCTTCTTCTACAGTGAGTGAGTGACCTGTGTCTTCTCACTTGAACTGGTTTTCTGAGATAGTGTGAGCATTCATCAACCTGGGATTTCCCATCACTAACTGTTTGGGTTTACCCCCGGGTTCCCCAAACTCATTCATCTTTTATCTTGAATTACTTCCTTATTATGTTGAAGTACATATTCAAGTAACTTATAAAACATTTTAGGGAGGTAATTTTAAACATTCTTGAATGCCTGGAAATCAGTGTATTCTTTCCTCATACTTAGATCATCTGCAATAGAATTATAAGTTTAAAGACAGTTCCATCTGATCTTTGAAGATGTTCCATTTTCTCCTAGTATATTAATGATTATATTTATTTTAGGAAATTAGTTTTATTTTGAAAGGGAGGTTTTAATTTTTCTCTATATTCTTTGTATATGATTGAAATAATAGTGTATTTATCATTCTCCTTCTGATTTTTATTGGATAACATAATTCCCACCAGGTCCAATCATGTTTTCACAAGATTTAATATTTTATTTTATTGCTGAAGAGTATTTAATTGTGTATCTATGCCACATCTTCTTTATACAATGAACTATGGTTGGGCACTTAGTTTTTTCCTGACTATATGTGACTATTGTAAATAGTACAGCAGTGAACATAGGGTTACATGTATCCTTTGTGTTAATGTTTTTGTGTTCTTTGGATAGATACCTATGAATGGAATTGCTGGAGTATATAGTAGTTCTATTTTTAATATTTTGAGAAACTTCTATACTACTTATCATGGGGCTTCACCAGTCCACATTCCCATCAACAGTGTATGAAGGTTCCTTTTTCTCCACCCCCTCACCATCACGTACTTTTTTGTGGTATTCTGATATGAGCCATTCTTAGGGGTGTGGGGTAGTATCTCATTGAACTTTTCATTTGCATTTAATTGATAATAAATAATGATGAACATTTTTCATATGTTTGTTAAACTTTCTGAATGCTTTTAGGGATGTGTTTATTTAGGTTTTCTACCCGTTTACCTGATTTTTTTTTCAAATTATATGAATTCTTTTTTTTTAAAGATTTATTTATTTATTTATTTATTTATTTATTTATTTATTTATTTATTTATTTATTTATACAAGCACTGGGTACAGTCAGAAGCGTGGGAGGGTGAGAGAATTCACCAGAGCCAGAGCAGGGAGTAGAGCAGGCAGAAGGACTGAAGTACACTGCTGAGGGGAGCAGCGGGCGGCAGGAGAGGTCTGAGCGCCATGTGGGACCCTTGCCCGGCACCCGTGGATAGAACTGGTGCTGCAGAGGCTGCGAGCAGCTTCGCAACCCAGTGCTCAATCCCTGCACCACTGGGGAGGCCCCATATACACTTATTCTTGCCTTAAAGGTTTCCATTCAAACATGATAGGACTGCATTGAATCTATATAATCTGTGGGTAAAATGAGCAAGCATGTATTTCCATAGCTTTGCGTCTTCTCCTATTTAATTTTTATTGTTTTCATTTTATAGATTTTTCTTAGATATTAAATTCTTTTTGATGTGATTGTGAAAGAAATTATTTTGGAAATTATTCTTTAATGATTCTTTCTTAAAAATTTAAAATAGTAAACCAAGAAGAAAAAACCTTGGTATACTCAGATGTCCTAAGAATACATTTGATTTTGTTGGTTTGGGGAGGATACATACTCCAAGCAACATTATCCTGGGCACTTCATTTAACAGCTTGTATAAGCATGTAGTCAACCAACTGGAAAAATGTTGTGTTTTTTTTTTTAAGATTTATTTATTTATACATACAAGAACTGGGTTACAGGCCAGAGTTGTGGGGGTGAGAGGATTCCCCAGAGACAAAGTGGGGAACAGAACAGGCAGTCAACTGACATACACTGCTGAGGGGAACAGCGGGCGAGTTAGGAGAGATCTGCTGCACCATGTGGGTAGCTCCCTGGCTGGGGATTGAACTCTTGCTGCAATGGCTGTGGTGAGCTTCATAGGTTGTTTCTTAACCCCTTGCACCACCAGGGAGGCCCAGAAAATGTTGTTTTTTTAATGAGACGCTCAACTCAATGAAGATTTTTCATAAATTTTTCTCAATGAGTAGAAACTGAATGTGAAGTTTTCTGTACTTCTCTGAAATCTCTTAGATTTATAGGACATATATCTTAACACACTACTTTATTTATTTTTAAAGATGTATTTTATTTATTTATGCATCCAAGACCTGGGGTGTAGGCTGTCTGTGGGAGAGCCAGTGAGAGGGGTTGAGAAGATTCACCAGAGACAGAGTGGGCAGGTGGAATGACTGAAATACAGTGTTGAAGGGAACAGTGGGCAGACAGGTGAGGTTTGCTGCACGATATGGATTAGCTCCCTGGCCAGGTAAATTTTCCAATAAATAAGGAAGTGATTTTTAGGTCGTTATTGGGAACAAAGCAATCAAAGTGGTGCTTCTACAAGTAGAAATCAACAAACACATTATAGAACTATTTTGAAGATTAACTTCAGGGAAGTAGGAAAGGACAAAGAGTAAAAAGAAGTACAGGAGTGCAGTTTTGCACCCTTGCTGAATAGTAATGCTGAAACAGTACTGCTGTTTTAGTGCTGACACTGAGAATGTACAATAGGAGATTAATAATAATAATAAAGCTTAGCAAAAATAAATCATGCCTAAATTGTCCAAATTTAGTAGTTTTTCTAATGGTAGCTAAAATATACTATAAGTTATTTATCTTCACCTAATATGCTCTGAAATATAATTCGTTAAGGCTGGCAGTGGGGAATGTACTGTGTGACACCCATTTGCACACTCACCTTAACCTAAGAGTTTACATCTTCATAACAAGTCATTACTTTTGAGATTTGTGGATTGAATGGGGCCAGGAAGATGAATATAAATAATCAAGCAGGAAGGAGCAGAGGAAAACTTTATTCAGATGTGTATCAAGTTTCCAAAACCATAAAAATAGTTTGGTGTCTGCTTACTCCCGTTAGGGTTAACCTTAATAGATAAAAGAGTTAAAGCTAAAAACATAACATTGATAAGAAAACATCATCAAATGGTTTTATTTCATTTGAGGACAGGAATACTAGTCATGAAGTAGACATGAGAGACTGAGGGAGCTAATTATTAATATTTTCCAGACATGATTTATTACTTATGCTTATTTCTTTTATTCTCAAGAAATAAATGGCATTGAACTTTCTTCCGTGTTGCAGGGACTTTCTTTTGTGTTGTACTGTTTTGTGCTCTGTTTATACATGTACTCTTTTTTGAATATGCGTTTAGTGGTACTATTGACCAGAGAGTCCAAAGCTGGTGATTCCTCTCATCATAATTTCTCTATCACAGATATTTTGGGCTGGGGCAGCCTTGAGGGAACCCAAATGAGTGCAGGCTGCCTATGTGGAAGTGGGGAGAGAAATACTGTATCTGGGTCTCTGTCTCCTGCTTCCCTCCATCACAGAAACAAACCTGGCAGAAACAAACCTGAAAGATGAAGTCATGGGAATTGGAACCTGGGAAATAGACATTTATGTAATCCCTGGGGGTTTGAGGGGGAACAGGTAAATGACTGGCTGAAACAGTGACTGACCTCACAAGCACTGAAGGGGATTACAGTTTAGCAAAGTTGTCACTGAACTGTAAACTGAATTATGGACATGTTTACCCCCTTCAGGATCCCATTAACCCTGTTTATTTGCAAGCTTCCGCAGTCATATATTTTTATTTTGCGATTCTTTTTGGCTATTTGCCCCAATTTCCTATATGTTTGAAGACATTTTTTATGAACCCCACTTTAGCATTGATAGTCTCTAAATCAAACAAAAAATCGGGGGCCTCCCCAGTGGTGCAGTGGTTGAGCCCTGGGCTGCAAAGCTGCCCGCAGCCTCTGCAGTGCTGGTTCCATCCCCGGCTGCCAGCGAGGGTCCCACATGGCGTGCAGACCTCTCCTGCCACCCACTGCTAACCTCAGCAATGTCCCTCGTCAGTCTGGCTGTTCTGTTCCCTTCTCTGTCTCTGGAGAATCCTCTCACCCTCCGGCGCTTCTGACTATACCCAGTGCTTGTATAAATAAATATTAAAAAAAAAAACCAAAAAATTCAAAAGACCATAAATGAGAAAACACTAATGTGATAGTAGATACATACATGCAAATCTTTATACACATGTAATCCAAGTGCTTGAATAAAAGACACTGTTTTGTTTTGCCCTTTCTCATTGAAATACTTTAAAAAATATATTTGGACTTATAATTAGATTTTAAAATATTGTCCCCTAAACATATTGTTACTATGTTGTGATTAAAAGATATCTTTTATTTTTCAGATTTTTACATAACAACAAATTATCTAAAATACCACCTGGGAGTTTTTCTCACCTGGACTCATTAAAAAGACTGTAAGTAAAAGCAAATGAATAAGCACAAAAGCCTTATGATTTTCTTCAAAAAAAAAAAATAAATCCCAAAAAAGATCTGCTGTCATCTCCTTTTGCCATGAAAGATCACTGCAATTCTAGCGCATTAGGGAGAAAATGGTTTTGTTAATTGCAGAGTGATAGAGGATGCAGATAAGCTACTGAGCTATGTATCATCTGTTCTCTTTAAAATCACATTCAAAAAACATACTGAAGATAGAAGTTTTCCTTGGTTTTCAGTAATTACCTTATTGGTCAAATCTAAAGACTTTCAAGACTTTTCTTACCCTTTAATTTTTTATTAAAAAGGGTATGTGTCAACCTCCAAAGAAAGTTTAACTCTTCTGGCCAGGTTTCAGAAATTCTCCCTTTCAGCATGTATAATTTGCCCTGTAGTTTATTTCCTCTTTTGTTAAATGAAGCAAAACTAAATCTCAACCCCAGTTCTCTCCTCTCTGTTTGCTCCTCTTTCCTTTCTGTGTGACTCACTGTTCTTTACTCTGATCTGCCTCTTCATCTAGCTGCTTTGTTAGTGCTTTCCATTTCTGTTTTATTTTTTTGCTCAGTGGACACAAATATAAATTGCAGTTACAGAGTAAACATCAAGTCATTGTTTGATGACATTTTCTGCCAAAGTTTTCTTACTGATTTCAACACAACCATTTGGAGTCATATATATATATTCATTTTTTAAAAATATAGATTTTATTTTTTAAAGCAGTTTTGTAGTCACAGCAAAATTAAGCCAAGAGTTAATAGTGATCCCATTACACCCTCTGCCTCCATACATGCACTATCTCCCGCAATATCAACATACCTCACTAAAGTGGCATTGTACAGTTGATGGATCTACAATGGGCACAACTTTTTCACCATATTGTCCATAGTTTATTTTAGGGTTCTTATTGGTGTACAATCATTTTTATAATGGCATGCCTCTGTCATTATAGCTTCAAACAAAGTATTTTCATTGCCCTACATATTCTCCGTGCTCCATCTATTCATCCTTTTTTCTCCTCTACCCAACTCTTGGTAACCACTAAGCTTTTTCTGTCTCAAAGTTTTGCATTTTCCAGAGTCAGATAGTTAGAACCATATAGCATGTAGTCTTTTCAGATTAGTTTCTTTCACATAAGTTTCCTCTATGTCTTGTCTTGATTTTAGAGCTCATTTCTTTTTTAGTGTTCATTATTGCCTTAACAGTCTTATTTATAAATCATATCTTATTGTTAATCAAATAAAAATTTGAAGAACATTGTTTGAAAGGGTCACAAATGCTTTATTTTGGTAGTTGGAGGAATATTTTATTTTTTAGCCTGCTTTCTTTCTCTTATGTTAGATTTGCTATATCACTTAAAGTTAGAGTCATTGTCTTTGTGTATTTGCAATTGTAATTCTCATTATTTCTTGTCTACCTAGTTTTCTATCTGAATTTCATTTTTAGTTTATCAGTCTCTCAGAAATCCTTGAAATGTGAAATCAGTTTTTAAAATCCATTTATGTTATTTTTTTTCTTGTTAAATTTTAGTTGCAGCCTTTTACATTAAGTGAAGCAGTGCCTACACCACTTCTGGAACACACAAACACACGCACACACACATGCACAAATAAACAATAGTAAAGACTAGAGAAGACTGAGGGAGATTAAAGTGATGTACCACTTTGCATCTTATATGCATGTACTGTATTTATTATAAATGGCTTAAGCCATTTTTGTGTATAAAGTTATTAATATCTAAGTTTGATGAATGATCTAGTTTATGAATGATAAACTTAGATAACTACGATTTTAGCAAACTGCTCCAGGGTCCATGAGCTCCAGATCTGTCTGAGATGGAAGGCATCGGTACCTAGTTATTCCAAATTCTCAAACTTGTATATACCCAAGTTATCATTAAATGAGGAAATACCAGAATACCAGAAGGCAAGTAAGCTATACCTACAATCAAATTAATTCCCTCCTCAACAAAGAAGTCTTAACAACTGGATGTGTGTCAATTTACTGCGAGTACCTGAAAGTGACTGAAACCTATGTGAATCATGTTTGCTATATCATCTCATGGTCTGTATGTGACACCTGAATTGTTTTCTCCATCTGCATCATATTTCTATCTCACAATGAACACATTCCTCACAGGTGTACTAGGAAAATGAATGAAATGTCTTTTAAAGACTGATTTTGGATCGTTAAGTGAAAGGGATCATGCAAGTACAAGTGATGCATTAATTCATTTTCAAAGAGAGAAAATTAACTTACCTGGTTCTGTTTTTTTTTTCCCCTTTGAAATTACCCTTTGAGCAGTGAATAAGAGCATACCTGTGTGTGTGATATTTCATGAAAAAAGCACTTTCAAAATGGATAACTGTAAAATGATAATGATTTTAGGCAAAATATACTAACATTTAGTAAGGAGTAATAAAGAGAAAAAAATACACTTTTCTTATTTCTATTACTTTCTATTTTTTGACATTCATTTTAACATTCATATATTATAGGTAATGTTCCCCAAATGCTTTCCTGGTGTAAATCTGCAGATACTATAATAACAAAGGGTCTCCAAATAGATTTGATCCTTATACTGCATTTTCCTCCTGATATGAAGGAATATTTCAATGACAAGTAAAAAAAAAAGTAGTTGCTTTATTCATATTTTGCATTCTTGCCATGAATAAGTGCCTTAATTGTAGTTGACAGTAAAAATTATTTTGTATGGTATCTTTTTTGGTGTTTTTACTTTATGTTCAATTGCTACTAAAACATACAAGCATGAGAATACACAAAGTACTGGATCAGCAATTAGTAGTGGACATATAAGTAAGTTAGGAGTATATCAATAAATGGAACATTCTGGACTGTGAGAGTCCTTTATCTGTGATCGAGGGCCCTGTATCTGTGATCTTCCCAAAGGATTTGTGTTGGTGTCTTTCCTCATGTGCAACTCAGAGAAACCTTGTGGTGATACTGAAGTGAGAATTTATTCCTTAATATTTAGCAACTACAAACTGTTGCAGATATTAAACTCAAATGTAAATCAAATGAATTAAATTTGGATTCACTTATGTTGAAATTACTGTTTTTTAATCAAGTAGTTGATATAATAAGTCAATTAGTGTCAATGAAGAGCCAAAAAAACTGAAACCACCAACATTCTAAATGAATGTTAGTTAACTTTTGCATTGGATAGGTCACTCCACACAAGGTTGAAAGTGTTCTCTTTTGACTCTGACTTGATTGTCTCAGTTTAGTGTAAGTCCTGATTGAAGTGTTAAGAAAATAAAATATACACCATTATGTAGCTTTTTTTTTTTTTTTCTATAAGTGTGGGCTATTACCACACTTTGTTTGCACTTTATTTTTTTTTTTTGACTTTTTTTTTTTAATATTAAATTTTATTTTTATATTCCCCCATACAATTGCAAACGCCCCATTCTGACCCCAATCCTTCCCCTCCCGCCCCCCACCCCCCAAAAAGTGTCTCTGGTTCATAGTTTTTTGTTGATTTTGATTTTCACTTTCTTATATTCATTTTCCTGGTCCCTTATTTAAGTTTTCTAGATTCCTGCTATGAGTGAGACCATCCGGTATTTTTCTTTTTCTTTTTGGCTTATTTCGCTGAGCATGATCCCTTCCAGTGCCATCCATGTTGCTGCAAATTGCATGTGTTTATCTTTTTTGAATGCTGAGTAATATTCCATGGTATATATGTACCACATCTTCTTGATCCAGTCATCTACTAAATATAGCTATTGTTTTCAGTGTAACACAATTTAAAAGCAATATTAAAACAGTGCAGAGGCTTGGGGGTAGGTCATAGTTTGTGAGGTTCTCACCTGTGTACTCATGATTGCAACACATTACCCAGGCACAGGGTGCAGCGATAGGGTTTTATTAACAAAGGGAAATTGGGAAATGGAGTTTCTGAGACCACTAATGGCTGGCTGTCCTACTGTAGATAGTGCCCACAGTGTCCACTAGTCCAAAACAAAGGCTAATCATACTACATAGTCCTGTCTATTCCATGAAAACCTGTAGTTGGTGGCATGCCATTAAGTGGTGACACGCCATTAAGGATCAGAAATGGTGGAGTTGTCTCAAAGGTGGCTGGGCACAGGTCACATTGCCAGTCAGCACTGGTCAGCAGATGATGGTGCTAAAGAACAGGCACCAGTGTTACAGAGCTAAGACATCTGTTATGTCAACAGCAAACAGCTCTCAGAAATGCTCGGAGTAACCCAACAGCATACAGTTCTTTTAAAAACTCCAGGATTAGACCAAATGTGTTCTCTGCAGCTGATGTTAGAGGCAGGGCAGGAGGCAGGAATAGTGGTCAGGCTGCAGTTTGAAGTGGATATCAGATATAAAGGACTGAGGAGGTCTCACAAATCTCAGAAGGTCTCTGAGAATGTCTCTGTGAGGGTCTCTGCAAAGATTTATGAAGGTCTTGAAGTTTTCAGAGGTCTCTGCCCCAATCAATCTGACTGAAGCTATCTGATGAATGCCTCAAGTTGGTTATTCTAGCTTATACCTTCAGGGTCACCACCTTTCAAGCCCGATTAGTCCATTCACAATTTTAGATGTTTTATTGGTTCCAGTTGAGCTACAATAAGATCGGTATGTTTGCAATTCAGAAAGGCTTCAAAATACTTGAATGGCACTAGTGAGAGCTTGACTGATTGATCCATTGGGAACTTGGACCTGATCGATCTGTTTACAGTTCCAGCATGGTATTCATAAGTGAAACCCAGGCCTATATATTATAGACCTGCCCTGCACTCAGGACAGGTGGTCATGGTGGTGGTTGTCTTTTCAGGAGAGCCACAGTCAGAGCCGGCTTCAGCAGGGCCAGACACTCATGTGAGCAACCTCCAGCTAGGAGCCATGGGGTTCAGAGACTGCTTATGCTGTCTAAGTCCTCCAGGCTGGCCTAGGGGCGGCTGCAATGTTGCCCAGGTGGATACTGCTGGATCTTGGGGTTTATCTACAACGTGTACACAGTAGGCTGTCCTGAAACCCTGAGGTGGACCTCAGAAAAGTCATTCAGGCCCCAAAGCATCTGGGAGCCTTAGTGGCTCCTGTTTAACAATCTTATGAACTGAGTATCTACAATATACTTCACAAAACCATCACACAACAAATCTTTATTAAATTTATTTTTCAATATATAGTTTCTGGAAGTATTCTAAATTCCAAATTTAGGGAAGGGTATTTTTTTTTTCCTTTCTAAAGAAAGTCCCTACCCCAGTAAGTTGATTTTGACAAGAGCTCTTAAAACAACTACATGATTTGTAACTTTATCTGTAAATTGGTCCTTTGAATTCCATTATTTTCTCAGGTGTTTCTAAGGGCATCTATACATGCTATCAGGAATTATAGCATTTTTATTGTATTTAAATGACCTAACACGTTACTTCTTACAATATTTAAACATCTCCCACTTCCCTATCAGGAATATGATTTATTCATATTATCTTTTAATCTTGGCAATTTTCTTTTTAGAATGTAACCTGATCACCACTGTAGACAGATTGACAAGTCCATTTAGTTAATTCTACCTTTTTATCCTTTGGGATGAATAAAAGTGGTAATTTATCATCTGTGTCCTTTTACTATACATCTTTTAGCAAGAATGGAGGTATACAACATAAATCTCTTTGACTTTCTATTAATTTTGTCTCATGAGAAAAATCTTCTAGAAAGGATCAGAAAAATTTAATAGAACTTAGCAAAAGTGAATAGTTTGTGTGCCTAGATTAGGAAGTAGCAAAAAGAAATGTAAAATTCCTTCCCATTACAATCTGCAGAAAATTCAAGATATAAATCTTTGTAAAATTGTATTGTTTCTAATAATACCTTTGTAAAATTGTCACTTGGTATAAAAAGTAAAAATCAAAACCTCCTATCTCTATCCTTTAGGGAAAATTAAACAAAAGGAAACTATTCGCATTGATGTAAAGGAGGTTTGCAGAAGAAGTGAATTATTTGGGATGATTGAGTGAATTGTATACAACATATTTTTAGCTTTTCATCCACAATGAAGTATTTATCCTTTCAGTTATTTCTATGAAAAAGTAAAAACAACTACACTATATATATAAATTCTCTGTTCTTTAACATTTTAAAAATTGTAACATTTCATTATATATAGTTTTAATTCTTAATTTTCCTTTTTTAAAAGATTTTATTTGTTTATACAAGAGCTGGGGTACAGGCCAGAGGTGCGGGAGGGTGAGAGGATTCACCAGAGACAGAGCAGGGAGCAGAACAGGCAGATGGTCTGAAAACATTGCTGAGGGGAGGAGTGGGCAATACAGGAGAGGTCTGCCACGCCATGTGGTTATCTCCCTGCCGGCCAGGAATCAAACCTGTATTGCAGGGGCTGCAGATAGCTTTGCAGTGCTGCTTTCAACCTGCTGCACCATTGGGGAGGTCCTAATTCTTAATTTTATCTAAAAAATGAGCATTTATTTTGTCTTACCGTTGTTTACTTATAACCAAATAATATAGAGCATGTTAAGTAATAACTACTATTTTGTGTCTCAAAGTGCTTTCCAAGAATATTGTTAATATGGAGATGCATTTATTCTGTAAAATATGAGACTAGACAAGCATTTACTTTGGTGTTTGCTAGTAAATTAGAATACTGCACTCAAAAATGTAACAGAGGAAGTATATTAGAGGAAATCAGATATTTTAACTCAAGAAATTTAAAATAGAAGTTAATGTTCACTTTTAATAGTTGTAATTCTTGGTTGCATGCCTAGGCGTCTGGATTCCAATGCTCTTGTTTGTGACTGTGACCTAATATGGCTGTGGGAACTTATGCAAAGTTATGCCCGAAATGACCAAACTCAGGCTGCTGCTACATGTGAACATCCCAGAAGTCTCCATGGACGTGCCATCACTTCAGTGTCTGTAGAGGAATTTGATTGTGGTAAGTTACTTTCTCTATGTATACACAGCAAATTGTCTTTTGTTTGCCATCTTCCTATATAGGTTATTATGTCATTCTGCATTTGAGAGGATATGTAGTCAGAAAATGGTCATGATGGATTTGGGGGGAAATATGGCAAATTTCATTTTCAGCATCTGCATTTTTATTTAAGGAAGTGTTTATCATCATAAACTGTTGGAGTTTAGAGAGTCCTTGGAGATAATTTATTCTAACTTCCAGAATTTTAATTATTTAATTATCTTTTATTTATTTATTTAATTTATCTCTTCAGGAATCAGAAGTCTGACCAGCATTAAAGTCATCATATATACCTTAATATCACTTAGTACTAATAATCAATAATTTTATTTTTTAACTTTAGATAAACTAGTTGATTATATTCAATGTTAGGAAAAACACTCAAGTCAGATAAAATAGAGCTTATACAATGAGCTTATACAATCCATCCTTATATAATGACAACCTAGTTTAATACATCTCTTTGCTCTTTCAAATATTGCAGAATCTGGATTAATTAATTAATGTAGATTAATTAATCTACATTAATATTTTGATGACTTTAATAAATCTATGAAACTTTACTTAAAAATTGAGCATGGCTTCATATTATATTGTTTGGTTTTCACTTAATGTTTAAAATATAAATGAAATAATATTTATTTGATTACTTATTTATTTATCTAATCACCTTATTCCTATATATATATTTAAGTATGAATAAGTGATTCTAAACACATATAAACATGTGTTCACATGCGTGTATATGTGAGATATTTGTATTTCTTAGAAATTTGTTCAGATGATGACTTGTGATAGAACTTTGTTTTTAATGCCACATTCACTGATAAGCCAGTTTTAAATTTATCTAAGGAGGTAATTTGAGAAATTACATTAAAATAATTTAATTACATCCACATTGAAAAATAAAAAGATTTTGATTTTCATTTCCAATTTAGATTCAAATTTTCCCTGCTATCCATCTTTGCTACTGAATTCTAATATATGCCACAACTGAGTTTTGCCTAGAATGTATTACATCTTAAATGATGTTCCAGTTTTCATTTTTCTCACTCTTTAATCTTTATATATGGGTATATCATTAAAAACTCATATCTGATAATGTCATTCTTCAGTTCTAATTTTTCTGTAGATTTCCACCTTAAATTAAAGCATAAAATCCTTGACAAGGTCAGAACTTCCTATTGTTAACCCTGGCTACTCTCCGTCATTTATTAATACTTTACTTCTGTTTACTCAGTTTAGCTAGCATGCTGTTCTTTCAGTCCCCAGAAGTTCTTAGCATTTTTTCTGACTCAAGGAATTGTCTACATGCTGTTTCTACCTACACTATTTTCTTACATCTCTTTTTTTCCCTAATAACTTTCTTCTTAAATACTAATTACTTGAAAAGGCTTAACTTTTCTCCCTACCTACCCACCTTCTCTCTACCATACACACTGAATTCGTGTTGATATAATCACTGAATAGGCTATTTATTTTTATATATTTTATTAATATATTTATATTGTATTATCTATTATTACCATTATATTTTTATTATAACTTATTGCACATTTTCATTCATTTCTTTGGTTTAATTTAGTTGTTACAATAATCTATAATATCATTAGTACAGATTTTTTTTGTTTTGATCACTGCCTCATCACTAGTCTTTGCATTGTGTTTGACACACTGTAGATATATTTCATTATTTTTATAGAAAAAGTATAAATGAATATGTTTTTTAATCATAAAAATGAATAAAATCATTTCTTCCAAACTGCGTAAAGCCATGATGTTGATTATATGAACATTTTACAAAATGGGTAAGACTATTAACTATTTCTATAATTTGACATATTGGGAAGGAGAATATGATATACTAGGTATAATTATTAATTTGTGATTGCAAATCTCAAATAACAGCTATAAAAGGAAGATTTTTGTCATATAGCACGGCATAAAGAAACATGGAAATTTGCTTTTGAAAAGTAAAATTACTTTTTGTATATTTTTCCCTTTAAATTCAAGAATATTACCTGTCTCTTTAAAAATTTAATCACTTCATTTCCTTATTAAAATTATTTAAATGTTTCCATATTTTAACTAGTCAGTTGCCATTTCAGAATGAAATCATTCATTTACGTTGCTAAGAAATTTTGCTGTACTAGGTTTGAGGTCCAGGCATATAAATTCTTATATATAGTACAAAGTGGGTAGTTAGATGACTAATTGTTTAGTGCCTGAAAAATTACAAGTTCAGTTTAACTATTTGGTTTGAAATGTTAACCCATTAAATCAAACTCCTTTAATGAATATTATTGTATGGAACTATGAGAAATAAAAGTGCATGGAAATTTACTTGATTTACTGTTTTGGTAATACTGTTATTCAATGAAACTTTCAAACATCTAAAGTTTAAGTGAAATTTAGATCTACTGTCTAACTGGCTCCTGTATTACTGAATAAAGTTAGTTTAATATGTAAAATTTTAATGTATAAGGAAATTTTAATTATCTATTGTTGTTTCTCAATAATATATAAAATTTATACTTTGTATTTTTTTATGTATACTAATCATTTATTTGTTATAGAGAGTCCTCGAATTACTTTTGAGCCACGAAATGTGGAGGTTACATCAGGAAATACTGTCTACTTCACTTGCCGGGCTGAAGGAAACCCCAAACCTAAGATTATTTGGCTACATAACAAGTAAATACTGGGCATGAGCATATGTAATTATCATCTCAATTTCAGTAATCCATTTTTCTTCAACTAATTTATCTACAGATTAAATATATGAAATTATCAGAATTTCTTAGGCAACAATTCTCTTATATTTTTTGACTTTCCCAAAATATCTCAAAGACTTTTCTTTAAAAAATTGTATATTTTTGTACAAACAAGCTAGTGTGTTTTAAAATCTAAATATAATGTGCTATAACTCCATCTCATCTTAAATATTTTGATTCAAACTGATATTTCATATTCAGTGTTGCAACTTTCAGTAGGGGAACCAAATGAGGGATCAGGAAAAAATAATAAATAATTTAAAAAACAAAATTAACAGGAAACTATATATATCAGAGATATTCTGCAGAGGAAGGGCATGGAGAGGAATCAAAGCAGGGAAGGGAAGAGCACAAAGGATTATGGTGATGGTGCATGGGTGAACTGGTGGTGGGAATTTTACAGGGACTACACCTGAGAGGAAAAAGCAAACATTGTACAAAAAGAAAGATAGATATAAAATATATACAAAATGGAAAAAGATTATGTAAGTAAATTGATAATAAAATATATGCAAATTATTTAAAATACTATTCATTTATTATTATTATTTTATTGTCACCATACTATTTGAAAAACATAGAAGCTGTAATTCTAAAAATCCATAAATGTAAAATCAAATAATAATAACAAACTTTTAAAAAGTTAAAATAAAAATCCTAAAAATGGAGTGAAATGGTAACAAAATGAATGCATATATACCTGATAAAATTCTTGTAAATTATTATTATTATTATTATTATTATTATTACATCACTGGTAGCTCACATGATTTGATTTTCTTTTTGCATTCTTGCACACAATCTCCTTGATTTTCTTCTCTCACCTGTATAATCTGAGTTTTTATGTGCTTTCATAAAATATTCTGAGATTTTATAAAAAGCTTGTTTTTTGCATTTAATTTGGATAGCTAATTGTAATCAGAAACTCAAACATGCTTATAAAATATGCCTTAAAGTCTTGCAAGAAAGTATAACTTAGAAATAGTTTAGAATGAAGTCAATTATGAATACTATTATATCTGGAATCTAGCCCCAGAGAAAGACTTCAGTTGATAGAATACTTTAATTTATTTCCATCTGGAGATGGTTCAAGGATAGTTGAGAAACAGAAATTGATGCTTGTACTGTCTTAAAACTGCTTATTCTTCCATCTAACACTATAAATCTAGTCATTATGTGTTCAAGGTTACCAAAGTACTGACTGGTATTTAGAAAAGGACAAATGAAAATCAAATTGCCCAATGGGATATTAACAGTGGCCAAAATGTTAAGATGCATTTAAAAGGAGACAGAAACTGAAAAAGAAGGAATAAAATGAAGAAAAGATGAAATAGGTAAAATATTTGTTAAAGCAGTAGCCATTTTACATTAAACATCACAGATGGAAGCATGTTTTATAACAACACATCTTAATTATTGATTGTTGTTCAGTATTTTTAATACAAAGATAATATATATATTCTGAAAGTGTATGAAATATAAACTATAGTATAGAAAGTAATTTGAAACAAACATCTGTTTTAAACCAGGGTAAGAATAAATGCTGTCAATTCATCAAAAGCTAATAAGGAGTCCTTTTCTTAAGAGTAAAACAGACTTTTGAGTGACTTAGGAATATGGAGTCTATTATGCAAAATTCCAAATATATCCTGTGAGAATTCCAGGAAGGATGTTAGAAACAAAGCATTAGAGGCACTGTTTGGAGGAACAACTATGAATTTTTCAGAAATAATAAAAATGAGATTTCAGATCAAGTATTGTACTCATTCCCATTCTTTAAAAAGAAATCTATACCTGAAGATTATGATCAAAAATTTAAAGTCAGAGACAAAATTTTTCATTCCAAGATAATTTTTACATTTGATTACCTTCAAATTTATAGCAGTTACACTGACAATTCACTTTACATCAGCCATAGGCAATAAAATATATTTAGGGTGTTAAGGGAAATATGCTAATTTTCTTCAGTTTTATATTCAACTAAATTATGTGATAAGTAAAAGAACCACATTTTTAAACAAAGAAATTGAGCCTGTTGAGGGAGATTTTTAAAAGTACTCCCAAGAGAATGCAAACCAAGATGATAATAGGGGTTATTCATTGCTTCACATGCAAGAGAAACATCTAACAACTATCCAGTGGAACTCTGAGAGAGTGCTAAGACTTGGGCCTCTACTGAAATACACTTTGCACCTCAGAGATCAACATACACTAACCAAATGGGATAAGGAGAAGACTCATACTTCATTGGGGAAGCAGATGGAGAGAGAAACTGTGGTCTGGGACAGGGATGACAGATAGCAGCTGTGCTGGCTCAGTCAGTGGCCCTGGGGAAGACAGAGTAGAAATAGTGCAGAGACACACACCCTTCAAGCAGGTAAAGTACATGAGAATAAGTTGAGATTCTCCATAACAAGCCAGAGCTCTGGTAAGCAGAAAAGGTCTTCTGGGATACACTACTCCTTTCCCATACTTCAGCTCTGGTACTGAACTTATGAATTGTACTGACAGTGGACAGACTACTGACTCATATCTCAGACCACAAAGAGGAAGGATATTGGCAGTGCCACACCCATGAACCAGACCCCTACCCTGAGCATGTTTATAAGAGGGAGAAGGCACCTCAAGACCCCTCTTACACCCTACTGTCAAAAAAATAATGAAAATATCTCAGTACCTTTTGGCCTCTCAGCAGAGGCCAAAGAGAAAAAAAAATAATAAAGCAAAGAGAATTCAAAAATATCTATACTTAAGAAACTCAAAAAGAAGAAACTTCAGACAGACAAGTCAGAAAGACACAACAAAACTCAGAAAACCAATTGAATGAGTTCAGAAGTAAAATTAGTGAACATAAAGTACAAATTGAAACTTTAAGAAAATAACAGATTTAGATGTCACTAATGTGGCAACAGTGAAGATCTCTAACCTCACTACTGAAAAGGTCATCTAAGAGTTAACCAGAACAATGCTACATCTGGGAAGTCCCTCTGGCTTAGGAGCAAAATGGGGAAACCCCTTGAGCATCACAGACCAAGACAGATTGTAAAGATGAAACAGAGGAGAGTCATATAGCAGGAGTTGTGTGGATAGAAATGTCTCAAGGCTATGGTTTAAGGACAGGGGATACAGAAGGCAAGGCTGCTGGCTGAGCCAGAGAACTGAAGAAGGGAAAGCAAAATTGTATGGAAGAAAATACTCCTGAGGGAGGAGAAACACATGCAGAGGAGTTGGAGTGATACACAGTTTGATTCCCCAGTAAGGAAAAGAGATGGTACTCTGAACTACACTTGGCATTATCCCACCATCAGAACTAAGATTGGCCACATGAAAATCAGTGATGACATGCAGAGCTCCAAAGGGAAGGGATATCAACAGTGACAGGAAACAAATATTTAGGGGCTGGACACCTCCAGGTCTCTGTCCCCAACCCCACCACTGCTAATTCAGCAACTGCAATAACAGTTCTCCATTTCTGTGGAACCCAACAAAGTTCACTCTGTCTCTGGTGAATCCTCTCACCCCCTACACCTCTGGCCTGTACCCTAGTTCTTCTATGCATAAATAAATCTTCATTTTATTTTTTAAAGATATATTTATTTATCTATACAAGTACTGGGTACAGTCAAAAGCACGGGAGGGTGAGAGAATTCACCAGAGTCAGAGCGGAGAGCAGAGCAGGCAGACTGATGAAGTACACTGCTAAGGGGAGCAGTGGGTGGCAGGAGAGGTCTGTGCATCATGTGGGACCCTCACCCAGTGGCTGGGGATCCAACAGGCGCTGCAGAGGCTGTGGGCAGCTTCGCAACCCAGCCCTCAACCACTGTGCCACTGGGGAGGCCCAATAATAAATAAATCTTTAAAAAAATCAAATGAAATAAAATAAAACCAGAACAACACCTGTGGAAAAAGGAACATAGTTCACTTTATAATGTGCTGCCACAACTATACATTTTTAAATAGAAGGAAATTTAGGGTGGCTAAATAAGCAGACAAAAATACAATGCATGATACTATGCAACCTCAAGAAAATATGACATCACAAGGAAGAATAATTCACCAGAATCCAACCACAAAGACATGGGACACTATATCTCCTTATCAGATAAAAAATTCAAAATTGCTATAATAAAGAAAATCAGAGATTAAAAACAGAGAGGCAAGTCAAGCTGATATAAGTGAACTCAGAAAAGTGAATCATATAAATAGAATAAAATTCAGAGAAACAGATGTGCTCAGAAATAAAATTAATGAATGGAAGAGAGAAATTAATGTTTTACTGAAGAAAATAACAGTGATTTAAAGAACTCAATAAATGAAATTAAAAAATTCCAGGAAAGGTATGAAAGCAAACTAGAACAAATAAGGATTGAATCACTGACCTCAAATGTAATACACAATGATTCATGCAAAAGAAGAGAGAAAATACAATGTAAAAAAAAAAAATTGCAAGTAACTTATAAAGGTATTCCTATCAAGCTTTCATCCTATTTTTTGGCAGACATTCTCTAGGGAGGGAGAAAATGGAATGGTATATTCAAAATACTCAAAAGATAAATACTGCCACTCGGGAATAGTAGATTGATCTATCTATTTAGCTATAGATAGGAAGGCACTCTTTCAGATATGAACAAGAAATAAAGTCTTACAAATAAAAATCTGTAGAAGTTTTCCAGCACACTGGACTGCCTCTGCAAGAAATGTTGAACAGAGTTCTCCTATTTAAATTAAAAAAATCACATAAAATTTAACAAGGGAATAATTAGGTAGGACCAGAAAATGAAAGATTATTTAGTAGTAGCATGTACTTCTATATAAATATCACCCTAAATTTAAGGACTGAAATCACTAATCAAAAGGCTAAGTGACTGGTAGGATCAGAAACAAAACCAACTTACTGCTATCTCCAGAAAACTTATATGAATTCCAAAGATACCCACAGGTTTAAAGTGAATTGTTGGGAAACAATACTAGAGAAAAATGGGACCATTACAAAGCAGGGATGTCATAACAGAAAAATAGCTTTCAGTTTAAAAAAAGTTAATAAAATAATAAGATGAGCTTTATATAATGATTAAAACACCAATACATCTGGAAGATAAAACACTCATATGTATATGAATCAAATAAAAGTGCATCAAAATATATAAGGGAACTATTAAAAAACCTAAAAACATATATTAGCAGAGACAGTAGAAAATTCACAGCACATTTATAAACACAGTCAGATCAACCAACTGAAACTCAGCAGTGAAATAATTGTCTTAAATGAAGAATTAGATTAGATGGGTTTAATAAACATGTATAGTGCTATGCACCCTCCTAAAAGTTAGGTGTACATTCTTCTCAAGTGTATATGAAACAGTCTTTAAGACAAACAGCATATTGGGTCACAAAACAAAAGTTAATAAATTCATGAAGATTGAATCCTTATGAGATATATTTTCTTATCACAATTATATCAAAGCAGAGCTCAGCCACCCAAAGAAATCAAGAAAATCTCTAATATTTGAAAAAGAACAATGTACTACTGAATGACTGTTTGGTTAGTGAGGAACTCAAAGAAGAAATTAAAAAAATAATTGGAAACAAAGAAAAATGAAGACATGAGTGAGCAAAACTTAATGGTTTTATAATAAGAGGGAAGCAGATAGTAATACAGGTCTACATCAAGGAACAAGAAAGATCTTAGGCAAACAATCTAACTTTATACTTTAAGGAACTAGCACAAGAAAAAAAAACAATAAATAATATAGTCTAATAATAATTAGAGTGTAATTAGAGTGAAGGAGAAATCATACAATAGAAATGTGAATGATACAAAGACTGGTTCTTTGAAAAACCATTAACAAAATACTCCAACTTCTAACTAGACTGAGTAAGGGAAAAAAAAGTGCTTAATAAATAGAACTAGAAGTGAAAGGGGAAATGATCCTCAGAAATACAGATGATCAAAATGTCTATGAACATCTTTATGCCAACAAATTGAACAATCTAGAAGAAATGGAGAAGTTCTATGGAGTATATATCTTCCTGAAATTGAATTAGGTAGTAATAGAATACTTGAACAAAACAATTAAAAGTAAGGAACTTGAAATGGTAATCAAATCTCACACACACAAACAAAAGCCCAGGGCCAGATGTTTTTTTACCAAAACTTCAAAGACAATCTAATACTCATTTTTCTCAAACTCTTCCAAAATATTTAAGAAGAGGGACTGCTTCTAATCACATATTATGAAGCTAATATTCTTCTGGTATCAAAACAAAGATATAATAAAAAAGAAAACTACAGTTTGCTATCCCTGATGAACACAGACACATATATCCTCAACAAAATCTTAGCAAACAGAATTTGACAATCAATTAACATGATCATGCATATAAAGTGGAATTTATTTCAGGCATATAAGGATGGTTCAATATCTGCCAATCAATAAAATTCACCATGTCAACAAAATGAAAGGTAAATATTTTATGATTATTACAATAAATGCAGGGGAAAGCATTTGATGAAACAGCATTCATTTAGTATTAAAACTAAAAATATTAGGATAGAAGGAAAACACCTGGAAATAATAAGACATATATGTCACACCCACAGCTAACATCATAATAAATGCTGAAAAACAGAGGCTATTCTCTAATATCAATTATAAGACAAGTATGTTCACATTAAACACTTCTATTCAACACAATTTTGGTAACTCCTAGCAAGAACAACTATAAAGAGGAAACATTTAAAAGGAATTGGAATTGGGAAATAAGAAGTAAAACTATTATTACATGCAAAAGATATGGTATTATACATAGAAAACTCTAAAGACTCCACTGTAATAACTCAGAAAAAAATCAATATAGAGAAATGGAAGGCTAGAAAATCAATTTGTAAAAATCTGTTGTGCGCCTAACTATGAACAGAATACTAGAAAATTAAAAAAAACAACAATCCCACTTAAAATCACATAAAAATACTTAAATACCCCAAATAAGCACAACAAAGTAGGTGAAAGACTTATATAATATGAAGTAAAAAAAACTTTTAAAAGAAATAGAGGACACAAAGAAATGAAAAGATATTCTTTGCTCATGGATTGTAAGAATTAACATTTTTTAAATGTCTATCTTATCCAAAGTGATATTCCCAGTATACATAAAAAAGATTTAAAGCAATCCCTACCAAAGTGTCAATGGAATTCTTCAAAGTATTAGTACAAACATTACATGAAATTAAAAAGAGACCTCAAATAGTCAAAGCTATTCAGACCAAAAAAAAAAAAGAAGAACAGAGGTATCACACTTCCAGATTTCAAATTATGGTACAAAGCCATGGTATTCGAAGTAGTGTGAAACTAATAAAAACAGAACTATTGGTTAATAGAATAGAATTGAGAACACAGAAATAAACCTACACTTATAA
The DNA here is from genome assembly GCF_014898055.3 of Talpa occidentalis. Lineage (NCBI taxonomy): Eukaryota > Metazoa > Chordata > Mammalia > Eulipotyphla > Talpidae > Talpa > Talpa occidentalis. The sequence goes on from NW_026555331.1 coordinate 68,956,992, forward strand.
GGACAGATAGTTTACTGCCGGGGGATTGACAGTATGCAATGCACAAAATGTCTTCAACAAATGTTGAGGGCAAAAATGGACATCCCCATGCCAAAGAATGAAGCTATATCATTATCTCACACCATTTAAAAAGTAACTCAAAGTTGATTAAATACCTAAAATGAGCAAACTTTGCTCCATTGCTTTGTTCCATTGAGTATTCTTTGCTCCTTTGTCAAAGATTAGTTGACTGTAAATCTGCGGATTTATTTCTGGATTTTCTATTTGGTTCCATTATTCCGTGTGTATGTTCTTGTTCCAATACCATGCAGTTTTGATTATTATGTCTTTCTAGTACAGTTTGAAGTCTGGGAGTGTGATACCTCCATTCCCTTCTCTTTTTTTATTCAGGAGAGCTTAGGCTATTAAGGGTTTTTGGTGGCTCCATATGAATTTCATCAATATTTGTTCTATTTATTTTAAGAATGTCATTGAAATTTTTATTGGAATAGCATTGAATCTGTAGATTGCTTTTGGCAGGATGGCCATTTTGATAATGTTAATTCTTCCAATCCATGAACAGGGGATGTCTTTCCATTTCTTTGTGTCTTCTTCTATTTCTTTTTACAGTGTTTTATAGTTTTTTTTGTATAGGTGCTTTACCTCTTTGGTTAGGTTTATACTCAAGTATTTGAATTTTTTTGTTTCAATAATAAAAGTGATTTTTTTTTATTGCTTCTTCTTCAGATTTATCGTTTGTGTATAGGAAGGCTACTGACTTTTGAGCGTTGATTTTGTGTCCTGCCACTCTACTAAGCTGATTGATTAGTTGAATTAGTTTTTCTGAGGAGTTTTTGGGATTATCTATGTATATTATCATCTCATCTGCGAATTGTGATAGTTTGACTTCTTCCTTGCCTATTTGGATTCCTTGTATATCTTTCTCTTGTCTTATTGCTCTGGCTAGGACTTCCAGTATTATATTGAAAAGCAGTGGTGAGAGTGGACATCCTTGTCTTGGTCCAGATCTTAATGGAAATGCTTTCAGCTTTTCACCATTGAGAATGATATTGACTATGGGCTTGTTATATATGGCCTTTATGATGTTGAGGTATGTTCCTTGTATCCTGAGAATTTCAAGGGCCTTTATCATAAATGGGTGTTGTACTTTGTCGAAAGCTTTGTCAGCATCTATTGATATTATCATATGGTGGTTATATTTCTTTTTGTTGATGTGTTGGATTACATTGATTGATTTTCAGATGTTGAACTATCCTTGTGTTCCTGGAACAAATCCTACCTGGCAGATTAAAGAACAAGACATAAGACCTGAAACCATAAAATATATAGAAGGAAATATAGGCAAACACTACATGACATGCACTCAAAAACATCTTTACAGACACATCACCCAAAGCAGTGATAGTGAAGGCAAAGATACACAGCTGGGACTACATCAAATTAAAAAGCTTCTGCACAGCAAAAGAGACAATAACCAAAACAAAGAGAAACCCCACTGACTAGGAGAAAATATTTGCATGCAACACTAGTGATAAAGGATTGATCACAAAAATCTACAAAGAGCTGATGAGACTCAACAAAAACAAAGAAAATAATACAGTTAAAAAATGGGCAAAAGAGCTAAAAAAGAAACTTCTCCAAAGAGGAAATGCAAATGGCCAACAAGCATATGAAAAATTGTTCAACATCACTTGTAATCAAGGAAATGTAAATCAAATGAGGGTCTCTCCTGGTGGTGCAGGTGGTTGAGCGCTGCACTTTGAAGCAGTCCACAGCCTCTGCAGTGTGGGTTTGATCCCGGCCGGCAGGCAAGGGTCCCATATGGCAAGCAGACTTCTTCTGTCTTGCCCGCTGCTCCCCTAAGCAGTGTATTTTGTCAGTCTGCATGTTCTGTTCCCTGCTCTGTCTCTGGTGAATCCTCTCACTTTCCTGCACATCTGGCTTGTACCCCAGTTCTTGTATAACTAAATAAATAAATCTTAAAAAAAAAAGAAAACAAAACTACAATGAGATACCATCTTACCCCAGTGAGAATGGCACATATTAAAAAACTAGCAACAACAAATGTTGGTGAGGATGTGGAGAAAAAGGTACTCTCCTGCACTGCTGGTGGGAGTGCAAACTGGTCCAACCACTATGGAAAACTGTGTGGAGATTTCTCAACCTACTAAAGATAGAGCTTCCATATGATTCACTCCTAGATATTTACCCAACGGACACAGAAACATTAATTCAAAAGGGCCCCTGCACCCTGTTTGTAGTAGCGCTATTTACAATAGCTAAGCTATGGAAACAACCCAAATGTCCCAAAATAGGTGACTGGATCAAGAAGTTGTGGCATATATACACAATGGTATATTACTCATACAATTTGCAGCAACATGGATGCAGTTGGAAGGGGTCTTACTCAGTGAAATAAACCAGAAAGAAAAAGAAAAACACTGGATGATCTCACTCATAGCAGGAATTTATAAAACCTAAATAAGGGACCAGGAAAAAGACTAATTATTATGAAGTAAAAATCAAAATCAACAAGCAAATAAAAACCAGAGACACACTACGGGGGTGGAGGGTAGAGGAGAGGAGGGATTAGGGTCAAAATAAGGGGGGTAGGACTCATGTGGGGAATATAACCAAAATGAAAATGCATGCACTGTGCAAAAGTGAAAAGTAATGTAAGAATTATATAAAATCAAATATATTAAAAAATAAATTTTAATACTAATCATCAAAAAAGTATATAAAACACTTAGAAAATATTATAATAAAATAGTGATAAAGATATAAATGTAGATACTTATGTTTCTACATAATATATGCATATATGATTAAAATATATGTATTTAATGCTCAAAAAAAAGACTTAAATGTGAGACCTGATATCATCAAGTATATTAAAGAAAACAAAGAAAAAGAAAAGAAAACAAAGATAAAACTCCATGATATTGATTTCAGGAATGTCTTTGGGGACTCATCTCTAACACTCCATCAGTAACAGCAAAGGAAGTAAAATAAATAAATAAAAGGATCAAAAGAAATTTACATTGAAATGAAAACAATTCCTCCTGAATGGAGAAGATATTTGCATGTCTGTAATATATAAATACTGCACTTATCTGGATAAATTTGTATTTATTTGAAAAGTCATTAATATCTAGACTATACAAAGTCCTCATAAAACTTTATAAAAACAATAACCTGATTGAAAAATAGGTAGATCTGAATAAACACTTCTCCAATGAAAACATATAGATGGAGGACATGTAAAGATGTTCTTCATCTTCTATTATTTGAGAGATGAAAATCAAAACAAGATTGAGATATCACCTCACACTGGTGAGAATGAGTATTCTACAATTTGCAGCAACATGAAACAACAAGCATTGGAGAGGATGTGGAAGCAACTTATACACTGTTGGTGGGGTTATAGACTGGTACCGACATTATGGAAAGCAGTATGGAGATTGTTACAAAAACTATAAATGGGAATTTCATATGATCCAGTTATTCTACTCCTGGGTATTTATCAAAATACAAAAATGCTAATTCTAAAAGATATATGCATCCCCATGTTTATTGTAGCACTATTTAACATAGCCACTAACTGGAAACAACCAAAGTGCCCAACAAGAGTGGGTTGAAGATGTGGTGTATATAAACAATGAAATACTATATAGCTATAAAAAGATGCATTTATGTTAACATGAAGGGTCCTAGAGGAAATTATGTTTAGTGAAATTAACAAGACAGAGAAAGATAAATACCATACAACTCACTTATATGTGATGTATTAAGAAAAGAAGCAGATGAACAAACAAAAATAAACTGTTAGACTAGCATTCATTAGTAGTTACCAGAGAGAAAGGGGGAAAGGCAGTGAATAAGTTAGGATAAAGGGACAATGGTATAAGAAAGGTAGAACTGGGCTTTCAGTATTGAACTTAATGTGGTTGATACACATGCTTTGTATATACATGTTTATATGTATCTACTACATTAGGCAATATGCTCACTGAAACTTACAAATGGTATAATGTGTTTTTACTTCCCCCAAAAGATAATCCATAATGTGTAACTAGGAATTAAGATATAATCTATAAAGAAATTATATAAAGCATATAAATGAAAAGGACAATTGGAAGATACCACAGGGGATCATAGTCCCTATGAGAAGTGATGGATTCTAGTAAATTGATTATATCATTTCTCATCATAAAGTCAATATTCATTGTCACTGTGAATGGCAATGTGCTAAGCTTTTTAATTGAACAGAATCTGACTATGATAAAGGTTTACAATGTTTAATGACAAAATGAGTCTTTATAAATCTCCTATACCCCATGCAATAATCAGGAACACTGGACAGAACAAGTGCATACAGTGTGATCAATGTGATATCCCAGGGCAGATCCCGTTACCAATTGTACTCAATCAAGAATAGCATTGAAGGGTTCCTTGGGGAGAAATGAGTTAAATAAACCTAAGATCATCTCTGAAAAAAAGTTGTCAGTGCTCTGGGATAAATAAACATTTCAGTCACTTATTAATCTTCTATAGTCTATTTTCTCAACATGTATCACAAATAACAATGAAGTTTGAATACTAAAGAAAACAGGAGATGTCAAAATACATAAATAAAGTAGAACAAATGGATGCACTTTAGTACATAGGAAATTGGATTCATAAGGGAGGTGCGATACAAGAAACAAAGGTGAATAAAGCATTTTTTAAATCGTGTTGACAAATCTGAATATGATGAGATTGTTAAAGTATTGACTGAATTTTAAGTAAGGCAGCAGTAAAATGTTAGATAATACTAAGAATGGTAAGGAGAGAGGACATAGCTGAATCACATTCCATTTCATTTTATGTGGAGGATTATATTACACATAGATTTTGGTAAATCAAGAAAATATGCTAATATTATTGTAAAATATTAAAAAAACAAGCATTCAACTTCAATTCACAGAGAAGGGACAGAGTAAATAAAGAATACTGGTTAATCTGATAAAAGGGAAGGAAAGTTAGAATGAAAAAGTCAAAGAAAAGTCATGAATAAAGAAAACTAAGCATTTCATTGGAAATAAATGTAAATACATATGTAAAGACAGTGAATGTTGAGGCTTAAAAAGCCTTTGTTAAGACATTTTTGGATGGAATAAAAATTCCTTTGTGTGCTATTTATGAAGCATATTTAAAACATTACAGCACTGAGAGAAGTTAGATTGATAAACAGATAACAAAGTTATATTCATCAAGATAAAGGTGATATAGCTATATTAATGTCAACCAATTTTGCCTCAACTTTGAGGCAAAAGTGTATGTTGCCTATCATTAGATCATACTTAGTCACAAAAGGAACAATTCTCCGGGATATGAGATTCATAAATCTTTGTATATCCAACAAAGTAAGAAGCAAAAATAAAACAAACTGAGGGAATTACAAGAATGAATTGACACAGACCTCTTCATGGTAAACAATATTAAATATTAATTTTAACATCTAAATAACACAAGAATCCTGACCTTATAAATGATATGTATATGTATTATGTATATTATATGTGTAATTCAGGATATCTGTATGGATATGTGCATATATATATACACATATATACTACATGAAAAGCTGAACTATGCTGTTTTTAAGTAACTACTGAACATACACCAAATCGATCATGTATAAAGAAACTAAACCTCAACTCACAGCAGAGTCAATTTCATAAAGATTTCATTCTTCAAATACAAGTTTATAAAATTAGAAGTCATCCATTTGTCAATATAATTTTGGAGAATTATTTAGACTTCTCAGCAGGAACGAAAAGAGATTTCTTCATCTCTCTAACATGATTTTTTTATATATATGACAACAATCTGAGTTACTATATTACTTTTCAGTATTAGCACATTGTACAGTTAATAGACAAATGTTTACCTGAAAGCCACTGACTTTGTAAAACAAACAAACAAACAAAAAAATAAAGGCGAAAAACTGGAATAATTCAAATTGAATTTTCCTGTAATAACTTATCAGTGGGTGCCATAGAAGGTGTATATAAATGTTTATTGAGAGATAAATGATGGGGAGAGATTGCCTATTTTATGACTAATTACGTCAGTTAGTACTAAGCATACTCATGTGACTACCTATAGGCCTCCTCACGCATGACCATTAAGTATTTTTAAAGTGTGTGTGGGAAACCTGGCCAAAAAACATTCTGTAAAATTCCCAGTATGTTTTATATTAGTGATTTTTAATTTATTTTTTGAAATGACCCATAAAAATACTTCCTTTCTTATGACTATTGATGACATGTCATGTTATGTGTGTGAACTCTCTGGGCGGTAGTCATTACTACTTGTAGTCAATTAATTTTCCCTTTTAATATTAAATGATATTTTTCTAGTATCTCCGGTAGGATATACTAATGTCAATTAAGTCAATTAAGATGGTCTACTATTTAATAATTGGGTAAATAGATTGTGCTTATTTAATGCACAATCATATACTAATGCTTGATTTTGAGTCATGTTGACTGAAATGGGAATTTTTTACACTATAACAAAATATGAATGTGTACTGAATGACCCACAGGAAAGAGGCAAAAGCATGCTTATCACCATTTGATGATTTCTCTTTTTCTTAGTAGAAATTCAGAGTTATGACAATGTACTAAAATATTCTTCACACAGGAGAGATTGCTTCAGTGTATAAATTCATGTTACTCTGGAAGGAAAGGTATTTAAATCTCTTTCCTTCTTGTCTTGAAATCCTTGTTCAGCATATTGTCTCAGGAATTAAATGAAAGGGGAAAACTGAACCTCAATTCAAATAATTTCGTTAATTACAATAATAAAGAAGTTAACAAATTGATATACTTGAAATACATTTGTGGTACTATATCTTTCTTAAGTTTTAAAGATTATTGGGATTTAATAAAACATATGTAAACATTTATTTCCAGCCACTCATTGGATTTGAAAGATGATACCCGACTTAATTTGTTTGATGATGGGACTCTCATGATCAGAAACACTCGTGAGTCAGATCAAGGTGCATATCAGTGTATGGCCAGAAATTCAGCGGGGGAAGTGAAGACGCAGAAAGTCATGCTCACATACTCCAGTCCTCCAGGTGGAACTTTGTTTTCCTAATTGAACTTAATGTAAATGCATCAATTATCCACCAGCTGCTTGCACTAGAAAATGACCTTACATAGTTTCTTTAAAGTATCTATCGCTTAAAAGTAAAATAAATATTTCTTCCATAATTTTGTAATTTTTTAGAAAAACTTGATTTTTTTCCCTTTGAAATTTATTTCAATTTACTGCCTTTGTCCCATAATATACAGGTCACCACAGATATTTACCTAAGATTTTGTCATTCTCCTTTTGCTTACTGTAGGGTAAGGTAAAAGTATTAGGCTTTTCTGCCCTCCCGCCATCAGGATAGATGATGGAACCCTGTGGTCCTGAATGCATGCCTGATGGCGGGCACCTGGAGTAGGGTGTAGGCATATGTAGATGGGATTCACCTGGGCTAAGACTGTGCTTTTAAGGGCGGCGTCACAGGGATGCCAGCAAAAGCCGAGAAAGAAGCAGAGGAGCAGAGAAGCTGAGAGAGAAGCAGAGCCATGAGAAGAGCAGGAGAGAAAAGAAGCAGAGAGAACGCCAGAGAGAGCCCAGATAGAGTGAGGATTTGCTGGGGGCTGGGAGGACTGCCAACCTCCCAACCCCCCAGCACCCTTGCCTGCCATGTGCCTGGTAAATCGCAATAAAAAGCCTGCAAAAGCCACTGAGGACTCTGACTCCTCCTTTACCAGGTCTGCTGGATAAGAAAACCTGGACTGTGGTCCATTCCTGCCCCATACTTACACATCCAGTTTCCTCAGGATGGCCAAGCATCCTGAGTCAGAGTTAATCAATAGCATCTATACAGAAGTATCATTCCTTTTACAATTAATTCAATCATTCATTTACAATTAAGTTATTCAGAAAATATTTATGGAATGCCAACTGAACCAGCTGTTGAAGATTGCATAGTCAACAATCACACACCTTCCTGCAGCTTCCTGTATGTGGTTGTATCAACCACATACAATAACAGTGAACAATTTTTATTATTATCATCTTGAGATCATAAAAGTAGTGATATGATATACTGCCTCTCACCTTAATGTGTCTATATGTGAGATGATATCACTATAATTAAATAAAATGAAAACTTTTATGAGGGTGATAAGAGGGGATAAAATCACAAAGGGTTATTGTAAAGGCAGGAATTGGCAGAGTGCAGGTTTTCTGATCCCATGCAGACCGGGTAAAGGAGGAGTCAGAGTCCTCAGTGGTTTTGCAGGTCTTTTATTTGGGGTTCACCAGGCATATGGCAGGCAGGGGTGCTGGCTGGGGGACTGGGAGGCTGGCAGGCCTCCCAGCCCCCAGCAAGTCTTCACTCTATCTGGGCTCTCTGGCGTTCTCTGGCGTTCTCTGCTTCTGCTTCGGCTTCTCCTTCAGGTTCTGCTGCTGCTGGCTGGGGCTGCTGGCGTCCCCCCGTGACGCCGCCCTTAAAAGCACAGTCCTAGCTCAGCTGAATCCCATCCACCTATGCCCACACCCTACTCCAGGTGCCCACCATCAGGCATGCATTCAGGACAAGGATCCATCATCTATCCTGATGGCGGAAGGGCAGAAAAGCCTGACACTTTCTCTACCCTACAGTCCACCCCCTCAGGGTTTTCTGCCATACAGTCTATACATATATACACAATTTTCTAAGCAAACAAACAATGCAGCCATGGCCCACAAAAGCAAATACATCAAATAACAAAATACAACATAACAAAATACAACAGAACACAAATAAGTCCAGGCAGGGCACCAACCAAGTGCAAAAGACAATTATTGGTACCAGCAGATGAGCCACCAAATCTGCTGCCGAAGGCACTGCTCATACGAGGGAGGGGAAATCACACACGGCATCTGCTATAACACACCAGGAGCCGTCAGGCTTCCTGGCCTTCTCTGGCTGTAGTCTCGGCTACAAGGCACACACAGCATCCACCCCCAGGATGCACTAGCTCTGGGATTGGCAATTTTATTCTGTTGGGGGTAATCGCCAACCCTCAGGGTTTCTGTCTGCAGTCGCTCCAACACTCGGCCTTCATGGCCACCCATGCGACTCACAGACCCCTGCTCTCAAGCCAACCCACTGCACAAGCACATGGGTTGGGGATCCAAACTTTGCATTTGGCTTGGGCTCCACCCCAAGCCACATTCCCCACCCGTCCCCCAAGGACGGGCTCCTCAGCTCCTCACCCTCACTCAAGAATGAGCAGGGCATCACCCATAGGTGATTTTACGAGACTCACAGGGCTTCAGCATACCAGGCTGCTTAACAGCCGCTTTAGGGCTTCTCAACTTAGCATCAGTACCAGCTTTTGCCACCTTAGTTGGCTTTTCTCCTCCACCTGGCCACTGGGCATACACAGGCTGCTTTTGGCCATCTAGGCCCACTGGCCACCCCCAGATTCTCAAAAAATAAACATAACCTGCTAAGGTCCTCCGCCTTCTGGCGGGATTGTCAGTCCAAAATCATCAGTTCATCAGTCTATCAGTCCATTGGCCTCTCCCTGCTTCAGCAATGGCCTGCTGCCTCAGGGGTCATTGGCTGGTCCTTTCCGGTGTCGTTGGCTGGTCCTATCCGGTGTCGTTGGCTGGTCCTATCCGGTGTCGTTGGCTGGTCCTATCCGGTGTCGTTGGCTGGTCCTTTCGGGCGTCTCCTTCACGCCAGGTCTCATCCTGTAGCTCGTGGACGTATCCATCTTCTATACCGCCATGGTGCCTCCAGCGTCGTCACAGGCAAAGTCTGTTCTCCTTAGTCCCTCCAGGTCTTCGGAGGGCTCCAATACCCGTCTGCATGGATCTTGCCGACATACGCCAATTGTAAAGGCAGGAATTGGCAGAGTGCAGGTTTTCTGATCCCATGCAGACCGGGTAAAGGAGGAGTCAGAGTCCTCAGTGGTTTTGCAGGTCTTTTATTTGGGTTCACCAGGCATATGGCAGGCAGGGGTGCTGGCTGGGGGACTGGGAGGCTGGCAGGCCTCCCAGCCCCCAGCAAGTCTTCACTCTATCTGGGCTCTCTGGCGTTCTCTGGCGTTCTCTGCTTCTGCTTCGGCTTCTCCTTCAGGTTCTGCTGCTGCTGGCTGGGGCTGCTGGCGTCCCCCCGTGACGCCGCCCTTAAAAGCACAGTCCTAGCTCAGCTGAATCCCATCCACCTATGCCCACACCCTACTCCAGGTGCCCACCATCAGGCATGCATTCAGGACAAGGATCCATCATCTATCCTGATGGCGGAAGGGCAGAAAAGCCTGACACTTTCTCTACCCTACAGTTATTGTATATTTATAAATGTTTAAAATCTGGCATCAGGGGTGAAGGAGAATTCCTGATTTGTAACATTTGCCAAATTATTATACCATGGCCAATTTGAAGTTTCTGGCATGATAGCATGCCAGAATTTTACTGAATGTGACTTTGGAAAGAGATGTAGAATAAAACAATTTTATGACATTTGCACCCTGCAAACACAGTAGATGCAAATAATCTCAAGATACTGGAAACTAGTAAAATGAAGTAAAAATAATTAGAAGTAATGGATTCCAAAAATTATTTTTGAATAGTGAAAGTACATATCTGACAGCTTATGTAATTCAACTTTTAATAATGTCTATGCTTAACCAATTTTAAAATTCTGAAAATGTGACAAGTCATATTCCCAAGCCAACTGTGGAAACCCCTGAAAGTAGAGGAGCCCTCAGAGTATATTGGAGAGCTGTGTTAATTTAAGAAACTTTTTCCAGGAGTAGTGAATCAAACACATATAGGAGAAAGTCAGATGTGTAGAGGTGAGTAGAGTTGAAACATTATTTTAATGGAAAGGTAAGACAGAAAAGACAGAGTGGGATACATTCAAAACATGGATGTCCTAGATGCCAGGAGGATAAAGATGAAGGGCTAGGATTTACATAAGATCTGGAGAGACATGAGGCACAATCAGATCATTCACGCTATTCTTGATTGTACTCAAAGAGTGATCAAATTTGGATTTTATTTTTATAAAGATCTCTTTTGCACTTGTTTGGAAAATTGGTGTGTCAAGGTAAGAAGAGGAAGACATCAATCTATTGAAAGAGGAGTAGCCTGATTATTGTAGCCTAAAGTATACTTCATAAACTTAAGAGACCCCAGGACAAATGTGCAGCTGAGTTAGAGACTAACTGAATATGGAATTTCTTACATAGATCCCAAGTAATTTACAAAGCTACTAGATCCTTCTAAAACCTCATCATTCCCTTTCATTTCTAAGTAAAATCTGATGCTGTAAGCAGTTCTGTTCCTACTTTGACTTGCAAGAAATCACTTCCTCTTGATTCTCTCTAAATTTATAGCTCTAATTTCTCAATCTCTTTAGTCTGCTTTAATTGTGTTGTGCTTAATCGCACCCCCTGCCCCAATATTCCTTTGGTTGTCCCTACCCCAACCACATCCCTTCTCCTTTGATTTGTCATTGAGTTTTAAAGCAAGTCATACATTCAACTTGAATAACTGATGTAAAATTCATTCTTGTCATTGTTAATATCTTTCCTGAGATTTGGATTGATATTACCACTGTCTTCCTAATTTTATGTATGTTTTTTTAATATCTCTCAAATATGTTTACATACATTTTATCTTGTTTGCCATCTCTGTTGGTATTATTAATATTTTCCTCAAATTTTAGATTCAACTTCTACTAATACCTTTTCTTCATAAGTATCTAAAAATTTCCAAGATGTGTTCAATTGTCTTCCTTTGTATTTCTACTGCCACTGACTCACTTCCTCACCTCAATAATAGTAATAATTTTCTCTGACCCTCCTTACCTTCAACGTGGTTTTTTATAGCACTTTATCCTTAGATCTAATACAATGATTTCTAAAGTGTATTTGTAGCCGCAGTGGCAATAAGGACCACTGAGCAGGTTTTCTATGATCCCATGCAGACTAGGGTAAAGGAGGAAAGAGTCCTGGAGACCCTAAGTGGTATTTGCAGGTTTTTTATTGGGATTTACTGGGTATGTGGCAGGTAGGGGCAGGTAGCTGGCAGGCCTCCCAGCCCCCAGCAAGTCTTCACTCTATCTGGGCTCTCTCGTAGTTCTGTTTCTGCTTCTCTGCTTCTCCTTCTCTTGGCTTCCGTTCGTTCTTGGCTTCTGTTGCTGTCCCTGTGACGCCTACCTTAAAAGCCCAGTCGTAAGCCCAGATGAATCCCATCTACCTATGCCCACAGCCTATTCCAGGTGCCCACCATCAGGCATGCATTCAGGACCGCAAGGATTCCATCATCTATCCTGATGGCGGGAGGGCAGAAAAGCCTGACATTTTTTTCCTTACCCTACAGTATTTTAACTTTATAGGCTGTTTGTTTTGTCCTCTGTCTTTGTGGATAAAGAATGAACAAGCATGGAGAGGGATGTGCCTTATGTATGCTCTTGCTAATACTCAAGGCATTCAATATTGTTAAAGTTAAATAAAAACTTGAGTCTTGTATTAGATTACATCAATTTGCCTCTATTCTTCAAAGTCTGTTCATCTTAGGAATAAGCCCCCCAAAACTTAGACCTGATAATTAGGAATTTTTGACATCTTACTAAGTCTTTAATTTCTTTTTTTTAAAAAGATTTATTTATTTATTTATACAAGCACTGGGTACAGTCAGAAGTGCAGGAGGGTGAGAGAATTCACCAGAGCCAGAGCGGGGAACAGAACAGGCAGCTGACGAAATACACTGCTGAGGGGAGCAGCGGGCGCGGCAGGAGAGGTCTGTGCGCCATCTGGGACCCTCAGCGGTGGCCGGGGATTGAACTGGCACTTCAGAGGTTGCAAGCAGCTTTGCAGCCCAGCGCTCTACCACTGCACCACCAGGGGAGGCCCTAAGTCTTTAATTTCTATCTGAGATTTCTAGAATAATGAAAGCTGTGAACCAGTAAGAGTGGAGCACATTGTATGGAAGTCTAAATTTTACATTGAGAATCTTTTGGTGAATCAAAATATGTAGTATGTTTTGCTGAAAGTAATTGACAATTTCACAAGGCATGGTTTAAATGCACAGTATATGTACATGTGGCTTATTCATATGGCTCAGTTAATGCAGGAGTACAGGTAATGCAGTCTGTACAAAACTGTCACATTAGACTAATGTTCCAATGATATCTTTCTTCCTACCTGCATGTATTCCTCAATTTTTCCTTACATAATCATCACTAAGCTCATGCCTAAATTCTTGGTAGCAAAAAGGAGGAAGAGTAATGACTAGTTAGATTTTCCCCTTCCATTTGGGAAATAAACTCTTTTTGCTATTGTGATCTACATCTCATTGGCAGAACTGTATCCCATAGATCATCTTTTTTTTTTTTCCACACAGATCATCTTTAATTGCAAAGGATATTCTGGAAAAGGCATATCTTTCCATGGTAACATTTGAACATTTAGCCCCTAAAATATGGAATAGATAAAGCATGTAGTAGTGTCCATGATACCTCATGACATTGAGAAAGGAGTCTTTAAAAGCATTATAAAAAATCCAGATTAAATTTTCTTTTATATTTATTTGAGAATTTAATGTATGTACATAAGAGTTTCATATTAATGAATTTTTAAAATGATAGTAATCTTAAACCCACTCCGTAGAACTAATAAATCTTCCAAACTGTTACTATTTATATTTGTTTTGTTTGCCTCTTTCCCCATATCCAAGCCTAGTTTTATAATCCAGCCCCAGAAGAAAGAGGTTTTAATTGTCACTAGCACAATGTTAGAATGCATGGCCTCTGGCCAACCACACCCCCATATTACTTGGATCAGGGGCAATGGAGTGTCACTAGATGGATGCAGGCATGTGGCTACTTCAGGAGGACTTTACATACAGAACATCACACTGCAGGATAGTGGTCCATTTACTTGTTATGCCAACAATATACTAAGATCCATCCATTGAAGAGATGAAGTCATTAACCTGGCAGAAAACTGTCAAAGGATACATGTGTTTTTGTGTACTTTATAGATAAAGGGAAGATACTCCAAATAAGAAAGGGACTATACCCTAGAGTCTAAGGCATTTACCAAGATGCTACTCAGTGTAACTTGATGCTCTGACAGGAAGCCTGGGCTGTGTGACAAAAGCAACAATACAAATATTCTGAACAGAGCAAATAATTTATATGCATGGTGTAGCAGAAGGAAGCCACAGTGCAGGATCTCTATGAACCTATGCAGATGGGTAAAGGTGAGAGTCGTGGAGCCCTTGGTGGCTTTTTACAGGCTTTTATTGAGTTTACCACATTCACAGCAGGCAGGGATGCTAGGGGGCTGGGAGGCCTGCCCAGCCCCCAGCAAGTCTTCACTCTTGCTGGGCTCTCTGGCATTCTCTCATGGTCTCTGCTTCTTTGCTGGTTCCATTCCACTCTCTGGCTTGTTCTCGTTCCCTTTTGCTCTCCCATTTCTTCTCTTCTGGTTACCTGTGATGCCACCCTTATAAGCCAGTCTCAGCCCAGGTGTACCCACCTACATATGCCCACACCCTACTCCAGGAGCCCGTCATCAGGCATGCATTCAGGACCGCAGGGATCCATCATCAATCCTAATGGCAGGAGGGCAGAAAAGCCTTACAGTCATTTACCCTACACATGGGCAAGCCATCATATTGTGAAAAACTTGTGTTTTTCTACTATTCTTTTGTCTTAACTGAGAGCTGCTTTTCCTTTACTTTGTAGCTGTGGGTATGTGTGCACTCCAATACTTCTTGTGAGCTTAGATGTTTAATAATCAGAATATAAGTGTTATTGAAGTTCTATCAAAGCTCTGTTCTATTCAAAACAGTTTTTCAACAGCTGACCAAGGTACATAATTTATAATTATCCATTTATCCATTTTACGTCTTTTTGGAGTCATGGATATTGTAATTTAGTTATTTTTTTTCATTTTACTTATCAAGTGGGTCCAGATATTATCTATCAAAAAATCAGACCCCAAAACACAGAAGAAACACGGAAATATGGAATTGTTGTGTTGGGGGAATATTTGGGCATGGTTACTGACTATTCCCAGCAGAGAAATTGACCGTCAAAAAGCCACAGTGGTCTATTCATCTTGGGTTTGTAGCATACAGTAAATGATTTCTGAATTGATTTGCTTAGCATCAACTCCTTAAGTAGCAATGGGTCAGTGATTTTAAGTTTCCATTCTTACATCTGAGAAAATACTATGTTTTCCCCTAGAAATGCTAGTATCATTTTTTTCTCTATATAGAGAAAGTGTAGAAATGACCTTTCTCTTGCAGTCTTTGGAAACTGTTAGGGGAAATTAGTTTTAAAGAACCCAAGCATTATTTTTAGATTTTAAATGTGTAGGAGCTGAAAAATTCTTTCAAAGAAATGGTTGATTCTTTATTTGATTATATTATTTTAAATTTAATATCTGGTTTTTAGAAGCATAATGCCTAATCAAACATTTGCA
Organism: Talpa occidentalis; assembly: GCF_014898055.3. Lineage (NCBI taxonomy): Eukaryota > Metazoa > Chordata > Mammalia > Eulipotyphla > Talpidae > Talpa > Talpa occidentalis. Next base: position 68,972,540 of record NW_026555331.1, read on the forward strand.
CACAGTCTTCTTTATTTCACATTGTACCAGTCTTTTGCTTCACAGATACTTGGATTTGTGGTTTTCAATTTAATATTCTCTATTAGCTGATGTTGAACTAAGCTCTGAAGCCATTTGTGGCCCTCTTTAGTTATCCTACTATAATATGCTAATTTCTTTTTGAGTTAGTCTGCACTGAAATCACCATCTGTTTCTATTTTGTCCCTTGCAATTGTCTGCTTGTGTCACTTGTACATCTGTGTATCAAAATTTATAATTGGTCTTGAGATGGTCCATTAATCATTCAATACATTTGTAAGAGAGACTTATTTTGTTTGCCTAGTGCATAGACTAGATATTTTAAGATGAACCCTTTTGAGTCATCTTAACAGATGTTCTCTCAATTTTCTGTAGTTTCTTTATTGTCCATTTAAGTCAAAATCACAATTTCCCACAGATTGACTTCCTTCCCTAAACTGATTAAACAAAAAATAAAATGAAAAAAACAAAACAACCAGCAATAAATTAAAAAAAGCCCCAATGAAATGTGTGAACTATAGTGAGGGGTATTTAGGTGAACAGTTCTATAGCCAACATTGTAAATAAAAATTCTTTATTTTTTGTTAAAAGAGTTCATGATCACGGACTTTGTAGAATTCCAGAATGATGGGTTTACTAAAATTAAAAACAACAACAACAACAAAACTTTACATAATCACCTGATGTTTTTACCTTTGAGAAAGGACTCCAGTAATCACTGTTGTAAGTGGAAGACCCAGAAATGTAAACCTCATCATTCCCACTAATTCATCCAGCCTACTACAATACTTGCCTTTGTCATGTTGAGGGCTTTTATTTTCTCTCTATTAGATAAAAATTATCTTCATAAATATCCTAAAGATTCCACTAAATAAATATGAGAAACAATAAATCATTTTAAAAAAAGGAGACAGGCTATAAAATCAATATACAAAAATTTGTTGCATTCGTAAATTCATGTAATAAACTGGAAGAGAAAGAAATCAAGGGGGAAATCCCTTTTACAATTACAAAATTAAGGAATTAAAAAATGAAATAAACTTAACAAAAGAGGTAAAAGACCTACACATAAAAACTATAAAGCTTTAAATAAATAGAAACTAAACAAGGAAATAGAACCAGAAAACTGAGGATAAAATGACAGTAGCCTACCTTCATGTTTCAATAATCATCCTAATTGCAAATGGACTGAACTTTGCAATCAAAAGGCACAGGATAGTAGGATGGATTAGAAAATAAAATCCAACAGTCTGCATTTTTCAAGAAACACACCTGACTTCTAAATATGTAAGTTCAGAATAAAATGTTGGAAAACTATCTTAAAACCAAAGGGGACCCAAAGAAAAGTAGGGGAATCAATACTTATAGCACATAAAGTAAACACCCACATAAAGGAGAAAGAATCAGGAGTGGACTCTATATAATGATTAAGTGAACAATTGTTCAGGAAGATATAGCATCCATCAATATCTTTCAGCAATAAAAGGAACAACAAAATAAATAAGGCAATAATTATCAAATCTGAAAAGATACTGATAGAAACACAATACTTACTGGGAATTTCAACATCCCATTTTCATCAAGGGACAGATCAATCAGAGAGAAAATAGACAGGAAACAACCTTACACAAAAAATTAGACCTCATGGGCTTAGCAAATATTTACTGGGTCCTGCATCCCCCAACACTGAACAAACTTTATTTTGAAGTGCAGGAGACATTCTCCAAGATTGACTATATATTGGATCATGAAGCAAGTATAAATAAATTCATATAGATTGAATTCATTTCAAATATTGTCTCTGATCAAAATGGTATCAAACTAAAAGCCAACCACAAAAAGAAAGCAGAAAAAAATTAATATATGAAAACTGATCAACACACTTCTGAGTAACTATTGGTTTGATGAGGAAATCAAAGAAGAAATTTAAAATATACCTGAGACAAATGAAAATGAAGACACAACCTGCCAAAACCTATGGGACACTGAAATAGCAACACTAAGAGGGAAATATATAGTAATACATGTCTGCATCAAGGACCATGAAAGAGCACAAATAAATAATCTTACCTCTCACTTAAGGAACTAGAAAATGACTAGACAGAAATAAATAATAAAAATCACAACATAAATAAAATGAAATACAAATTTAATAGACAACCCAAAAGATTAATGAAACCGAAACCTGGTTCTTTGAAAAAAACAAAACTAAACTAGATTTACAAACAAAAAGACATAAAATTCAAATAAATAGAATTATAAATGAAGTGAAGTTATATATCTCAGAAACTCTGAGGATCAAATGGTATTATTGCCATAAATATTTGTATAGTAGTATGTTGAAAAACCTAGAAGTGATGGAAAATTTCTTAGAAATACATGACCATACAAGACTGAATCAGAAAGAAATAGAAAATTTGAACAGATCAATTAAATATGAGGAATCTGAAATAGTAATCAAAAGTCTACCAAAAACAAGTAAACAAACAAAATCAAGGACAAGAGAGTTTCACTAATAAGTGCTACCAAAGTTGAAGTGATAGTATACTACTCAAAATCTTCCAAAAAATTGAGAATAAAGGACTACTTCCAAACACATTTATGAAGCCAACATTATCTTGAACCAGAACTAGACAAAGACACAGAGAATCATTAATAAAATCATTTGCATAGAGTAAAATTTGAAACAAGTTGCTTATATGTTCCTTAATATGATTGTTCCTGTTACACTTGCATGATACCGTAAAAAAGTTACATTTAAATCAAAATCAGGACCTTGCTGGTTGCACACGGGGTTCAGCACTATGAAGCTATTGGCAGCCACTGAAGCATGAGTTTGATCCCCAGCCAGGAAGATAGCCCACATGGCATGGCAGACCTCTCCTGCCTTGCCTTCTGCTCCCTTCAGCAGTGTATTTCAGTCAATCCTCCTGTTCCATGCCTCATGCTGTCTCTGGTGAATCCTCTTACCCCTGCCCCAATCTGGCCTACACCCCTGGTCTTGTATACATAAACAAATAAATAAATAAATAAACAAATAAATAAATATTTAAAAAAATCAAAATCAAATAATTTCCAACTATCCAGATCTTTCTTACAATAGAATTTAAATAGTGAATTATTAATAGCATAGCACATATAGGATATATTTATGACTCTCCTTAATATGAAAAATAAATCAATGTGACTTCTAAAATAACATGTAATGAAATTCAATAATAGGACCTCCCTGGTGCCAAAGGGGTTAAGTCTCAGCTCTATCAAGTTATCACTGCTGCTGCCTGAGTTGATCCCTGTGTTAACCCACATATGGTGCAGCAAACCTCTCCTGACTCACTCGTTGCTCTCCTTAGCAGTGTATTTCAGTGGATCTGCCTGTTCTGCTCCCCACTCTGTCTCTGGTGAATCCTCTCAGTCCCCACACCTCTGGCCTACACTCCAATTCTTCGATGTATAAATAAATCTTTAAAAGAAGAGAAAGAAATTCAATAATACTGAATGATTACTTTTTCAAATAAGATTTCTGAGATGACCTGACAAATTGCTTCTTATTCTTATTAATTTTTTCTCAATTTCTGCTACCATTTGCTCATGCTCATTATTTGAATATATAAGAAATCATGATTAAAATAAATAATACTTGACAGAGTGTATTTGTTTCAACTTTTATATTTGTACAGGTAATAAAGATTTTAAAAAACTTTCAGTTCAAAGTAAGGTAAGCTAGGCTAAATAAGTAGCGTTAATAAACTATAAGGTCACACAAATTCATGACAACCCTTAGGGAATGCCTGGAAAATATTTGTAATAGAATTCTAAGAAAGTAGAGCACCTACTATGTGTCAGGAACTTAAAGTACTGTACTAACTCATTTTACCCTTCTATCGATGTGTTGAAATAAATTTCTACACCCAAAACCAAAAACAAAACAAAGAAAAAAAAAAAAACCCACATATCAACAGTTCTAGGCTCCATGTGACGCAGAAGAAATTCAGGCTGGAGGAGGCTAAATTGAATTAGTCTCAGAGCTAATTAATGGTAGGCCGTTTGAAAATTTAGGTTGCTCAGCCCCAAGCCTGATGTTCTTTTTGGAACAAGATATTTGCTCTTATATTACTGGGATGACTGGAGTGAACAAAAATATTTCAACTTTAAAAATGGATTCCTACCACAGAAAGAGAAATATTAGAAAAGTAGATACTAAAGACAAGTGATAGTTCAAGGCATCCTTGCTTTCAAATTTTTAGTAATAACTAAAACAATCAGCCAAAAGCTGAAAAAATTATTATAAGTCATGTGTTCTCATGGGAAAAAATTGTAATTTCCCAATACTCTACATCTTATCAATAGGAAAAGTGTAAGGAAATGTTCATTTCACATTGTTCTCACCATTAAAATGAGCAACTTGCTAGATCGAATAGAGATTTGTGTTTTTTTTTTTTTTCATTTATCAGAGACATCTTTTTATTGTATTATTATTGGTAACAATGGTTTACAACATTGTATATAATTTGGGGCTATAGGTTCATACTTCTTCACATGTATGTTATTGAGTATTTTTGCATCTGAGTTCATTAGGGGGAATGGTCTGTAGTTTTCTTTTGTATATTGTCTTTGATCTTGGTATTAGTGCAATGTTGGCTTCATAACATAGTATTCCTACTTTCTCAATTTTTTGAAAGGGTTTTGTAGGATAGACATTAGTTTATCTTTGAATGTTTGGTAGAATGCACTTGATTCTGGGCACTGATTCTGAGCACTGATTCTGGGGTTTTGTTCAGGGAGTGTTTTGATTACTGTGAAAACAAATTCTAACAACCTATCTAAAGATATTTCACTTTTTACCTTTGGTATTAAAATTTTGTAAAATAACTTTCAATGTAATGCATTTTTTCATTCTTTTTAGCTCCTCCACAGTTTATAATAAGTCCCAAGGATCAAGTGGTGCTAGAAGGACATACTGTGGAATTTCTCTGTAAAGCTGAAGGCAATCCACCTCCAGTAATTGCCTGGACAAAAGCAGGTATTGCCATATCCACAGTGATTTTGGGAAAAAAATAAATACCTTATTTTTAATGAGAGCACAAAAACTATTTAAATGATCACCGTAGGTATGTTGTAGACATAAAAACACAGAAAAAGTCATCTTTGATTTAAATGCCATAAACCATTATATTTAATGTTTCAACATTCGATTTTTTGGATTTCTTTAATCATCCTCTCTGGTACTTCTTCTTGAATTTTAAATTGAAATTGAAATTTTCATTGGCTTTAAACATTTTTTAAGTGTGGCAGTATTCTCTATTAGTACAAAATAAACTTGTAAATGAAATGATATTATATGTGAAGCTCTAACATATTAAATGGATAAAGGAGAGCTGCTGTCTTTCAAGTGTAGACAGGGGTGGAAATTGGCAGAAATGATCCTTTGTCCCCAACAGAGGGACCCAGGCATTTCCAGGGAACTATGGAAAATTGCAGAATAAGCTTTACAATCTCAAGATGAGCACTTGTCTAAGATTTCTCTGGATTTGTAGTCCCCAATATCTACATTTGTTCAGGAACTAGATTAAAATCTAAATTAATCAACATTTTTTAATTTATTTTGACTGAAATTTTCACTCTGGCCTCTATAATATTAGGGTGAGGTGTGAAATAGTCTTTGGAACCAGAAAGCCAAGACTCACTTCTCCACAATTTGGTTTATAAGTCATATGACTTTGGGTAAGTACACTGACTGCTATTTAGTATAGTCCCCAAATCTATATGTTGTGGTAGGTAACATTTCCTACAACAAAGAATGGTGGGGATTAATTTGAATGCATTTATACCCAAACACTTATAACAATAGCCAGGATTTTTTGTGTATATAATGAAGGATAGCTATTATTTTTTTCCTTCAATGACATGACATTTTATGAAATATGTATTTGCTGAAATAGTTGAAGATAACTGACAATTTATTTGTTAGTGACCCAAAGGAATGTAGGCTCAATATATAATTTTTGAGGTAAGAAATACAATGGTGATCTCGTGTATCACATGCATGTGATAAACATGTTATATAATTATTTGAAATTTATATTTAATAATCACTTGGTGGATAACCTAGGAATAAAAACATAAATATAAACATATGCAAAGATACTTCCTCTTCTAGATAAATTTTGTCTTTTATACTACATTTAAGTAGGGCTGGGGTATACATCTATAAAAGTAGGTGCTAAATGTACTGTATAATGCCTCATATATTCTCCTAAGAATTATAGTTTTTACTTTAAGGGTAATTTGAAGACACCAAAAGCAAGACTGATGTGTTAAGTCAGACTGATTTTGAAATTTACACTATAATTGCGGTAAACAAAACCAATAGAGCAAAAATTAAGGTGGAGAATTCTGTTGAGTGTAGGGCAGTTAGTCATGGGTGGACATATTTTCTGGATGCAGTGTTCCAGATGACCCATCACATAATTCTGTAACAACAAGGATTTTCTGTAAGACATATCACAACTTTTAGTGTGTTAAGACATACAAATGCAATACAAAGTATGTTCTTTCCATCTTTGCAGGAGGGCAGCTCCCACAGGAAGGTCGGCATTCAGTTCTCTCCTCTGGCGCCTTGAGAATTGCCCATGTAGCACATCATGATCAAGGTCAATTTGAATGTCAAGCAGTCAGTCCCTTAGGAGTGAAAAAATCGTCTGTCCAGCTAACTGTAAAACCCAAAGGTAATGCATATAGGCATTACACTCAACGCAGACTGGAGAGTGTCTCTCTTTCTGTGTTTCAGCACAACTGGTAGAACCTTATTACTATGGTAATTTTTAGTTTATCGGATTTAAAAATTGCAAATCTTGTACTTTCTTCCAATCAATTTTTTTCATTGCAAACTTTATTTCTGCTAATACTAATTGTTAATATAATGTTTTCTTCCAAAAATATCATTTTGTATTTCTTTAGAGTATTTTTACAAAGCTTATCCTCATCCTATGCAGATAATTATCTTCATCTGCATAGACCAACTTAAAAAAAGGATTCTATATGGGCTGAATCTTGGTCATGTTGTGATTTGTCTTTTAAAATGCTTGGACTATGGGAGGAGGGCGGAGCAACATGGCGGCGAGGAGACGCTGCGAGTAAGATCTCCCATTAAAAAAAGTTAATAGGGAGGAAAAGCGGCAGGTCCCAGTGAGAACTGGGACACGGAAGATAAACGGACGACTCCAGCAAACTGCCCGAAGAAGAAAGTTGCCATAAAAGAGGACGAGAAGGGAGGGAAGCGCAGAACCCTGCTCCCCTCCCCCGCCCACAAAGTCGGCACTCTCCGACCGGCAGAGAGGAGGGAAACAACAAACCAAAACGGCCCACAAGAAAAACGGACACAGCAAGCGGGACTGTGAGTGGAAAGGAACTATTGCAGCCACCACACCCCGTGAATGGGAGCTGAGGCGAACCCTGCAGGATCCGCCGCGGAGGTGAGCTCCAGGCGCCATTAAAGAGAGCCCCGCCCAGGAGGAGACCAGCCCCAGCACACAGCCCCGGCCGCCCGGTAAGCCTGCGCGGAAAGTGGCGCGGATCCAGACCAGATGGCAGCTGCCCAGGTCCCCGCGCCTGCGACCTAGGCTTGCGGGGAGACGGCGGAGGCCCTCCCTGAGTGAGCAGGAACAAGGCGCCCAGGCAGGGGAGCGGGATTCAAAAGGCGCCATTCCCGCACCACTGATCTGGGCTACAGCCCGCGTCCTGGAACTGAGGGCTTTGGAACTGAGACCCGGGGCATGAAATTAGGGGCGTGGGTTCCCCACGACGGTGGGGCACAAGGCAGACACAGCACCCCAAAGCCGTTGAGGTGTACCCTACCATCCCCGCTCTGCTCCCTGTCCCACGGGGTGGAAAATCAGCTCCCCAAGGGCTCTAGGAGAGATCTCTGGCGCCACCTAGCGACTTGACCCCAGCACAGGCTACTGAAGGAGCTAGTGGCCAGCTGGGGAGTTAGCCCACACCTGGCTCCTTCCGAACAAGTAGTCTGAGCCCACAGGGAGAGCGAGCACCCACAGCCGGGGCAGACCAGGCGCGCAGAAGAGTGTGCCTGAGACCAGACGCGCAGGGAGTGTGTCCCACATCACCATTTTAGAACAGGGACATTTCTTCAGTAAAGACTACCTGCAGAAGGCTTCCTCAGGAGCCAGAGGTGAGCGGGGGAAGTTCGCCCACGCCAGACCCCTCTGGCCTGCAGTCCAAGCCCAGAGGGGAGCAGGAACCCACCACCGGGGCAGACCAGGCGCACAGGGGAGTGTGTCCCCACATCGGCATTTTAGAACAGGGACCTTTCTCCATTAAAGGCTGCTTGAAACTGACAGATGACTCCTGGAAGAACCAGAGGGGAACAGAGAAGCCCACCCAAGATGCCGGCCAGTCCCAACAACACAGTGTCCCAATGCATACGGCAAATTAGAAAACAGACAGTAGGGAGGAGAAGAACCACACGCAACCTAGCAACTCTCCAGAGAAAAAGCACACCACAAAAGAAAGCCAGCCCCCAGATTGCAAAGACAATAACTTGGAAGAATTTCTGAGCCTTCCAGAAAGAGAATTTAAAATTGCCGTGATTAAAAAACTGACAGAAGTCATAAAGGAAAACAATGATAAGGGAAAAATAATCAACGATCAGAAGAATGCAATTGAGTCCCTAGAGAGGGAAAACAATGGTCACAAGAAAGAAATTGAGTCCCTAAAGAGGGAAGTAAAAGAAATGCAGGAGATCAAAGAATTAATGGAAGAACTAAAGAATTCTGGGAAAAGCAATGAAAGCAGAATAGATGAAATGGAAGAAAGAATAAGTAATCTTGAAGACACAGAAATAAAAAGAACCAAAACAGAAAAGGAAAGAGAAGTACGAAGGAAAAAGAACGAAGAAAGACTTCGGGAACTATCTGACTCCATGAGGAAAGGAAATATAAGAGTTATAGGAATACCAGAAGGAGAGGAGAGAGATGTAGGAACAGAGAAAATATTCAAAGAGATAATTGAAGAGAACTTCCCAAATGTGAAGAAGGAGCTGAAAATTGATATACAAGAAGCAAGAAGAACACCAAACTTCCACGACGAAAGGAAAAATACAGCAAGACACATAATAGTAAAGCTCCCAAGAATCCAGGACAAGGAAAAAATAATGAAGCTGGCAAGAGGGAAGAAACAGATAACATTCAAAGGAAAACCAATCAGGCTGACATCAGACTTCTCCGAAGAAACACTACGGCAAGGAGAGAGTGGAGGGACATAGTCAACAGACTCCAAGAAAACAGATGCCAACCAAGAATACTCTATCCCGCAAAGCTCTCCTTCCTCTTTGAAGAAAGAATATGGACCTTCCCAGACAAACAGAAACTCCGGAATTTCATTGCAACTAAACCCCCACTCCAAAAAATACTACAAGGAGTCCTAAAGCCAGAACCTCAGAGGGACGAATAACAATGAAAGAAGGCCAAAAAAAAAAAAAAAGTTATTAAAAGAATAAATAAATAAAATCAAAGGAAAGACAAACACAATGGCAAATACAGATGTTAACATATCAATATTAACTCTAAATGTAAATGGACTAAACTCTTCAATAAAAAGATACAGAGTGGCAGCCTGGATTAAGAAACAAAACCAACCTTTTGTTGTCTCCAGGAAACACATTTAGCTACAAAAGATAAAAATAGGCTCAAAGTTAAAGGATGGAAAACAATCCTACAAGCAAATGGACCAAAAAAGAAAGCAGGAACAGCTATACTTATATCAGATAAAACAGATTTCAAACTCAAAAAGATAAAAAGAGACCCCAATGGTCACTACATTATGATCAAGGGGACAATACTTCAAGAAGAAATAACACTCATTAACATATACTCACCAAACGAAGGAGCACCAAAATATATCAGACAACTGTTGTCCTCTCTGAAAACAGACATCAGAGAAAACACATACGTAGTGGGAGACTTCAACACACCACTATCAACAATGGATAAATCAACAAGACAAAAAATAAGTAAAGAAACCAAAGCTCTAAATAAGGACCTAGAGCAATTAGGCTTAACAGACATCTATAGAACACTAAACCCCAAAAAAACGGAGTACACATTTTTCTCAAGCGCACACGGATCATTCTCCAGGATCGATCACATACTGGGGCACAAGACAAACATCAACAGATACACCAAGATTGAAATCATATCAACCATCTTTTCTGACCATGAAGGCATCAAACTAGAAATAAACCATAAAAAGAAGGCAAGGAACTTTCCTACCTCATGGAGATTAAAAACCACACTACTGGAAGACCATTGGACTAATGAGGAGATCAAAGAAGAAATTAAAAAGTTTTTGAATTGAACGACAAGGAGGACACTAATATCCTAAATGTATGGGATGCAGCAAAAGCAGTAATAAGAGGAAAATATATAGCAATAGAAGCTCACATCAAGAAACAAGAAAGAACGCAAAGAAACAACCTCATCTCGAAGCTCAAAGATCTAGAAAAAGAACAACAAAAAAACCCCAAAACCAGTAGAAGAAAAGAAATAATAAAAACCAAAGCAGAAATAAATGAAATTGAAACTAAAAAAACAATCCAAAAGATCAATGAAACCAAGAGCTGGTTTTTTGAAAAAATCAATAAAATAGACAAACCCCTAGCCAGGCTCACAAAGGAAAAAAGGGAGAAAGCACAAATAAACAGGATCATCAATGAAAGAGGAGAAATCACAACGGACACAGCAGAAATCAAAAGAATAATCAGTAACTACTATGAACAGTTATATGGAAACAAGTTTAACAATCTAGAGGAGATGGACAAATTCCTACAACTCTACAATCACCCAAAGCTAGATAAAGAAGAAATAGAACACCTAAACAGACCAATTACAATTAGCGAAATTGAAATGGTAATCAAAAACCTCCCCAAAAACAAAAGCCCAGGACCTGATGGATTTACAAATGAATTCTACCAAACATTCAGAGACGAATTAGTGCCTATCCTTCACAAACTCTTCCAAAAAATTGAGAAGGAAGGGACAATACCAAACACGTTTTATGAAGCCAACATTACACTAATACCAAAACCGAACAAGGACAACACAAAAAAGGAAAACTACAGGCCAATCTCCCTAATGAACACTGATGCAAAAATCCTCAATAAAATTTTAGCTATCAGAATCCAACAATGTATCCATAAGATAATTCACCACGACCAAGTTGGATTCATTCCAGGGGCACAAGGATGGTTTAACATCCGAAAATCAATCAACGTTATCCAACACATCAACAAAAAGAAATATAAAAACCATATGATAATATCAATAGATGCTGAGAAAGCTTTCGACAAAGTGCAACACCCATTCATGATAAAAGCCCTTGAAATTCTGGGGATACAAGGAACATACCTCAACATCATAAAGGCCATCTATGACAAGCCAACAGCCAGTATCATTCTCAATGGTGAAAAGCTGAAAGCAATTCCATTAAGATCTGGAACAAGACAAGGATGTCCACTCTCACCATTGCTTTTCAATATAATACTGGAAGTCCTAGCCAGGGCAATAAGACAAGAGAAAGACATCCAAGGAATCCAAATAGGAAAAGAAGAAGTCAAACTATCACTATTTGCAGACGATATGATATTATACATAGAGAACCCCAAAAACTCCACAGAAAAGCTAATTCAACTCATCAATCAGTTCAGTAAAGTGGCAGGATACAAAATCAACACGCAAAAGTCAGTAGCCTTCCTATACACAAACAATAAATCTGAAGAAGAAGAAATCAAAAAGACCATCCCTTTTGTTATTGAAACAAAAAAAATCAAATATTTGGGAATAAATCTAACAAAAGAGGTAAAGGACCTATACAAAGAAAACTATAAAACACTGTTAAAAGAAATAGAAGAAGACACAAAGAAATGGAGAGACGTCCCCTGCTCATGGATTGGAAGAATAAACATTATTAAAATGGCCATCCTACCAAAAGCAATATACAGATTCAATGCTATTCCAATCAAAATTTCATTGTCATTCTTCAAAGAAATAGAACAATTATTGATGAAATTCATATGGAATCACCAAAAACCCCGAATAGCCAAAGCTCTCCTGAAAAAAAAAGAAGGGAATGGAGGCATCAGACTCCCAGACTTCAAACTATACTACAAAGCCATAATCATCAAAACTGCATGGTATTGGAACAAGAACAGACATACAGACCAATGGAATCGAATAGAAAATCCAGAAATAAACCCACAGATTTATGGTCAACTAATCTTTGACAAAGGAGCAAAGAATATGCATTGGAGCAAAGAAAGTTTGTTCAATAAATGGTGCTGGGAAAACTGGGTCGCTACATGCAAAAGAATGAAGCTTGACCACCACCTCACACCATACACAAAAATCAACTCAAAATGGATTAAAGATCTAGACATAAGACCTGAAACCATAAAATATATAGAAGGAAATATAGGCGAAACACTACGTGATTTGCACATCAAAGACATCTTTACAGACACATCACCCAAAGCAGTGATAGTGAAGGCAAAGATAAACAGCTGGGACTACATCAAATTAAAGAGCTTTTGCACAGCAAAAGAGACAATAACAAAAACAAAGAGAAACCCCACCAACTGGGAGAACATTTTTGCACCCAACACTAATGATAAAGGACTGATCACAAAAATGCAAAGAGCTGATGAGACTCAACAACAACAAAGAAAATAATCCAGTCAAAAAATGGGCAGAAGAGCTTAAAAGAAACTTCTCTGAAGAGGAAATGCAAATGGCCAACAGGCATATGAAAAAATGTTCAACATCACTTGTCATCAGGGAAATGCAAATCAAAACTACCATGAGATACCATCTTACACCAGTGAGAATGGCACATATTAAAAAAACTAGCAACAACAAATGTTGGCGAGGGTGTGGAGAAAAAGGAACTCTTCTGCACTGTTGGTGGGAGTGCAAACTGGTCCAACCACTGTGGAAAGCTGTATGGAGATTTCTGGACCTACTAAACATAGAGCTTCCATATGATCCAGCAATTCCACTCCTAGGTATTTACCCAAAGGACACAGAAACATCAATTCCAAAGAACACCTGCACCCCTATGTTTATAGCAGCACTGTTTACAATAGCTAAGCTTTGGAAACAACCCAAATGCCCAAAAATAGATGACTGGATCAAGAAGATGTGGTACATATATACCATGGAATATTACTCAGCATTCAAAAAAGATAAACACATGCAATTTGCAGCAACATGGATGGCGCTGGAAGGGATCATGCTCAGCGAAATAAGCCAAAAAGAAAAAGAAAAATACCGGATGGTCTCACTCATAGCAGGAATCTAGAAAACTTAAATAAGGGACCAGGAAAATGAATAACTATAAGAAAGTGAAAATCAAAATCAACAAAAAACTATGAACCAGAGACACTTTTAGGGGGGGGGGTGGGAGGGGAGGGATTGGGGTCAGAATGGGGGGGCTGCAATTGTATGGGGAATATAACAATAAAATTCATTAAAAAAAAAAAATATAATGCTTGGACTTATTGGGAATATATTGCAGACACTGTGCTTCAAACACATCATAAAAATAACAGTACTTTTGTACATCATACATAGTAGTATGATGGAATAATATTGTGTTATTTATCCTCAGTTTATTGCTAACTGACATGTTAAAAAGGGGAAAATTCAACGTTTAAATTTTTAAAGATAAGTCTAATATAAGAATGAAATATGGTTGTTATGAAAAATATTGACTTTATTTTTAGTTCTTGGCTTATAGTTTAGTGATAAAACTTAGTTACAGTATGTATAGCACCTAAATTATATTTTCAACATTGCTTTACATTTCAATGTAATTTCCTAAATATTTCCACACATTTGCTATAATTTGTTTTGATGTATATATAAATTTAGAGGTAACGCATACATAGATAAGAACATATGAAAAGTAAAACAAGCATTAATCATATGTGGCAATATAAATGTGAGAAAATATTAGGAGTGTTGAAGTGTTCATGATTCTAGACATAGACTTGAGGTTCATGGGGTCAACATTATGTACATGGATAGCCCATTATCTATTCATTTCTTGCTGTATTGTAGCTATTGTAACAGGTGCTTTTTGTTGTTGCTGACAGAAGCTGAGGTTTTATGAGAGGAGAAACTATTAAGTAAGGTCTGGAAAAAACAACTAATTAACTCATCCTATCTAAGAGGAAATGCTGGAGACTGGACTACAGAATTTTTAAAACTACTTTTTTTTTTTTTTTAATAGAGGCATTTATTTATTTATTTATTTATTTATTTGTTTGTTTTGTTTATACAAGCACTGGGTACAGTCAGAAGCGCGGGAGGGTGAGAGAATTCACCAGAGCCAGAGCGGGGAGCAGAGCAGGCAGAAGGACCGAAGTACACTGCTGAGGGGAGCAGCGGGCGGCAGGAGAGGTCTGCGCGCCATGTGGGACCCTCCTCTGTTGGCCGTGGAGCAGCCGGGAATCGAACCGGCGCCGCAGAGGCTGCGGGCAGCTTCGCAACCCAGCGCTCAACCGCTGTGCCACCGGGGAGGCCCTAAAACTACTTTTGAATTGGTTTTCAAATAATTCAACTAATTAAAATATAAAGAAATTTCTTCATTTTTATCTTTTTAAAGGAGGCTATATTAAATCAACACCTATTGATAAAAATATAACATGAAGATGCTATAGTTATTGGTCTAAGTTTTGTTCTCTTTTTCAGCCCACTAGTACATATCTTCACCTTGATTGTCTCCATTAGATCTCAATTTAGAAGCCATTTTACTTCTCTAAGACAATTTCATACCCTGGACTCTAAGATAATGTAAAACATGACTATTGATATTAATAATGGAGTTAAACTAATACTCACAGATATGGAGATTGATAAAATTATCAAATATCCATAGTTGAGCAAATATCATTAGTAATATACATGAATGTGTAAACAAAGAAACAAACCACAGTTCCCACCCTACCCACCCACAACATATGGACTGTACACACAAAGATTCTTCTAGTAGGGGTGCATTTCCAGCCTATTGTAGAGAAATGAGTAGTCACATTGCCTTATCATGTTTTTTGACTGCAAATTTTATTATAAACCAACAATATTAAAAACAATATGATATTGACTCAAAAACATAGACAAATGAAATAGAAATGATTATCCAGAAATAAATCCATGCATATATTAGCCTGTTATCTATGATAAAACATACTTTAATAAAGGTACTGGGGAAATTTTAAAATAACTAAACAGACACCTCTCCAATGGAGACATTAAAATGGCCAAGCAGCACATGACAAGATATTCACAATCACTTATTAGAGAAATGCAAATCAAGAATACAGTGAGATACCATCTCCCACTTGTCAGAATGGCCCATATTAAAAAGACCAGAAACAACAAGCGCTGTTGAGAATGTAGAGAAAAGGGAATACTCCTACACTGCTGGTAGAAATAAAAACTGGTCCTGATCCAGTGGAAAGCAGTGTGAAGGTGTCTTAAATATAAAACATAGATCTGTTGTTCAACTCAGTAACTATGTATCAGTTGAAGAAATTAAAAACCCCTAATTTGAAAGGAAATTAGTGCTATTTACAGTGCTATTTACTATAGCTAATGATGGAAACAACTTTTTTTTTTAAATACTTTTTTTTATTAAGCTTTATTTATTTTTATACAAGAATTGAGGTACAGGCCAGAGATGCACGGGAGGGTGAGAGGATTCACCAGAGACAGAGTGGGGAATAGAACAGGCAGACGGACCGAAGTACACTGCTGAGGGGAGCAGCGGGTGAGACAGGAGACGTCTGTCCCGCCATGTGGGTTTCTCCCTGGCCAGCCGGGAATCGAACTTGTGCTGCAATGGCTGCAGATTGCTTCATAGGTTGCGTCTTAATCCCTGTGCCACCAGGGAGGTCCCGAATGATGGAAACAACTTAAGTGGCCCAGAACAGATGAGTGGATCACAAAGATGTGGTATATAACTACAATGGAATATTAATCAGTGATTAAAAATAATAAGCTCATTTCACTTGCAGCAATGTGGATGAAACTTGATAGGACAGTGCTAAATGAAATATGTCAGAAGGAGAAAGATAAATACTGAATGGTGTCACTAATATGTGGAATATAACATAACTAAATTAATAGACAAAGATAAGCTGAAAAATTAATCCTTGATAGTTGACTACATAACTGAAACACCAAGGGGGAGTTGGGCTGGGAATGTGAAAGAACAAAGAAAGAAGGAAGCAAAATGGTCTATGGTGGCAGAATATGGGTGAGTTGGTAGTGGGTGCACTTTGGTGGTATTATCTTTTGGCTGTACCCCAATATTACCTTAGTTAAAAATAAATTAATTAGTTGGACCTCCTTGGTAGTCCAAGAGATTAAGACGCAACCTACGAAGCTATCCCCAGCCATTGCAGCAGGAGTTTGATCCCCGGTGGGCCAGGTGGCTACCCCCCGGTGCAGCAGACCTCTCCTGACACTTGCCCACTGCTCCCCTCAGCAGTATGTTTCAGTCAATCTGCCTGTTCTGTTCCCCACTCTGTCTCTGGTGAATCCTCTCACCTCCCTGCATCTCTGGCTTTTACCCCAGTTCTTGTATGCATAAATAATTACATCTTAAAAATAAATAAATAAATTAGTTAATTAAAAGAAATTAGAAAGCCACATATAAGAGAAATTATAAAGGTGGATTGCTTGGAAACACCATACACAAAAGGAAATTTCAAATGGATGAGACAGGTAGATATAAATCTGCAACAATAAAATAAATAGGAAAAATTGGTGATGTGTTCCATGAGATCAGCAATACATATATTTTTTGGCCTTCTGTTAAGTGAATTAGAGACAAAAGTAAAAATGCAAATACCACATGACCCATCAAACCCATTCCCTTACCCACAGAATAAGAAATAATCAACAAATGACACCATATATTCCACAATATTCACAACAGCATTATTTCTAATTGCTAGAACATGAATATGACCTAAATCTCCTTCAGCAGATAAATGGACAAATAAGATGTGCCACATAGATATCATGGGTTATTATATTTTCATAAGAAAGGATAAAATACAGATGTTTTCAACAAATGGAAGGAATTAGAGAGAATTCCATGCATGAAAGTAAGTCAGAACAATAATAACCAATACTGAACATTCACATAGCAGATGCCTTGAGTATGTAAAATATTTTCAAAAACATCCTGAGCACTCTGAGGAAAAGGGAGGGTGTAAGCAAAGGCTCAGGGTTGATGGTATTAAAACTAATTTTTTATGATTATGATAGAATAATTAAATATTAAAAAACCCACCAATAAAAATAATTATGATTAAAACAAGTGAATTTCATTGCAGCTACTTTTCTTTATATATACAAATAGCAGGACACATAGTTAGCTAAATTAGAAGGGAGAGTGAATGGATGGATGGATGGGTGGATGGATGGATATAACGAAATACTTGATTAAAAAGAGACCATACTTTATACACTATTTTTAAGTTTACAATTTAATTTTCCTCTAACAAAAAACCCTCAAAAGATAAAATAAAAATGAATGTTATTAATAAGACAGGGAGAAATACATCTTTATTAAATCAGGACTCTTTTAGTAGTATGTGTGATGAATGAAATTGACAAAAGGAGTTAGCAATCATCAACTATTGGTGTAGTATCAAAATTTTCAGTTACCTGAAAAATCTTCAAAAATATTCTTATGTCTTGAAAATACTTATTTTTGTGAGTTCACTTTTTTTTTTAAGAATTATTTATTTATACAAAAACTGTGGTACAGTTTAGGGGCGCGGGAGGGTGAGAGGATTCACCAGAGACAGAGTGGGGATCAGAACAGGCAGATGGACCAAAAACACTGCTGAGGGGAGCAATGGGCGAGACAGGAGAGGTCTGCCACGCCCTGTGGGAATCTCCCTGGCTGGCTGGAAATCGAAACTGCGCTGCAGAGGCTGCGGACAGCTTCACAGAGCTGCGCTCAACCCGCTGTGCCACCGGGGAGGCCCAAGTTCACATTTTATTAAAATATTTCAGCAAAATGACTAATTTAAAGATATTGAGTACAAAGGTAGCTATTCTACAGATATTTTTAAAAGTTTAAAACAATAGTATTCTCCTCATTACTTCTATTTTTGAAAAATTAGATATTTTTAATAAAAATATCATTTACCTGGCAATGTTATGATTTTATAACAGCAATTTTTAAATAAGTAAATGAATTTTAATGCATTCACATTTAATTTCCATTATGGTGAACATTGCTACATATAAACAACATAAACAATAATTTCCTGAGGTTCTCAGTAAGTTTTGGCTATAAGGTGTTTGTGAGATCAAAGTGTGAGAAACACTCATTTGTTGGATCAATTTAGCCTGATTTCTAGATCTTTCATTATTACTTTTAAATTCTTTTCAATTTTTTTGTTTCCATGCCATTTCTTGATTTTGCTATGTTTATCCTTTATGTTCCTTACTGTATTTTCACTCCAGAAATGCTTCTAAATTTTGACAGTTTTATTTTTTTACTAGTATTTGGCTCAAGTAACTACAGATATATAATGAACATCTGATGAAACTATCAATAGTAATTTTATAGAAACTTAGAATTAAGGAAACATAATAAGGAAAACTAATTCCAAAAGAGATATAAATTAAAACAGACTATATCAGAGAAATATAAATTTTGTCAAAGATCAGAGCATTGTAGAAACACAGCTGTTTGCTCTGGTTGGCTGCATAGATTTTCAATTATGAATATTAAACTTGTGAAAGAGCTACCTTAATAAAAGCATGTGGACAGGAAAACCCTCCATTCCTAAGGAAAATCATCACATTTTTAAATATAATATTACTAGAAAGTAAGTAATGAACCTTAGAATATATTTTAACAAAGCAAGCATAATCTTGATGACAACCAAGAACTCATTAAAATAAAAATCCTGGGCCTCACCCGTGGGGCAGCGGTTGAGCGCTGGGTTGCGAGGCTGCCCGCGGCCTCTGCAGCGCCGGTTTGATCCCCGGCTGCTCCCCGGCCACCGGAGGAGGGTCCCACATGGCGCGCAGACCTCTCCTGCCGCCCGCTGCTCCCCTCAGCAGTGTACTTCGGTCCTTCTGCCTGCTCTGCTCCCCGCTCTGGCTCTGGTGAATTCTCTCACCCTCCCACGCTTCTGACTGTACCCAGTGCTTGTATGTATAAGTAAATAAATAAATAAAAAAAAATAAAAAAAAAATAAAATAAAAATCCTGTCTCCTATATCAATTAAAAATAGGAATGCAAATAAATATAATCACAACTTATAAATATTTCTGTAGTACATTAAAAAAATAGTGCATAATTTAGTGGTACTTACTCCAAAAATTAAAAAAAAAATAGTACAATAATAGGAATGGTCTTAATATATTTTACTTTTTAATTGATACTAGGATAAAAATCATGATTCCATTAGCAGACATTCATTGAATCTGTTACAGACCTTTCAAAAGTTGTGGGTTCAAAGATACTTCATGAGAAAAAATTCACCTGAGAGTTTTGGCTAAACCAGACAGGTTTTTATTTAAAGACTGTACATGAGGGAGTAAGTGCCAGAAAGGAAGAATTTTAGCTTGGTTCCTGTAGAGAAGCTAGACTTTTAAGGGGTAAGTGCTTTTGGTGGGATAGTGGGGTCCCATATGATAGTGGGTTCTAGTTTGTACTACACCAGCACATGTGCAGATGGGTTACATTCTAACTGCTCATGTGAGACTCTTGGTCTCCCTGGTCTAGGAAATTGAAAGACAATTATTGTGGGATCCTCAGCACTCCTTGTTCTCAGAGGTAATGTCTTGGTGGCCAGAGTTCCTGTTCTTCAGCTAGATGTAGGGTCATGCAGGGGGCCTCTCACCAATGTCAAAAGTGTTGGTATGAGGAACATAATGGGAAACCAGTATTTGTTGAAAATAGCAGGCAAATATTACAGATAGTCTGTTTTAACTAGTGGGAAAATGGAGCTCCCACCCCACCCGGAGGCAATAGCACATGATCACTCCACCCTAGCTTACAACCCCATTAACTCCCCCCCCCACACACATACACACCCTACATTCTTGCCCCACTTTTGTACTTGATTCTAATAAATACGAGACTGCCTTTGGAATGGGGCTGCACATTACTTCTGGTGTAGCCCCTCTAGGCGTCTCATTGCTCCACATGGACTTTGAGTAATCTTTCCCTAATACACAGCCTTTGCTTCCAATGCTGCCAACCCACAATGTGTTTTTTGTCTTGTATAGTGCTTTTTGCTAAGTTGTTTGAATAGGATATTACAGTATAGACTGCATATCAGTGATTCAGTTGACCTGTTCAAATAGGACATGGTGTCACTCAGCCATATGTCCAATTCCTCTGTTCCAACAAGAGGGTTGACAATTCACATCCTACTTGTTTGCAATTTCTTTAACGTAGGCTTTTTCAAAATCAATATTCCTCTTTAAAAACTCCTAGTGACAAAATTCCTAGTGACAAAGTGTTGGGGGGAAAGGATGTCCTGAAAGAATTTCACAAACACAGGTTTTATGGACTCTACCCCCATCCCAGACAAAAGCGATCCAAGGCAACAAGGACTACAAATCCCATAATGTCATTACCACCCAAAGGAGGATGCTGGGAACTAAGGTAAAGTTAAGCAGCCAGGCTTGGTATAGAACCAGACATGTGGGCCTTGGAGGTTTTGGGTTTTTCTCTGAACTTCAGTGTGCTATTGGGGTCCCAGCTCAGTGGAACTGGTAGGACGCTTTCACCAATTTATATCTCTGTTCCATATGCCTCTTCCAGGTCTCCTTCTGGCTCTCCATCCTTCTTCCTTCCTTCTTAGTCCCCTTCCCAGATTTTTCTCTTCCCTGCTCAACTCCACTCTCCCTTGGGTGTGGCAGGGAACCTGGTACCTTCCCTTTTCCTGGGAACCACCCTGTTGCAATAGGTCTATATTATTACACTTTTTAATGTATAAGGATATAATAAAATAGATCTACTGAACTTATTAACTAGAATCTTGCTTAATAGAAAGAAGATAGGGCTTTATTAAAGAAAGAAATAGACCAAGCAAGGGATTTATGCTATCATAACTATCATTTAATATAAATTTGAAGAGATAAATCATTGCACTTAACTAAGAGAGACACAAGAAAGAATAACTAGTAAAATTATGAAAAATAACTATAATTGAATAGTGCTAAACATACTAAATAATAAAATGCATAATAAAGATATAATAATTAAAACCAGATCCAAATAGTATACAAAGACACAATATATAATCTGCAAATTGATTCAATTTCATATGGGTATGCAATATATTTCTTCTTAGTGAACATAATGTAGTGTATATAGATTTTGATTTATAGTGATTATAACCTGAATCTTACATAATGTTACAATGTAAAAAAACATCTGGCAGTTAATTTGCAGAAAAATTATGTAAATATTCTAAGGTAAAGATCACCCCATTATTACATGGACTCAGAGAAGTGAAAAAAGAATGTTTCTGAACTTAAACTATAAAATATATAAATAAAAAAATCAAAATAGTCTTTATATGCAAAGTATTGTCCAACTATATTCACTGACAAATTAGTGGAGGAGAAATTATGATTTTAATGGATGCAGAGAAAACATTTAATTAAATTTGTTATCTTTATTAGTAAGATGAAATCAGCAATGTAGAAACAAACACGTTAAAAAGTTTCAAGAAAACTATAAATCTAATATTGTATCAACTTACAGATTTCTTACAGACATAAAGATTGTTCTTCAAGGTAGAAATTTCCCTTTGGAATTGGAAAGAGGCCTGCATTTACTCATGCTGTAAAGGAAGGTCCCAGCCTGTGCAAAAAGGAAATTGAAATAAAAATTATTAATTTAGAAGGAACTGATACAATTTTATTATACTTATGTGATACATTTTTCCTCATACTTAATCCAAAATATCTACAAATAGACTACCAGAAATAATAAAAGTTCAGGCAGATGATTAGATATGACATCAAAAATGTTTTTCATTCTATTAATCAGCAACAAACAGATTGCCTAATTTTATTTTAAGAATGATGCTTCTTAAAGTAGTAAGAAAGTACGTTAATAAAAAAGATTATAGTATATCACTGTTGACTATAGATGCAGTATTATACTGCAGATCTCTAGAGCTTTTTTAAATCTTGTTTAACCAAAACTTTATACCATTAATTATCAAGTAAAAATTATTGAGGGTAAATCTCATGCTGTTTTTACGATAATACAATAAAATAAAAGTAAATAATAAAATCTAGCAAAATATGTGTAAGGCCTATCTAGGAAAATAAATAGTTATTGAAAGATATTGGAAGGTAAGAATGAATATATAGCGTCACACCTGTGAGATAAAAGAAATACAGGAATTTGATAAATTTATAGTATGATGGTTTCTATTTTCTCTGTGGAGTATAAAATGTCAGTATTTTGTAGGAAAAGGCATGCTGACAGACGATGTAGATAAATGAAAAGATTTATTTATCTTAGATTTATTTTTTTATATTGTTACCAATCAGCATTTCAAGTGACAGGAGCAGTTTTACCCTGACAACCAAGGCATATGATCTATCCAGATGTAGTGGAGTGACAGGTGAAAAGAAAGAAGTGGAATTATGTTGAACTGAACAACAGGGTAAGAGTTGGGAGTTCAGGAAGGAGAGTGTTTGAGGTGATAAAACTTGGGACACTGACTGGAAAAGGAAGAGAATAAAACTAGGAATGTGTATGCCGGCATGAAAGAAGAGGACGGTTCCTAGGGTTCCATATGAAGTTAAAATGAGATGAATGACTTGTAGAGAGAAGAGGTTTTTTTTCTTAGTGTTGATATTAAATAGTGTTGATAGTGTTGATATTAAATATTTCAAAAAAATGATTGATAAGACAAGCTGTGGTAGTGAGTAGCTGCTGTGATAGGTGAAAGTGGTTAGGTGATGTAAAGTGTGAGATGTAACTATTTCTTGGTTGAACCAGGAGGGACACTAAGAGAGTCATTGGTACACTTAAGCACTCCTGAAATAACTATGCATTTTCACAAATCTATAAGTCATGTTCTCAGCAAATCCAAATAAATAGATGTGTTAAAATGGAATGTAAATATTGACTATAACAAGATAATATTCTCATTTTAAGAACAGAGAATTTTATAATACATTTCTGATCTAACCATATAATTTTTATGTGTCATACAAAAAGACATCAAGAGAGATATAATAAAAATTTTATACTTACCACTAAAATGAAGAAATAATCATAATAAATATGGTTTTTCCTTTTACAGCCTGCTTTAGTTTCAACTTACTTGCTACCAACCAGAGTTTAGCGTATGTTATGATTTTGCATGTTCACATTGTTAATTATTTTAATTAAACTTTATTTTGGGGTAGTTGCACATTCACCTTTATTTGTAAGAAATAACACAGAAAGATCCAGATACACCATGAAATAAAACCCTGGCAACTATAATCTGTTTCTTATTTCTATAAATTTGTCATTTGAAGAGTGTTAATAAACAGAATCATATATATGTAACATTTTGGGATTTTTTTCTCCCATTTATCATAACTACCTTTTGACTCTTCATCCAGATTATGCATGTATCAATGATGCTTTTGGTCAAGAAATCATTTATGAATAATTATTTTTATGACTGAATAGTATTGCATGGTGCAAATGTACCACGGTTTGTTAATCATATACTCATCAAAGGACATCTAGCTAAATACTATTTGATTTGGCTGACACATATTGGCAATGGCGATATTAATGACACCATTTTGGTTTGCATCCACAGCTCTCCCAGTGTTCACTCAACTACCTCAGGACACAAGTATAGAGGTTGGAAAGAATATAAACATTTCATGTCATGCTCAAGGAGAGCCACAGCCCATAATTACTTGGAATAAGGTAAGGTCTCAATGAAAAATGCAGTTATACTAAAGATACTGACAGGTGTATTTACTCAGTAAAACAGAGGTAATGATTCTATTATTGATTTATTACTGTTGTAAATTTTGTTAGCAAGTAATACTTTTCCATACAAAAGCAGCTTCACTGCCTACTGACCCTTTTTTAAGTGGCTGGATCTGATTTTTGGCTCAGGGTTTTGATGAAGTTTAACCTTTCTCATTTACTTGGTGATGGAAACATCTTAACATTACTAAATTCCTCTAAGGAAAAATTGCTTGTGCTGTATGTAAATTAAGAGTTTTAGTAGCTAGCAAGAGACAATTTTGAATTAATAATTCAGAAGTGGATTGAAATAGATAATTAACTGAAACAAGAGAAGAGTGAGAAGCTTGGTATTAAGACAAGTGACATGAAGAAAAGCGATTCTGTGGTTTAAAATTTGAATGACTTTAGAGAAATAGCAGCTCCTTATTTATATATCTTGATTTGGTTCCTTGAGCCATATTCTTTCATATTTTTATTGTTTCTTCCATTTTAGTTTTTCTTTTTCTTTTTTTAAGATTTATTTATTTATGCATACAAGGACTGGGGTACTGGCCAGAGATGTGGGGGGTGAGAGGATTCACCAGAGACAGAGTGGGGAACAGAACAGGCAGGATGACCGAAGTACACTGCTAAGGGGAGCAGCAGGCCAGTCAGGAAAGGTCTGCTGCGCCATGTGGGTTGCTCCCTTTCCGGCTGGGGATCGAACTAGTGCTGCAGAAGCTGCGGGTTCATAGTGCAGTGCTTAACCTCTTGTGCCACCAGGGAGGTCCCCCATTTTAATTTTTTTATCACAATTAAACAATTGGTCCCAAATCCCTATATTCTTAAACATAAATGAAACTGAATATACATTAATAGCAGTTTTTATGGAAAATTTTGACAAAATGTAAAATGAGGATGTTTAAAGAGATATTTTCTAAAACCATTGGCTTATGGTAACAAGGTCTTATATTTTGGGGGCTCAGTTTTGTGCTCTATAGCATACAATTCTGCGTATGTTTAGGGGTCTTAAACAAAATTTTAAGTTCATGTTTTCTCTAGTAATCTGAACATTTTGTATAATTTCTTTTTAATTTTCTATCATATAATTTAAATAATTTATGAAAACCAGGAAATAGGACAATCTACATTTTGGTCAGAATCTAAACTTATCATTGCACTAAGTGCTCTATCATATAATCACATCAGCAAAATATCTGAGTACAATTTCTGAAAGGTAATTGATGATCATAAAAATATTGATGGAGAAATGAATTACCATTTACCATATTGCTGGATACTATCACATTTCATCTGTATAGCAATTCTTTTCAATTTACAAATTTGAAAGTGTATGGGTTAGGGTATTTTTGCTACAACCAACAGAAACTACCTAAATTAAGCAGATAAGGAATTTATTGAAAATTATCTGTTAGTTCAGGGACAGAGCAATTTGAATAAAGTTTAGGCTGACCTGATAGTTTTGTCAATAATTATCTTTGAAAAGAAGATGAGGCACTGTTCCAGAACAATGAATAATATAATAACAATAAGATAAATCAACTAATTGTAAGTACATATATTTTAAAGATATTTCATATGAAATGTAGTTATTCTTATCTTCTTGAGGTAAAATTTTAATTCAGAAAAGCACTGATACATTAACACTTTGCAGCTATATCAAACATAAATATATATAAGAATAAATAGTGAAATCAGAAATATGAAAATATTTTGATGTTTTTAAGTGGTAGATTTGTGAGCATTTTCTCTTTTTCAAATTTTATTTTAATGTCATAAATAATCAGGGTTTGAATAAATATACATATTATCCATTGGAATAATGATTTTAAAATAATCATATTAATTGTATCATTGAATATTTGAGCATCGCGTTTACTTAGAGGAGAGAGAGAAACTAAACCCCTTACTGGAAACCTCTTCTCCTTTTTCTCCTACTCTCCTACAGAATCATATAATACTTCATCCATTGTGTGACACATGGTAGGCACTTCATAATATTTGCTGAACAATTAAAACCAATATCAAACAAAATATAGAAATGATGACAATACTTTTCCCTCCCTAGGCAGGTGTTCAGATTACTGAGAGTGGCAAATTCCATGTTGGTGGTAGAGGCATGTTGACCATCTATGATGTAGGGCAAGCTGATCAAGGGAGATATGAATGTGTGGCTCGGAATTCATTTGGCCCCGTGGTGGCCACCATGTTTCTCACAGTCAATGGTAAGCGTTTATATATGCCTTTGAATAGTTTCTACTTAATCCAGATTCACTTCACTATCAAGGTTTTTTTTTTTTATACATTCCATTTAGTCAAATATGTTAATGTAGTTAATCAAAGCTATTATTTTTAATCCAAGGTCTTAAATGTAAACTTTGTTCATGTGTATCAAACACCAAGAAAAAAAATAGTAAGGATTTGCAAATATGGATTATGTATTTTTAAGAAAAGAATATCATATAAAATGTATTCATAGCCAAATAAATGTGGTGCCAGTGATTTAAGGATAAATGAAATCCAATATACACTAGTTACTCTGGTCCAGTGTGTTATATCCTAGATTAAAATTAAAAGTCAGTCAAACTTTTAGCTAAGATTTACCACCATGGGAACAAATATTAGAAGCATTTATAATTGAACAACATAACAGGCATCTTCACAATTCAACTGGTTACATTATTGGAGCCCTCTGCTACAGGAGCATAAATGATGACCCTATAGCTTTAGAAAAGATAGAATCTCTTTTTTTCTTTTAGTGAGGTAACTTTGGTTTACAACACTGCATTTGATAAAGTCTCCTTTTTCAATGAATCAGGCCATATTGGATGTAAGAAAGGCCATGTGCATGTGGACTTGAATAAACTGAGCTGAAACATTGACTTTGGTTATAAATTGAAGACAGACTGTAATGATTGACAGGTGTGTTATCCTCCTGGGGATAGCTTTGGAGAAAAGCACAGCGTGTCAGCACATGTGAGTTGACATCAAAGTTGTTTTATTCTGCAGACGGATTTAAGAGTTTTTGCCTTGACTAAATAAGATTAACTAGAAGCATATATTGTGGTGTTTTGGGCTCTCTCTCTCTCTCTCTCTTTCTCTCTCTCTCTTGTTACCTTGAAAATGGGAGGTTTCAAAAATAGGATTTTGTGGACTTACTTTTTTTCCTCTCATATGGAGGAGTTCTTTTTTAAGCCTTTGCCTACTTTTCGTTACCTTAGAAAAAAAGGGGATCTCATAAATAGGGGTTTGCCAATTTGTCTTTTCCCTCTTAGTTTTACCAGCTCTTATGAGTCTGTAAAAAATTGAATAATTTCTCTCATTATAAACATAGGCCTAGTTAATAAAATCACATCCTTAAATGTGTCATTACTTTCCTATCATGTAGTACAGTGATTTTGAATGGGGGTTTTGGAGCAGGCCTGAAATCTGAGCACCCCAGGTGGACTCTCTCAGTGAGGAAAAATTCAAAGTCTAGACCAAAGTCACAGAAAAGCAAGAGATTTATTGGCAGGTAGAAAGGACAGGAGAGAGGTCTCAAATGGGTAGCTATTAAGAGAGTGAGAAGTAGGTGCTTACATAAGTACAGTGGGCAAGGAGTGGGGGTTTTGTCGTTAGGCTGCTCTGCCTTGTGTCTCTTGCTGATTGGCTGGGCCTGTGTGCCCTCCTAGGCTACTGGGGTCCACTGAGTTTGTGGAGTTTCCTAGGCTACACAGGTCCATTGAGTTTGCCCATAACACTTGGCTTACCTTCCCAAAACTAGCTTTGGCCTGTTGCTCTAGTATTGTGTTATTGTGTTGGTGTTCTAAACACTGCATTCTTCACTAGGTTGTGGGGGAAGCAGGGCCACCCTCCTGGCCCAGGATTGTTCTCTAATCAGACTGATAAATGGATTTAGAACTTTGGGGAATGGAAGGGCGCCCTCCCGGTTAAGTGTTTCTCAATCAGGCTGATAAATGGACTTAAGGGGTTAGGGGCATCCTGTTTCTAACTGATTGCCTATACCCACTTCCTAACTTCCTCTTTCAGCTTCATCTTCTTTCCCATGCATATTCCTCTGATATATAAAACATCTAAATACACTATTTGAATATTTTATATAAAGTGTATACATTTTTATTAATGGCACATCAATCTTCATTATTTCTTATAGTGTATAGTAAAAATGTATTTTATGTAGAATATTATTCTGAAAATTGTATCAATGTTATCTAGTAACCAGCAACTATTTATTCTAGTAGGTCAGAATTTCTGTGTCAGATACAATCTCTTAATGTTACAAAATCTTAGTCTTAGCTATTTCTTTGAGTTTGTGTTTTTCCTGATTTAAAATTTATGATAGTTGTGTTACTTTTTTATACATTTATGGAGCTCTATTTCTGTTCTCCAGTGATTTATGAGACCTATAGAAAAATATCCTTGAGGCATTTCAGCAAAAATGTTATTATAATTTAGATTAGTATCTTTTATGTTACAGAGATGCTAGGAATCTTTACCACAAACAAATATTTTCTCCTACCTTTTATTCTGCCGTGCACACAAATATTGTAATCATAGTGGCCAACATTTAGAACTTCTAACATAAGAATTTCATTGTTTGAAATTTATTTTTTAAAGATTTATTTATTTATGCATACAGGAACTCAGGTACAGGCCAGAGGTGTGGGGGGTGAGAGGATTCACCAGAGACAGAGTGGGGAACAGGACAGATAGATTGACTGAAGAAGTACAGTGCTGAAAGGAGCAGTAGGTGAATCAGGAGAGATCTGCTGTGCCATATGGTCACTTCCCTGGCCAGGGATTGAACTTCTGATGCAGTGGCTATGGATAGCTTCATAGTGCTGTATCTTAACCCCTTGTGCCACCAAGCCTCATTGTTGTTTGAAATTTAAATAACCACCTATATACATTAAAAATAAAAGTCAGATAAAAATGTATTAATTACTGTATTAGATTTTAAAATAAAAATATAAGGTATTTATCAATAGTCTGCTCTGTTGGTTAGAGAAATCAGGCTATAGGGAGAAAACATTTTAAAGAAAAGAAGTCATTCACAAAGAATACCTTTGCTCTGGGGACACATATATTGATATAATGGAAATTAATTTATATCTGTCCATCACAGTAATTACTTTACATAATATTAGAAATGTTTTTTGTAAAGGGAAGAAAAAGTATAAGCATATAAATTTAAGTTTTGAATAAATTATAAGTTTAACATACACATATATTATGTATAAGTGTTTGTGTATGTGTATACATTCATGCAATCCAAATGAGCAGAATAGGGAGAAATGTGTCAATATAAATTATAACTGACAAATTTTTTTTAAGATTTATTTATTTATGCATACAAGAGCTGGGGTACAGGCCAGAGACGTGGGGCATGAGAGGATTCACCAGAGACAGAGTGGGGAACAGAATAGGCAGATTGACCGAAGTACACTGCTGAGGGGAGCAGCAGGCGAGTCAGGAGAGGTCTGCTGCACCATGTGGGTTGCTCCCTGCCGGCCAGGGATCAAACATGTGCTGCAGTGGCTGCAGATTACTTCATAGGTTGCGTCTTAACCACTTGCACCACCAGGGAAGCCCAATTTACAAAAAAAAAAAAATTATGATTTAGACACTTTCATTCACCAGGTCATCCTAATTAAAGGGAAAGTGTACGCATTATCAGAGGATTTTCCAACATTGACGTCCTCACTTGGCAGTTATGGGATGTGATAATTCTACTCGTTGTATAAGAAATGGAATGAAGAGGATCATGTTTTTTGGGTGTCTATTCAAATTGGGAAATAAAGACAAGGGATAATCCAAAATAATAAAAAATTACAACAATTTAAGCAAAATCTGGGCATTATACATAAAATAAAGCCAGATTAGCTGATAATCAAAACAATGAATTTATAATAGCAAAAGAAAAAATTCTATAATTTGTAATGTTTAAATTAAGAAAGTTCTTCTCATAAACTACTTTTTTTTTACATTGATACAGTAAGGATACAGAGCATTTCCATCACCAGTAATATCTCTCACATAGTCACATTCACTTCCCTTATAATCCTGGATAGCCACTAATCTGTTCTCCTTTTCTCTAATTTTGTCAGTTCAATAATGTTATATAAATGGAATCTCACACTCTGTGAGACCTTTGGGGATTAGTTTTTCCACTCACCATAATTCCCTGGAGAGTTATACAAGTTTTTGGGTATATCAATAGTCGGTTCCTTTCCATTGCTGAGTGGTGGCAATGTACGAGCTTCTCCAAGGGAAGGATTTCATTGGAGAAATGAATGGTTGTCTGGGAATTAGAGGGATATTGGTGAGAGGGATTATTGGAGAATTAGAGGGATTATTGGAGATATAATTCCTCCTTGAGGGTATCAAGTGAAGACAAGCTAAATGAATATGGTTGTACTGATGCATGAATTTCATGTAGCCTGAGCAAAGAATCCTCATTACTTTTGCATGGGGAGGATAGAACTGAGGGAGGATTTTGCACTGATTCCTGCCTAGAACTATAATAAGATGTATTGGAATTGCCCCCTTTAGAAATGACCTTTTGTCAGAAATTTGTAACCTCAGAAATCGAGGATGGGTTTCAGGACATTTAAAGATGTGGGCCAAGATACAAGGAAAAATAGCTCTTACTCTTAAGTAGGATGGCTTAGGAGTGAAATTCCTCATATCTACCCCACTGCTAAAATTTTTATATAATAAAAATAAAAAGAGATATTATATAATATCTCTACTGTCATTTAACATGTTTTCTTAAACCATAACTCAAATTTCAGGTTTTTTTTAAGTTCTGTATTTTTTTTTTTACATCATTGTTTATTTTTTTTTTTACTGAGTTCAGTTTAGTTTTATTTGTAAAATACTGAGTTACTGAGTTCAGTTGGTTTTATTTGTAGTTTTTGTTTTTTTAATATTTTATTTTATATAATTCTTACATCATTTTTCATTTTTGCACAATGTATGCATTTTTATTTTGGTTATATTCCCCATACAATTGCACCCCCCTTATTTTGACCCTAATCTTTCCTCTCCCCATCCCCCCCATAGTGTATCTCTGATTTATAGTTCCTTGTTGATTTTGATTTTTTTCTTTATTATAGTTAGTCTTTTTCCTGGTCCCTTATTTAGGTTTTCTAAATTCCTGCTATGAGTGAGACCATCCAGTATTTTTCTTTTTCTTCTGGCTTATTTCACTCAGTATGATCCCTTCTAGCTCCATCCATGTTGCTGCAAATTGCATGAGTTTATCTTTTTTGATTGCTGAGTAATATTCCATTGTGTATATATGCCACACCTTCTTCATTCAATCATGTATTTTTGGGCATATGGGTTGTTTTCATAGCATAGCTATTGTAAATACTGCTGCTGTAAACACAGGGGTGCAGGTGCCCTTTGGAATTGATGTTTCTGTGTCCTTTGGGTAAATACCTAGGAGTGGAATTGCTGGATCATATGGAAGCTCTATCTTTAGTAGGCTGAGGAATCTATACACCCAAAGCTGTGATAGTGAAGGCAAAAATAAACAGCTGGGACTACATCAAATTAAAGAGCTTCTGCACAGCAAAAGAGACAAAAAACAAAACAAAGAGATACCCCACCAACTGGGAGAAAATGTTTTGCATACAAAACTTATGATAAAGGACTGATCACAGAAATCTACAAAGAACTGATAAGACTCAATAAAAACAAAGAAAATAATCCAATCAAAAAATGGGCAGAAGAGCTAAAAACTTTTCCAAAGAAGAAATGCAAATGGCCAATAGGCATATGAAAAAATGTTCAGCATCACTTGTAATCAGGGAAATGCAAATAAAAACTACAATGAGATGCCATCTTACACCAGTGAGAATGGCACATATTAAAAAAAATAGCAACAACAAATGCTGATGAGGATGTGGAGAAAAAGGAACTCTCCTGCCCTGCTGGTGCAGTGCAAACTGGTCTAACCACTATGGAGAGCTGTGTGGAGATTCCTCATTGTTCATTTTTAAATAATAACCCCCCTCCCTCAGGTGTATTCCCCATGGAATTTCCTTCACCACTTCTCATAAACTTAATAAATTGTTATAGATTTTGTAGATTTAAATTTATTGAGAATCCATCCTCTTCTTTAGGATGTCCTTAATGTGTTTTACATTGGCAAATATCCACACAGTTCTTTGTCTAGATAGTATTTAGCATGTGAATGCTACACATTTTAATTCCAATTAAAATGTTAATTTTACTTAAACCATAATTTATTTTAACACCTCTGTTGTGCATCCATCCCAAGCCTGGTAGGTTCAGTCAATTCTTGTAGATGAAAAAAGAATTTGGAGACTTCACTGGAATTTGCAGGCCTTTAATGCTGAAACAGGGGACCATATTCACAGGTAGGCAGAGAGAGTGAGAGACTCCAACAGTGAGAGAGGCAGAATAACAACTCCACTGCCCAGCCCCCTTTAAGTGTGCACAGCCACACAACCAATACATTGTTAGAAATGTAAGGTCCATCTGTTATTTGCCACATGTCTGAATGGTAGAAAACACAGCATTTAAAGGGATGGACTATCTGTTGTGTAGAAGGTGAAAAAAGCCTGATTTTAACTCATTTTCCTTAAGACCTTACATATATGGAGATACAAATATATGTATTTATATACATACATATATTTCTCTACAAATATATATAGACATACTGTTAAGTAGTGTGACATGTAAGACTCAATCTTGCTGATTAAAATTGTTCAGCATAAGGACACAAGATATATTTATTAAAGATTAGAAAAGTAAGATAGTGGGAAAGAATCTTGGATTACATAATCAGACTTAATCATTTTGAATACCTTATTTATTTATAACTATAATTTTCTTAGTTTTTAGAAAGGTAGAATTACATACACTTAAGAGTCATTCTTGTCACAGAATTTCTATGTTTCTATGATAGAATTCATATGTGCAATAATAGTCAGGAAGTAGCTTATACCATGTCTACACAATAGAAATTACCATTGATACATTTTAATGTTTGGACTAGGCTAGAATTGAAATGGTGACACAGAATTTATTGAATGAAAATTATAAAGCACAGATAATATTCCTACACTGTTTCCAATTATATAAAAATAAATCTAAACAATGTCATCCTTTCTGAAATTCTTATTTGGTATCTAATTGTTGGATATTTAATTTGGTTTCACCCACCATATACCCAATTCTAAAAGTTAAAAACTGATCTGGGTGGCATGAGTTTATCCTTTTTGATTGCTGAATAGTATTCCATTGTGTATATATACCACATCTTCTTGGTCCAGTCATCTATTTTTGTTTTGTTTTGTTTTGTTTTGTTTTTAAAGATTTATTTATCTATGCATACAAGACCTGAGGTATAGGTCAGAGATGTGGGGAAGTGTGAGGACCCAGCAGAGACAGAGTGGGGAACAGAACAGGCAGACTGACTGAAACACACTGCTGGGGGGAGCAGCAGGTGAGACAGGAGAGGTCTGCTTCACCTTGTGGTTTGCTCCTTGGCCGATGGGGGATCGAAGTCATGCTGCAGAGGCTGTGAACTGCTTCATAGTACAGTGTTTACAGTTTATGCGTCCAGTGGTCCTTTAATCTCAATTTCATCCATATTTGCATAAACAGCAAGGCTAACGTCTGCCTAATCCTTCTTATTCTCCTCCTTTTACCCAACTACCACCTCTCACCAGTTCTTTCTCTGAGATACTGCTTCTTTTCTATTTCTCTTCTCTCCAAGACTAACTCTTCTATAGTTCATCCTTTCATCATTTAGACTTTCATAATAAAAAAATTTCTAAATTATCTTTCAACCTATAATAGTTTCCATTTTATCTGTATCTTATACCTAATAAATTGTATTGAACAAATATGAATTTGTTCAAAAACAAATAATCACAATAAAAGGTGTATCTTGGATACCAAAACCAATTTAAAAAAAAAAAGAAAAATACTATCTCTTTTTCAGTCTATGAAAAAACAGTGGTGCCTGCAGGAATCCATTTACATATTTAACAATGCAAAATAATGAATAAGGCAGATTCATTGCTGTTCAAGAAAATTATATCACAAAGGCAGTCATTAATGTCAATTTGCATGCTGGGTAAGTGTCAATGTCAGCAATAGTCAAGGTCATTCTTCTAGGGGAAAGATTTAATGTGATGCAACCTATTAAGTTTTGAGGGTTGCATTATCTGGATGGTTTTCTCTGACAAGGGGAGGATGAGGTAAAGAATTCTCAAAACCATTTGGGCATTGTGGAAGAGACTCAGCTTTGATTGAGGTCATTTTGCTGTGGAAGTGACAGTGAGAGCACAGCTGCTTCATTTCAGTATCCCTGCTCTGGGTTCTGTCCCCAGAACTGGCTCAGCCAGGGCCAAGTCTTTAATAGAACACAATGGCACAGAGATGATGGTGGTTATTTGACTTAAGCTTCCTTTTCCTGAAAGGATCCAGATTTATCTTTTGATTTTATCCTCAAAGGAGCTGAAACAGGGACAGAATTTGAAAGTAAATGTTCATTAGATAATTTTCAATGTATTAATTTTGAAACCTTATTGGGGACTTATTCCTTTTCATTCACCCTAAGATTTAAGAAAGACAAATTATCTAGTTCTTTTTCTACTTCTGAAAAATTTGCATGAAGAGATAGAAAATATACTCAGAATATTCTTATCATTCTGTCCCTTATGCCTTTAATTGACTTTTTTTGGGACAAAGACATTAATGTACCCCAAATAAACTGAATTTGCTTCTTTTCTGCAGAAATTTATGGAATTTTTTTTTTTGCAATTTGTGCCAAACTGAATAAAACAATACTGGAAGTGAATGAATAAATAATTTTAACTTAAAACTATAAAACTTTTTAAAAGTTCATAATTAAAATTACATTAAAGTTAGAAAGACAATGTTACCAAGAATATTTTCCATATGAGAATATTACATATTTAATGTGGTTTTAGGATTTTGTAAACAAACAACTTTTATAAGATTTTTATTTGTGCCCTTTAGATTTTTATTATTTCTAGGAATATTTGCATATTATGCCAAGTCATGTTACTTTCTCCTTTTCATGAATCTCAATTGTTAGTTCTTATTAATACAGAGAAATAGCAAGTTACATTAAAAGGTATTCTGTGACAACACAGTATCAGTTGGTTACTATGTGAGGATGTATATTACCTAATGGTTTAGAACACAATATTCACTGAAAGAAACCTTGTACTTCCATTGTGACATGCAGTTTTCAAAGAACTTTGAAAGCCCTTTTATGTGATAACCAAATTTGTTGACTACATCAGGCTTCAATTATATGCTGAAGAGATATTATTACCATTTTATGAATGAGTCAAAATATGAAGAAAATATGTAAAATTCCTATGCTTATAAAGTTTGTACATCTATAACAGCAAAAACTATTTTACCACATACCATCAAAGCAAAACTATCAAACAAATAAAATTTAGACTAACCTGCTGAACAATGTTTTCCTTAAATTGCAATTTCTCTTGCCAAATTCTTTCTACCACAGTGAACAGCCTTTTGACAGGTAGCATCTCAATACCGCTGTGCACTGTGGTAACTCAATCTCACCTACAATTTTATTTTTTCTTCCAAATACAAACAGACTTTGAAAGCATATATTGCACAAAGGGATGATGACAATAATTGTCACGTATATGAGCACGTAATTCAGGCCACTTTCTATACTTGAGGTTAATTTCCCAAGTGAAGGAGAAAGCAGAACTTAGAAAGGCTAACATCTTAATCAAATAATCAATTCAGCATATATACCAGCATAGATTGATTTGATTGATCTCAGTTGCTTTTTTCCAAGTAAGTGCCATAGACTAAATAGAATCATTCTTACTTTTTTTTTTTTTTTGCCACATCACAATCAGATACATGTAATTATATTGAGAATATTCAGTTTTCTCATGATCATTGGATTTTGATTGATTTCCCACTTGGTATATTTATTTTCTTACATCTTTGTTAATTTTTGGATCATATTTGATTTCTTCCCTCCACTGTAGTCCCTGTACTTCTCCCACCCCCACAGCACCTGTATCCATCAATACAGTTGCTTCAATACACTTCAATACAGTGCTCTTCCCTCTCCTATTTTGAGACCTTTCCCTCCTCCTCCCATGCTATATGACTCAAATATATGGTCAGCTTGCAAGTTTTGTCTTTTTATTTTGCCTGACACTTTTTTTTTTTACTTCTCTATAGTCTGCATATAAATGAAACCATGTGGTATTTATCTTTTTCCTTCTGATTTATTTCACTTAGCATAATCTCTTCCATGTCCATCCATATTGCTGCAAATGACACGAGTTTATCTTTTTTATTCACACATAATATTCCATTGTTTAGCAACTTAATTGGTTTATTCCTTCTTGTGACCAAAGCCCAGTTTCATCATGGTCATTGTATTTGTAACAATTATAATACAATTAACTCTTAAATAATTTTATGGTAATCTCAGTTTTCTAATTTTTACATTAAACACTCTTTTTAGCATCCGTCCATGCATGCATCCAGCCACACACACTTCCATTGCTGTATAATTTTCTCCAATTCTTTCCACACAAAGTTGCAATGGATATTCTGATTTATAGTCATTATGCACTTGCATGAGAATTTCTCTGGATGTAGATGTGGAAAGGAGATTCCAGCATGAGAGTATGTATATAAGTAATTTCACTAAGTAAAAAGAAAACAAAATAATTACTGAACAAAATCTTACACATGCCAAAATTTGATATTGATCAATATTTTTATTTTCTTATAAGTATAAAATGGTATACAAAACATCAATACTTTAAATTTTATTTTCTGAGGTAACTCTGACTATCTGCTATGTACATTAATTCTCAAAGCTTTCCTTTTAATAATATGCCTGATATATGTTTTCTTAATGTGTTACAAAACAATATTAATTATGGGTAAGATTTAGAAATTGAAAATTTTGAGACCTATTTTATTATTTGTATATATACAATCTATTTTAATCTTTTGTTGATTGCAAATTGTTTCATATAATCAAGTCAATGAATTCATCTTTGTTTTCAATTATCTTTGGCTAATTGATAGCCAATGCAACATGTTTTACATTAGTAAAGGAAACATAGCCTTGCAGCATCTCAATATTGTGGTCATAAAAATGACAGTTCTTTTTTTTTTAAAGATTTATTTATTTATTTATTTATACAAGCACTGGATACAGTCAGAAGCGCGGGAGGGTGAGAGAATTCACCAGAGCCAGAGCAGGGAGCAGAATAGGCAGAAGGACCGAAGTACACTGCTGAGGGGAGCAGCGGGCGGCAGGAGAGGTCTGCGTGCCATGTTGGACCCTCGCCCTGCGGCCAGGGATAGAACTGGTGCTGCAGAGGCTGCGGGCAGCTTTGCAACCCAGCGCTCAACCGCTGCACCACCGGGGAGGCCTTAATGACAGTTCTTATCTATATTATTTCTATTGTAGTAATACTTGCTTACATACTGTATAAAATTGAGAGGTATAGGTTCACAACCCTTCAAATGAAATGATACCACACCCCACCCATTACCAAAACACCCAGAGTCCTTCAAAATATTCTCCCTGCCCTTATGGCACCCTCAAGTCTAAAGTCTATCAGATCTTTAGAGATGCTTTTGGTTTAGTTTTGTATGACCCTTTGTTTTATTTCTGTATGTTTCACATATGAGTAAAACCACCCATTATTTCTGAATGAAACCGTTTCATTATTTCACATATGAGTAAAACTACCCAGTCTTTCTCCTGATGTTTCCACTTAGAATTATCTCCTCAATTCCATTCATGCATTTGCAAATGGCAGAAGTTCATTGCTTCTCATACCTGACTAGTTTTCCATTGTGTAAATATGCCATACCTTCTTTATCCACTCATCTGTAATTGAATATATAGCTTGGCTTTTGTAACTAGTTCTTCAATGAAATTAGAGCTGCAGATGAACTTTTGAATTAATGTTTGTGAATCCTTGGGTTGATAACAAGTTGTGTGACTGAAGGATTTATTTTTAGATCTATATATAATATTTTGAGAAACCTCCATACTGATTTCCATGGGGTCTAGACCAGGCTACATTCCTACCAGCAGTGTACAAGTGTTCTTTCTCTACATCTTTGCCAACATTTGTTGCTTCTTGTCTTTCTGATAGGGCCATTCTCCCAGGTATAAGGTGGTACCTCATTCTGGTTTTGATTTACATTTACCTGAAGATAAGTGATGATAAAGAAATTTTCAAGTGCCTGTGGGGCATCTGTATGTCTTCTTTGAAGAAATGTCTATTTAGGTCTTCTATACAATTTTGGAATGGGCTGGTTTTTTTTTTTTTTTTTGTTTAGCTATATGAGTTCTTTTTGGATCTTAGATATTAGCCGCTTATATCTATTATTGGTAAATATTCTCTCCCATTCATTATGATTTTTTT
Source organism: Talpa occidentalis (assembly GCF_014898055.3). Lineage (NCBI taxonomy): Eukaryota > Metazoa > Chordata > Mammalia > Eulipotyphla > Talpidae > Talpa > Talpa occidentalis. The sequence goes on from NW_026555331.1 coordinate 69,011,095, forward strand.
CAAAGATATATTTATTCATGCATGCATGCATGCATACAAGAGCTGGGGTACAGGCTAGAGGTGCAGAGGGTGAGATGATTCGCCAGAGACAGAATGGGGAACAGAACAGGCAGATCTACTGAAATACACTGCTGAGGGGAGCAGCGGGCGAGTCAGGGGAGGTCTGCTATGCCATCTGGGTTGCTCCCTGGCTGGCTGGGGATCTAACTCGTGCTGCAGAGGCTGCAGACAGCTTCATAGGCTGTGTCTTAACCCCTTGCACCACCAGGGAGTCCCCTGGCCTTCTGTTTTAATGATGGTTTCACTGTCAATAAGTTTTTTAGTTTGATGTCCTATTTGTTTACTTTTGCTATTGTTTTGCTATTGTTGGAGTCAAGTCCCCAAATACTATCTGAAGTCATGTTGTAGAGTGTTTTGACTGTGGATTCTTCTCTGCATTTTATAGTTTTGGGTCTTACATCCAAGTCTGATAAAGGCTGAGTTAAACAGTCTCATAACAACTACACATAATTTAGTTTACCAAAAATGTCTTTTGGTAGAGTCTGATTTTACAATAACCATAATAGCTTATTTTTAATTTTTTTTGTTAGTGACCATTTTAGGACAATGAACCAAAATTTTTTGTATATTATCCTAGTATAAAGAATTATTTTTTATAATGTCCAGATATGGAATGTTGTTTGGACTCATCTATAACAAAATGGATAAAGAAAAATATGTGTACACATATATGTACTCTATATTTAATACATATATTATTACATGTATATTTAGTAGTATGTAAATGTGTATACATTTACATATATAACAATTCCATGCTATATTGTTTTAGTACATTTGCATATTTCATGTCTTATTTTTCTTTAAAGATATTATTTTCAAAATCATTTTTGAAGACATAATAATCATGTTTTCAGTATTTAACAGTGCCAAAAGTTATTGCTTCAAATGTCATATAAATTTTATCATACTTTTAATAATCTCAAAAAATACAAAATAATATTGGTATTTATTGTTTTTCCTTTATGTGTTTTAAATATTTATCCATGATGTTTCATTGAACACTTTTTTTTCCTTTAAGTCTATATTTCATAAACCATCATCTGGAGAAGATGTAAAATGTTGAATATTATCAACATTAAGTGAAAAATTTCCTTTGTCTATAATATTCATGTCGACAGAATTCTCACACGTTAAAAGAGCTATAGAAACCACATGAATTATTTACTGAGAGTTCAGTTCTTGCTCTATAGAGATATGATTTTGTTTTAATGCTAATGTTGAAACAAGGTGGGTGAAGAGATATGCATTTCATATCTTCTCCAAGATGACAAATTGCTAACACACTTGAATCTCATTTACTTCAGTGTTGTAAAAAAGAAAATAATTCACATAATTCTACATGTTTTGGAAGAAAGATAGTTAGGAATGCCTTAAGTATCCAAATAATGCTGTTATTCTTGGTAAATTTTGTTCAGAATAATTACCTACCTCTCTGCAATGGACAGTATCATGTGGACACAGTGTAACATTCTTATTGACTTAGATTTTATGGTAACATAATTTTCTCACATTATTCCTAACTTGAAGGTTTGTTTGATGTTTGTAATCATGGAATTGATTTTCAAAGCAATACAGGGAAGACAAGCTGGTGATGAATTTGTTGAATCATCCATTCTTGATGCTGTACAGAGAGTTGACAGTGCAATTAACTCCACACGAAGACATTTATTTTCACAGTAAGAATTTATTTTACTTTTATTACTAAATTGTTTTTATTTCAATTCTGCTTAGTTTTTAAGTCACAACAGCAGAAGTGGACCAAAGTGTGTTTTCTTCAGCCTGTGTGCATATATTACTCTCTGGGCTTACCATCATTGTCAGTCAGCTTCAAAGATAGGGAAATTTGTTTCCTGTAGGCAGTAATTTATGTCACAGATCCACTCTACATGCCTCCCCTGTAGATCTCACACAATGGAGTGGTTATATGCCAACACCTAACAGTGTCAGAGTCAGTGTTCCTGCCAATCAATGGATTGGATGTGATTGTCATATTGAACATCTTGTTATACACTGGTAGCCCACAGTGAAAATTTTTGCTCGGATATGTGGCACTTTGTGTTTTTTTATATATTATTTTTTAAATTATTTGATATATTTTTTACATAATTTTTCATTTTTGTACAATGTATCCATTTTCATCTTGGTTATAGTCCCCATAAAATTCCCACCACCCACTCACCAGTGAACTATCACCATGGTCCCTTATGCTCATCCCACCCTTGTTTTGATCCTACTCCGCCCCCCACCATGGTATGTCTTTGATTTATAGTTGCCTGTTGATTTTGATTTTTACTTTATTATGATTAGTTTTTTTCCTGATCCTTTATTTGGATCCTCTACATTCCTGCTATAATTGAGACCATCCAGTATTTTTCTTTTTCTTTCTGGCTTATTTCACTGAGCATGTTCCCTTCCAGCTTTGAGTCAGAATATCCTTAAACTAGAGAAAATTTCCAGTTTTGTAAAGTCCCCTGATGAAAGTAACTGAGTTGCTTTGCAACACCTGAATGTATTAAGGAAAACATTATTATCTTCATAGTCAAGTAAAATATAAACCCAATCCTCACAGTTATTGGTAAGAAAGGAAATCCCTAAAATGTCATCAGCAAGTACTGCTTCTGTTTATTGATGAACAGTATGGTGTGGTGGTGATGAATTTTTGTCCTAGAGTTATACAACTTATTAATATTATTTTTGTGATTCCTTGCTCCATCATTTTCTATCTGGGTGAACTTGGGGAAGTTTAAACCTCTGTACCTCAGTCTTCTTGCATATAAAATTGGGGTAACCTGGATGTACTTACTAGGAGGATTGAATAACAGAAATCAAGTGTCTCACTGTGTCTAGCACATAAAACAAAATCAATTAAAGTAAGTTATTAATATTATTGCTACTAACCTATGATATATAGTATTATGATTCCAGACAAAATAACTCAATGTCTCAGTTGACCCAAATCTCATGGACTCAAATATTCATTTTAACCTATTTAGTTTAGTTCTCCAGATATGTCAAAATGACTACTGTGTTGATCAGTAGGCTTGGTACTTGAGATACAAAGGTAAACAAGGCAGCCTCCTATTCCTAATACAGTCTTTCTTCAGTATAGGAGATAACATATCAATAGTTTAAATACTGAAGTTTAAGTACATCTTCTTGCGAGGTAAATATAGCAGTAGAGAAGACAGCAGCCTGTCAGAGCCAGTAGACTTTATAGGGAGACTGATGCCTGAACAGGGTTTTAAAAGTAAAGGGGATTTTATATTTCTTTTTGTTGATGTATTGGATAACGTTGATTGATTTTCGGATGTTAAACCATCCTTGTGCCCCTGGAATGAATCCTACTTGGTCGTGGTAAATTATCTTATGGATACATTGTTGGATTCTGATGGCTAAAATTTTTATTGAGGATTTTTGCATCAGTGTTCAACAAAAAGAAATATAAAAACCATATGATAATATCAATAGATGCTGAGAAAGCTTTTGACAAAGTGCAACACCCATTCATGATAAAAGCCCTTGAAATTCTTGGGATACAAGGAACATACCTCAACATCATAAAGGCCATCTATGACAAGCCAACAGCCAGTATCATTCTCAATGGTGAAAAGCTGAAAGCAATTCCATTAAGATCTGGAACAAGACAAGGATGTCCACTCTCACCACTGCTTTTCAATATAATACTGGAAGTCCTAGCCAGGGCAATAAGACAAGAGAAAGACATCCAAGGAATCCAAATAGGAAAAGAAGAAGTCAAACTATCACTATTTGCAGACGATATGATATTATACATAGAGAACCCCAAAAACTCCACAGAAAAGCTAATTCAACTCATCAATCAGTTCAGTAAAGTGGCAGGATACAAAATCAACACGCAAAAGTCAGTAGCCTTCCTATACACAAACAATAAATCTGAAGAAGAAGAAATCAAAAAAAACATCCCTTTTGTTATTGAAACAAAAAAAAAATCAAATATTTGGGAATAAATCTAACAAAAGAGGTAAAGGACCTATACAAAGAAAACTATAAAACACTGTTAAAAGACATAGAAGAAGACACAAAGAAATGGAGAGACATCCCCTGCTCGTGGATTGGAAGAATAAACATTATTAAAATGGCCATTCTTCCAAAAGCAATATACAGATTCAATGCTATTCCAATCAAAATTTTAATGTCATTCTTCAAAGAAATAGAACAATTATTGATGAAATTCATATGGAATCACAAAAAACCCCGAATAGCCAAAGCTCTCCTGAAAAAAAAAGAAGGGAATGGAGGCATTACACTCCCAGACTTCAAACTATACTACAAAGCCATAATCATCAAAACTGCATGGTATTGGAACAAGAACAGACATACAGACCAATGGAATCGAATAGAAAATCCAGAAATAAACCCACAGATTTATGGTCAACTAATCTTTGACAAAGGAGCAAAGACTATGCATTGGAGCAAAGAAAGTTTGTTCAATAAATGGTGCTGGGAAAACTGGGTCGCTACATGCAAAAGAATGAAGCTTGACCACTACCTCACACCATACACAAAAATCAACTCAAAATGGATTAAAGAACTAGACATAAGACCTGAAACCATAAAATATATAGAAGGAAATATAGGCGAAACACTACGTGATTTGCACATCAAAGACATCTTTACAGACACATCACCCAAAGCAGTGATAGTGAAGGCAAAGATAAACAGCTGGGACTACATCAAATTAAAGAGCTTCTGCACAGCAAAAGAGACAATAACAAAAACAAAGAGAAACCCCACCAACTGGGAGAACATTTTTGCACCCAACACTAATGATAAAGGACTGATCACAAAAATCTGCAAAGAGTTGATGAGACTCAACAACAACAAAGAAAATAATCCAGTCAAAAAATGGGCAGAAGAGCTAAAAAGAAACTTCTCTGAAGAGGAAATGCAAATGGCCAACAGGCATATGAAAAAATGTTCAACATCACTTGCCATCAGGGAAATGCAAATCAAAACTACCATGAGATACCATCTTACACCAGTGAGAATGGCACATATTAAAAAAACTAGCAACAACAGGGGCCCTCCCCGGTGGTGCAGCGGTTGAGCGCTGGGCTGCGAAGCTGCCCGCAGCCTCCGAGGCACCAGCTCGATCCCCGGCTGCTCCCCGGCCACCGAGGAGGGTCCCACATGGCGCGCAGACCTCTCCTGCCGCCCGCTGCTCCCCTCAGCAGTGTACCTTGGTCCTTCTGCCTGCTCCGCTCCCTGCTCTGGCTCTGGTGAATTCTCTCACCCTCCCGTGCTTCTGACTGTACCCAGTGCGTGTATAAATAAAAATAAAGTAAATAAATCTTAAAAAAAAAAAAAAAAGACTTCAAAAAAAAAAAAAAAAAAAAAAACTAGCAACAACAAATGCTGGCGAGGGTGTAGAGAAAAAGGAACTCTTCTGCACTGTTGGTGGGAGTGCAAACTGGTCCAACCACTGTGGAAAGCTGTGTGGAGATTTCTGGACCTACTAAACATAGAGCTTCCATATGATCCAGTAATTCCACTCCTAGGTATTTACCCAAAGGACACAGAAACATCAATTCCAAAGAACACCTGCACCCCTATGTTTATAGCAGCACTGTTTACAATAGCTAAGCTTTGGAAACAACCCAAATGCCCAAAAATAGATGACTGGATCAAGAAGATGTGGTACATATATACCATGGAATATTACTCAGCATTCAAAAAAGATAAACACATGCAATTTGCAGCAACATGGATGGCGCTGGAAGGGATCATGCTCAGCGAAATAAGCCAAAAAGAAAAAGAAAAATACCGGATGGTCTCACTCATAGCAGGAATCTAGAAAACTTAAATAAGGGACCAGGAAAATGAATAACTATAAGAAAGTGAAAATCAAAATCAACAAAAAACTATGAACCAGAGACTCTTTTTTGGGTGGCGGGGGCGGGAGGGGAGGGATTGGGGTCAGAATTGGGGGGCTGCAATTGTATGGGGAATATAACAATAAAATTTATTATTAAAAAAAAAAAAAAGTAAAGGGGAATTTTCAGACTGCTAACTTTAGGGAAAGAGAGGACAGAAAGTGCCAAGACCTACAACCTAAGTGTTTAACACTGTTTCAGAAAGTTTACTGAGTCCCCTAGACTGTGGATTATATTCTTATAATCCACAAGTTTATAACTCCCTCCAAAGATGTTAATTTTTTTTTTTTTTGTGGTGACCCTCGCTAGCGGCTGGGGAACGAACCGGCGCTGCAGAGGCTGCGGGCAGACTCACAGCCCAGTGCTCAACTGCTGTGCCACCAGGGAGGCCCCAAAGATATTAATTTTTATAGAAAACTATTATGCAAATGGTTAATTAATTGAACTGTATATTTTGAGTTCAGCACTGTTACTGACATTTGGAGAGAGAAACATAGCACTTTGTGAAACTTGTATTCTGATGGCAAATCTTCCATTCTCAGATTTTGGGAACTATATTCTTAAATGCTCAACATATATGTGATTCAGATTCTGCCCATTTTTGCCTGCAAACAGTAATGTCTTTTGTTATTTGCAGAAAACCTCACAACCCCAGTGATCTGTTGGCTTTGTTTCGTTATCCGCAAGACCCATTTACTGTGGAGACGGCAAGAGCAGGGGAAATTTTTGAGCACACACTTCAGTTGATCCAGGAACACGTGAAGCAGGGGCTCACTGTGGATCTGGAAGGCAGAGGTCAGTTTCTGGAAGTATTTTAACTAACCTACTACTTACTGATAGCAAATTGACCACTCCCTCAGTTTTCAGCTCCAAAGCATCATGTGACTTAGAAATTAATTTACTCACCACTTGCCAAATGAATGCAGATGTTTCTTATAGGAACTTTGATTCAAAAGTAAAGATATGTCATTTATTTCTGCTCTGATTTTTATTATTTCTTTCCTTCTACTAACTTGAGTTCTTCGGTCTTCTTTTTCAAATTCCTTGATGAGAGACAAGATTATTAATTTGGGCTTTCTTATTTCTTGACATGGTCCTTTATTGCTATATACTTCCCTCTTAATACTGCTTTTGCTTGTGTCCCATATATTTTAGAAAGGTGTGTCCTCCTTATCATTTGTCTCATGGTACATTTTTACTTTTTTCTTTGTTTTCTTCATTACCCAAGTGGCTTCCCATGGTGTGTTCTTTAGTCTCCATGCATTAGAATATTTCTTTTTTGTTGTTGTTGTTGATTCTAGTTTGATACCTTTATTGTCAGAGAAGATACTTGATACGATTTCATGCTTCATAAGTTTGTTGATACTTATAATGTAACCCAATATGAGCTCAATCCTGGAGAATGATCTGTGTCCACTTGAGAAAAATGTGTATTCAGTTTTTTATGGCAAGTTGTACCTTATAATAAATCTATGAGAGCTAGTCCTTTGTTTAGGGCAATTTTATCCTTATTTATTTTCTGTATCATTGATCCATCCATTGGTGAAAGTGGTGTGTTGAAGTCTCCAACCACCTATGTATTTCCCCCAATTTCTGTTTTACTATTTAATAATAATTTCTGAATGTATTGTGATGTTCCTTCATTGGTAAGTATATATTGATAACTGTTAGGTCTTACTGTTGTATTGTTTCCTTAATAATTATAAAGTGTATATCCCTGTCTCGTTACTTTTTAAGTTGGAAGGCTATATTATCTGATATAAATATGGTTGTCTCTGCCTTCTTTTGGGTGCTGTTTGCTTGTTGAATTGTTTGTTAACCCTTTAATTTCAGTCATTTTATGCTAGGAAATTATGTGTGTTTCTTAGAGACAGCAGAAAGTTGAATTTTATTTCCTGATCCAACTTAATACTCTTAGTTATTTTATTCATGAGTTAAGTCCATTTATATTTAGAGTGAATATTGATATATGAAAGTTTGCTGCTGCCATTGTATCAATAGTTTTGTGTTTGCATAATGTGTTTTTTTGTATTTGTTAATTTTTTGTATTTGCATACATACTAAAGTTCCTTTCATTATTTCTTGGAGGGGGGTGTTCATTGTTGTAAACTCTTTAAAATTTTGTTTGTCTGAGATCTTTATTCCTTCCTCAAATTTGAAGGAGAGCTTTATAGTATAGCATATTTGAGGTTGGACATTTTTATCATGGGGGATTTTGAATGTCACTCCATTCTATACCTGATCATGTGCTTCTTCATAGAAGTGTGATATTAATCTAATTGGGGTTCCTTTACAGGTTATTATTTCCTCATCCTAGTCAGCTTCATTATTTTTTCTTTGTCTTAGACTCTCAGAAGTTTTACTTTTATGTGTCTTGCTGTAGTTTTCCTTTTGTTTAAGTAGCTTGGTGTTTCTATGACTTCTTGTATTTGTTCGTTCATTTCCCTCTGCAAGTTTGAGATGTTTTCTTCTATTATTTCTTTAAATAGTTCTTCATTTCCCTTCCTGCTCTCTTTTCTTTCTGAGATGGCTATCATTATTATATTTTCTTTCTCCATGGTGTCAGGTAATTGTTAAATTGTTGCTTTATTTTTCCCCTTTGTGGCTCTCTTTTTCTATTTTGAATCTTTCCCATCTTAATCATTGAGCTCACTGATTTATTCTTCCATTTGTTTTATCCTATTTCCTAGGCATTATCCAGAGTTTTTCATCTCATCCTTTGATCTTCTACTCCTTTGCATTTCTATTATTTTCTTTTTTAGAGATTCTATTTTATCTTTTGTTCATGGATTGTATTTCTCATAACATGTATTTGCTTTTCTGAGTGTCTTACATATCTCTAAACTGCTATTCTGAATTTCCTATGCATTGTTCCAGTTCTTTGATTTTGTTAATTATGGCAGTTTTGAACTCTGTATATGATAGGATGGAAAGCCATACAGCTCCCCCTGCATTGCTGGTTAAGGTAGAGATCTGGGTATCATGGCATTGGTGGCTATGTGGGGTGGCAGTGTTCCAGGACAGGGAGAGGGGCAGCCCAAACCCTGCAAACCTGACTATGCTAAATGGGTTCTGCCATCCGCCGCATCAACACAAAACATATGAGACTTTAATGGGAAGAAACTTTAATAAAACTAGGAAACAATACAGGAAAAGCACAGAATCTAGTTTCTAAATGAAGCACCCAAAGTTACCTGTCCTCTTGTGGGTAAAACTCCATCCAAATGGGATTGGCCCAGAGCAAGGCCCCAAAGCCTGCCACAAGTCTAAGGCATCTTCCAGTGGGGACCCACAGAAAGGGGTTAGAAACACCCAGACAAGCCCGGAAGGAAAAGAGAAAAATCAAAATCAAGATAAAAGCTGCCGTTGTCACCTCCCCACGGGTCTCACCCACATCTGTGTCACCCAGTCCACGACCAAAAGGCAAGCACAATTTCTTCATGTGTCTCTCTGCTCCATGTGCCTCCTCTAGGTCTCCTTCTGGCTCCATCCTGCTTCCTTCCTTCCTCAGTCTCCTCTGCAGCCTCTTCTCTCTGCTCAGCTCCACCCTCCTTTTGGGTAGGGCAGGGAACCTGGAAACTCCCCCAGGTCTCCTTCTGGCTCCATCCTGCTTCCTTCCTTCCTCAGTCTCCTCTGCCGCCTCTTCTCTCTGCTCAGCTCCACCCTCCTTTTGGGTGGGGCAGGGAACTTGGAACCTTCCCCTCTACTGGGGACCACCCTGTTACAGCAGGCCTAGCTGTGGGATGTCCATACAGCTCACCATACCTGAGTCTGGTCAAGGCTGGAATCTTGGTATGAAGGTGTCTGTTGTTGGGTGGGGTGGTGAGAAATGCACTATGGGCTGGCCACACAGCTCTCTCCACTGCTAGTTGGAGCTGGGACCCAGGGATGGTTCCAAAGATCAATGACATTAAAGCCTTTGTTCTTTGAAAGAATACACAAAATACAGTTCTTTGGAAGAATAAACAAAATAGAGAAATCTCTAGCTAGGCTCATATGAAAATGAGGGAGAAAATACAAATAAATAGGATCAAAAAAAGGAAAAGGAGAAATTACAACAGAGTCTTCAGAAATTCAGAGGAAAACCAGAAATTACTATGAACATTTATATGCATACAAACTCAACAACCTAGATGATATGGACAGTACTAGAATTATGCAGTCAACCATGACCGAATAGGGAAGAAATAGAGACACAAAATGAACCAATCACAAGCAAGGAAATTGAAACAGTAATCAATCAACCTCTGCAAAAAATAGTTTAGGACCAGATCACTTCATAAGTAAGTTCTATCAAACTTTCAAAGATGCACAAATTACTTTCATGCACAGATTCTTTTATTTATTTATTATTGTTATTTTTTAATTTTATAGATTTTATATCATTTTGCACAATGTATGCATTTTCATCTTGGTTATTGTCCCCATATAATTCCCACTCCCATGTTTTGATCCTACTCCCTCCTCCCCCTGTAGTGTGTCTCTGATTTATAGTTGAATAGCAGTTACTTGTTGATTTTAATTTTTACTTTATTATAGTTAGTCTTTTTCCTGGTCCCTAATTTAGGTTTTCTAAATTCCTGCTATGAGTGAGACCATGCAGTAATTTTCTTTTTCCTTCTGGCTTATTTCTCTGAGCATGATCCCTTCCAGTTCCAACCATGTTGCTGCAAATTGCATGGATTTATCTTTTTTGATTGCTGAGTAATATTCCATTGTGTATATATACCACATCTTCTTCATCCAATCATCTATTTTTGGGCATTTGGGTTGTTTCCATAGCTTAGCTATTGTAAATTGTGCTGCTATAAACATAGGGGTGCAGGTGCCCTTTTGAATTAATGTTTCTGTGTCCTTTGGGTAAATACCTAGGAGTAGAATTGCTGGATCATATGGAAGCTCCATCTTTAGCAGGTTGAAGAATCTCCACACAGCTTTCCATAGTGGCTGGAACAGTTTGCACTCCCACCAGCAGTTCAGGAGAGTTCATTTTTCTCCACAACCTCGTCAACATTTGTTGTTGATAGTTTTTCTTTTTAATATGTGCCATTCTCACTGGTGTAAGATGGTATCTCATTGTAGTTTTGGCTTGCATTTCCCTGATTACAGGTGATGCTGAACATTTTTTCATATGGCTGTTGGTCATTTGGAGCAGTTTCTTTTTAGCTCTTCTTCCCATTTTTTGACTGGATTATTTACTTTGTTGAGTCTCATCAGCTCTTTGTAGATTTCTATGATCAGTCCATTACCATTAGTGTTGTATGCAAAAATGTTCTCCCAATAGGTGTGGTATCTCTTTATTTTGGTTACTGTATCTTTTTCCATACAGAAACTTTTTAATTTGATGTAGTCCCAGCTATTTATCTTTGCCTTCACTATCACTGCTTTGGGTGATGTGTCTTTGAAGATGTTACAGAGGTGTATGTCATGTAGTGTTTCACCTGTATTTCCTTCTATATATTTTATAGTTTCAGGTCTTATGTCTAGTTCTTAATCCATTTTGAATTGGTTTTTGTTCATGGTGTGAGGTAGTTGTCAAGCTTCATTCATTTGCATGTAGCGACCCAGTTTTCCCAGTACCATTTATTGAACAGACTTTCATTGCTCCATTGCATATTCACTGCTTCTTTGTCAAAGATTAGTTGACCGTAAATCTGTGGGTTTATTCAGTTCCATTGGTCCATGTGTTTGTTCTTGTTCCAATTCCATGCAGTTTTGATTATTATGGCTTTGTAGTATAGTTTGAAGTCTGGGAGTGTTATACCTCCATTCCCTTCTTTTTTTTTTTTTTATTCAGGAAAGCTCAGGCTATTCAGGGTTTTTGTGGCTCTATATGAATTTCATCAATATTTGTTCTATTTCTTTGAAGAATGTCATTAAAATTTTTATTGGAATAGCATTGAATCTGTAAATTGCTTTTGGTAGGATGGCCATTTTGATAATGTTAATTCTTCCAATCCATGAGCAGGGGATGTCTGTTCACTTCTTTGTGTCTTCTTCTATTTCTTTTGACAGTGTTTTATAGTTTTCTTTGTCTAGGTCCTTTACCTCTTTGGTTAGGTTTATACCCAAGTATTTTTTTTTTGTTTGTTTCAATAATAAAAGTGATGGCTTTCTTGATTTCTTCTTCTTCTGATTGATTTTTTGTGTATAGGAAGGATACTGATTTTTGTGTGTTGTTGTGTATCCTTCTATTTTACTTAACTAATTGATTAGTTTTTCTGTGGAGTTTTTGATATTATCATATCATCTGTGAATATTGATAGTTTAACTTCTTCCTTCCCTATTTGGATTCCTTGTATGTCTTTCTCTTTTCTTATTGCTCTGGCTTGGACTTCCAATATTATATTGATAGGAAATGGTGAGAGTGATCACAAATGAAAGGGGAGCAATCACAACAGACTCAGCAGAAATCAAAGAATAATCACAAACTACTATTAACTGTTATATGCAAACAAATTCAACAATCTAAAAGAGATGGACAAATTCCTACAAATTTACAATCACCCAAAGCTAGATAAAAATGTAATAGATCCCCTAAACAGACGAATTACAAGCAGTGAAACTGAAATGGTAATCAAAACCCTTCCGAAAAACAAAAGCCCAGGAACAGATGGATTCAGAAATAAACTAGTGCCTATCCTCAAAAAATTGAGAAGGAGGGGATAATACCAAACATGTTCTATGAAGCCAACATTACATTAATATCAAAACCAAACAAGGACAAGGCCAATCTCTCCAATGAACACTGATGCAAAAATCTGCAATAAAATTTTAGCTCTCAAAATCCAACAATGTATCCATAAGATTGGGGTCAAAATAAGGGGGTTGCAATTGTGTGGGGAATATAAAAATAAAATTTATTTAAAAAAATAATGGAAGAAAACTTCCCAAACTTGAAGAAGGAATAGAATATAGAAAAGCAGGAAATTTGAAAAATACCAAGATACATAGAGAACAGGAAAACTACAGTAAGACATGTATTAGAAAACTTCAAGAGTCCAAGAAAGGTAAAAAATAATGACGCTGGCAAGGGGGGAAATAACAGATAACCTACAAAGGAGTCCCAATTAAGCTAAATCACACTTCTCTGAGGAAACACTGCAAGAGTGGAATGACATATTCAAAATAATCCAAAATAAAAAACTTCCAGCCAAGAATATTCCATCCTGCAAAAGTCTCCTTCAGATACAATGAAGAAATAAAGACATTCTCCCTAAGAATCTTATGGAGTTTGCAAGCGCTGAAATCCCCTCAAAAAAAAAAGAAAAGATAATTCACCATGACAAGTAGGATTTATTCCAGGGACACAGTATGGTTCAACATCTGAAAATCAATCAATGTAATCCAGCACATCAACAAAAAGAAATATAAAAAACATAAGACATTATCAATAGATGCTAAGAAAGCTTTCAACAAAGTGTAACAACCATTTATGATAAAGGCCCTTAAAATTCTAGGGATACAAGGAACATACCTCAACATCATAAAGCCATATATGACAAGACCATAACTGGTATCATTCTCAATGGTGAAAAGCTGAAAGCATTTCCATTAAGATCTGGAACATGCACAGACTCTTTCAAAAAATAAAAAAAAAAAATGAGGGAATATTTCCAAATACACGTTATGAGCTGAACATTAATACCAAAACATACAAATATGTCATAAAGAATTAAAACTGCAGACCAATCTCTCTATGAACACAGAAAACTCCTCAAATATTCTTAGCAAACTGAATCTAACAATGCACTGGAATTATTGTACATCTTGACCAAGTGGGATTTATACCACAATACAGGGATAGTTCATCATCCATATTTTAATCAATATAACTCACCATATCAACAAAAAGGAAAGAGAAAAATCTTATGATCTTAGTAGTAGATACTGAGAAAGCATTTGATATTATTCAGCATCAATTTATGATGAAGTGCATAAAAAAGTGGTAATAAATGGAACCATATCTTAAAAATAACGTAAGACATATATTACAAACCCATGGCCAGTATCATTCTCAAGGATGAAAAACTGTATAGTAAAAGAAACAGTGACCAAAACAAAAAGACGCCCTACTGAATGAGAGAAAGTATTTGCACACCACACATTTGATAGGGGATTGATATTAAAGATCTATAAAGTTCTTAGACAATTCAACTAAAACAAAAGAATCCAATCAAAGAATGGGCAGAAGAGCTAAATAGGCACTTCTCCAAAAAAGTCATGTAGATGATCAACAGACATATGAAAAAATTGTCATGATCACTTATTATCAGGGAAATGCAAATCAAAACCATAATGAGATATGACTTCACACCTGTGAGCATGGCCCATATCAGAAAAAAAAAAAAAAAAACACAAATTAGCACTGGGGAGGGCGTGGAGACAAAGGAACCATCATACACTATTAGCGGGAATATGGGCTAGTCCAGACCATATGGAATGAAGTGTGCAAGTTCCTTAAAAGAATAAAAATGGATTTACTATAAGTATATATGGACTCTAGAGAAACCAAACAAAGCATCAAATAAACACAAACATAAGACTGGCCCTTGAAAGAAGACCATAGATCTGAGACACGCAGTGGGTGGCGTGGGGAGAAGAAGAGTATGAGGGAGTGGCATTATAGTAATATATAGTGAGAACCCCAAAGACTTCACATAAAGACTAACCAATACAATAATCCAATTCTGCAAAGTGACAGGATACTAAATCAACATAAAAAATCAATTATCTTCATATATTCAGACAATATGCTAAAAGTAGAAAAAATTAAGAAAGTCATTTCATTTAAAATCTCACCAAATGAAATTAATACTTAGGAATACATTTAATAAAGAATGTGAAGGACCTATATACTGAAGAGTATAAAACATCGTTAAGGAAAATTAAGAAGACATGAAAAGTTGGAAAGATATTCCTTGTTCTTGGATAGGGAGAGTCAACATTGTTAAAATAACTCTCCTGTTCAAAGCAATTTGCAGGTCCAATGCATTCCCAATGAAAATCTCAATGGCATTCTTCAAAGACATGGGATTAATAGTAATGAAATTCACATAGAGCCAAAAACACCCCACATAGCCAGAGCTGACACATCAGAAAAGGGATGAATGGGGGTATCACATTTACAGAATTCAAACTGTACTATAAAGCCACAGAATTAAAACAGCATGGCACTGGAACAAAAACAGACAAACGGACCAAAGGAATAGAACTGAGAGTCCAGAAATAAAACCACAAATTTATGCATTACTAATCTTCAATAAATGGTGTTGGGGAAACTGAATTGCCACATGCAAAAGAATGAAACAAGACTTCTTTCTCACACCATACATGAAAATCAACTCCAAATGCATGAAAGACTTGTATCTAAGACCTTGTATATAAAGAACTTGGACTACATCAAACCTAAAAGCTTTTGCACAGTGAAAGACAGTAACCAAAACAAAGAGACATCCTACGAATGGGATAAAATATTTGTACATCATACATCTGTAAGGGACTGATATCATAGATCTGCAAAGAGCTTATGAAACTGAATGAAAATAAAACAAACAGCCTGATCAAAAAGTCGGCAGGGCCTCCCCTGGTGGCGCAGATGGTTGAGCATAGTGCTGTGAAGCTGTCTGCAGCCTCTGCAGTGCAGGTTAGATCCCACCGGCTGGTGAGGTTCCCACATGGTGTGTCAGACCTCTCTTGTTGCACCCGCTGCTCCCCTCAGCAGTGTATTTCGTCGGTCTGCCTGTTCTGTCTGTTCTGTTCCCCGTTCTGTCTCTGGTGAATCCTCTCACCCTCCCACGCATCTGGCCTGTACCCTGGTTCTTGTATAAATAAATAAATAAATCTTAAAAAAAAATTGGGCAGAAGAGATAAATAGGCATTTCCCTGAAGAAGACATGCAGATGGCCAAGAAACATATGAAAAAATGTTCATCATCACTTATTATCAGGGAAATGCAAATCAAAACCACAACGAGGTACCACCTCATACCTGTGAGAATGTCCCATATTAAAAACAAACAAACAAACAAACAAAACAACAAGTGCTGGTGAAAGTATGAAGAAAGAGGAACCTTCTTAAATTGTTGATGGGAATGTAGCCTGCTCCAGTCCCTATGGAAAGTTGTGTGACCGTTCCTCAAAACAGTAAAAATGGGTCAGCCATATGACCCAGCAATTCCACTTCTAGGTATCTACCAAAGAACACAAAAACATTAATTCTAAAGGAAACCTTCAACCTTATGTTTATTTAAGCACTTCTTACAAGAGCTAAGGTATGAAAAACAATGTAAATGCTCAACAGAGGAGTGAATGAAGAAGATGTGGTATACACACACACACAAACACACACGTATACATACACACTCAGGGATCAACAAAGATATAACTCATGCCATTTGTGGCAATATGGACGGCGTTGGAAGGGATTATACCAAGGAAAAATGCATGAGGGAGAAAGATAGCACTGGATGGTTTCACTCATATGTGGAATATAGCGATACCAAACAAAAGGTCAGACAAAGAAAAACCTTAAAAGCTGACTATAGACCTAAGGCATCCAGAAGGGGATGGGGAGGTTGTGATGAAGGGATGAAATCAGGAAGGGGAAGAGCACATTAGACTATGACTAAGGCTACCAGAATAGGGATGTGGTGAGGCTGGAAGAAAGGGGTCCAAATGGTGATTATTGGGGCTTTTATGGTGTATGTGATGAAATAACATACATCTGTAGAGGTGTAAACCTGTGCCAGTAAGACGTATCATGATGTAAATCAACATTGCCTCAACAAATATAGCTTTTAAAAATGTAAGTATAGAAAATAAAGATAGTAATACTTGTAAACTTTTACCAGTTATATAAATCTAGAGGACCTAACTTTTGTGAACTTACTTTTTTAATCCAAAAATCAATGCTATTTTCCATAAAAACTAGTTTATCCCCTTAAGTTTCTCCACTAATTATTATAATCACTGGATTTATTTGAATTTCTTCTACCACTTATAGCATATGTAGCCCTCCTAGTTTGTTTTTTTATGTACTGAAGTACTCATATATTTCTTGCCCAAACCGGACACCTGTTTAGAAAATTTTAAATGAGAAATTTACACAAAGCTTGCAGATTTTCAAAGGCTTTTTCTTTAAAATTAAATAAACAAATGTGACTCTTTAGTGTATACACTATTTGTGCTGAGTACAATGGCCACTTTCGTAGATCTATCTTTTTTCACTACCAGAAATAATATGTGGTGCAGGATACTGAGTGATTGTCTCAATCTTTCGGTCATCTGTACAGTTACTTCACAGTATATATGACAGTTGCCAGAACTCAGTATTGTCCTGGATTTTCAGAGTAAAATTTTTATATTCATTTGTAGTAACACTTGAATTAAAATAATTGTGATTAACATTTAATCATACCAGGTGTGATTTAATCATGATCAAATTTGCAAGAAGTCCACTTCTACATTTTTCTCCAGTTCAGGGTGAAGATAGGGCCAATATGTCTTTCTGGACATATTTTAATTCTCCTTTTACTTATCTCTGTAGAAGAAGAAACAATTTGCAGGAATACCTTAGTCTAAATTCAAATCAATATCTGCAGATATTCAGCTTTGTAAAAATAAAAAAAAATCTCATGTTCATGATATTCATGAACAAGATGAATATATCTTCTCCTCTAAAGTTCTGAAGAATTTTAATCTTTTTTCCCCCAAGGGAAATAATACTGTGCTATTCTACTTCTCTTTCATTATTTCTAAAGTTAAAGTCTCTTTACCTCCAGGATAGTTTGACCTAATAGTGAAATTGGTATCCATATTTTGGTGTACAGATATCTTCTTGGGCAAGAATAAGATGTAGCATGATCATTCAGGAGCCAGTTTCAAAGATGAAGGACAAATAGTACTGGTATCATTACTGTTTCTGATGATTAACTAGGAATACTAATTCTTAGCATGCATTAATGTGAATGGTCTTTGCAGATTTTGAGTGATGCTGCAATTAAATTCTATTAAAAGACTGGATACAACACACTCCAGGGTGGTGTTGCACATTTCCAAAGGAATGGCAGCTGTTGGTACTTTGAATGTCACTGCTTAAATTCATTCATATCAAATGTCATATATATGAGTTAATAATCACCAAATTCACATTGGCACAGCTTAGACCCTGTCTTCTAGGAGCATAGAAGCTAAAGGGATTCTGAAATGGAAAAATAATTATAGTCCTGTAATGAGGATTAACAAATCATTACCAACATTATATTTGTACAGTCACAGAACTAGGAGTTAGTAGCAACTGGAATGCATTCTCATTTTCTTTTTGTTTATTCTAGTAGTTATTGCTCATAACAGACACCACTAAACAATTCTCCTGTCTTTTAGAAATTGTTATATAACTAATTTTTCTCTACTTTCAGTTTTGACCTAGTCAAATGCTGTTGAATATTAGAAGGATTTCTGCTCACCTGGTTTCCTGATCTCCATAGTGCCTAGAGATTGAGGATTTCCTCTTTCCCACCAAGAACAGCTCTCATGGTCCCGCTGCTCTGTTTTTCAGAATTCCGCTACAATGACCTGGTGTCCCCCTTCTACCTCAGCCTCATCGCCAATTTATCTGGATGTACAGCCCATAGGCATATGCCAAACTGCTCTGACATGTGTTTTCATCAGAAGTACCGAACCCAGGATGGAACGTGCAACAATCTCCAACACCCAACTTGGGGTGCGTCTATGACCGCGTTCCAGCGCATCCTGAAACCTGCCTATGAGAATGGCTTCAACTTACCCCGTGGGGTGGGGCGTCATATCTTCCCTAATAAGGATCCCCTTCCACTGCCAAGACAGGTCGCAGCAGAGTTGGTGGCCACAGCGACGGTCACCCCTGATGACAGGTACACGCACATGCTCATGCAGTGGGGCCAATTTTTGGATTACGACTTGGATCACACGGTGCCTGCGTTGAGCACGTCTCGCTTCTCTGATGGGCAGCCATGCAGTTCCGTGTGTACTAACGATCCTCCTTGCTTCCCCATTTTTATTCCTCGCACTGACCCGCGGGCGACCCAAGCATCATGCATGTTCTTTGCACGCTCCAGCCCCGTGTGTGGCAGCGGCACAACCTCCTTGATGATGAATTCAGTCTATGCCCGGGAACAGATTAACCAGCTCACAGCTTATATCGATGCCTCTAATGTTTATGGTAGTACAGAGCGGGAATCCCTCCTTCTCAGAGACCACTCAGAGCCCAGGGGACTCCTGAGGACAGGCTTACTTTGGGCCCCTTCTGGAAAGCCCTTATTGCCCTTTTCTACAGGACCATCCACGGAGTGCACAGGGCAGGACCCAGACAGCAGCGGCCCCTGTTTCCTGGCTGGGGACCACAGAGCCAACGAGCAGGTGGCACTCACTGCCTTGCACACCCTCTGGTTTCGAGAACACAACCGGGTGGCTTCGGAGCTGTCTGCCCTGAATCCCCACTGGGATGGAGATACTCTTTATCACGAAGCCAGGAAGATTGTAGGTGCTGAGCTGCAGCACATCACCTACAGCCACTGGCTGCCCAAGATTCTGGGGGGCCCGGGCATGAAGATGTTGAGGGATTACCAGGGTTATGATCCCAATGTCAATGCAGGGATCATTAACTCTTTTGCCACTGCAGCCTTCAGATTTGGCCACACATTAATCAATCCTGTTCTTTATCGACTGAATGACACCTTTGGTGAAATTCCTGAAGGCCACCTTCCACTCCACAGAGCTTTCTTTTCACCTTCGAGAATAATCCGGGAAGGTGGGATAGATCCCCTTCTTCGCGGGCTATTTGGTGTGTCGGCTAAATTGCGCATGCCTTCTCAACTTCTCAGCTTGGAGCTGACTGAAAAGCTGTTCGCCTCCGCACATTCTGTGGCACTGGATTTGGCTGCCACCAACATTCAAAGGGGGCGAGACCACGGCATCCCGCCATATGTTGACTTCAGAGTTTTCTGCAATTTGTCTTATGTTCAGAACTTTGAGGACCTTCAGAACGAAATTAAAAATTCAGAGATCAGACAAAAACTGAAAAAGTAAGTATGCAAATGTTACCTGGATTTAAGCATTTCTGAGGGAAGTGGAAGTGTTATAGGATGATGGCATTTAGTTTCTTGGTGATGTTATTTCAGAGTTGTTAGAAATTGCTTTTGTGGGAGAGGTTTTATAATGAAGGAAGAATTCTCCAGGAACTTGAATCTTTCCTTTACACCTTTATTTATTCACTTCCTTTGTAAATTGAAATACATTTGCCTCCTATAAACGTGTGAGCACATCTCAATTAGGAGAAGTTGGAAAACCCAGTTCATTCATGTTCTAGAATAATGTAAGATTTTTTTATTGGTATAAATTCTTGTGTATACCCTTGTATTGTGTAGCTGGACCATTCATAGAGACTTTCAAAGGCAGTACAAATTAGCAAAATGAAAATGAAAATTATTTTGTGTTAAAAGAACAAATCTAAATTTATCATCAGACTGTAAGTCAGGACCCTTTCACTACTTTCACTAATGCCTTTCAGTAAAGTTTTATTCTTTCTATAAGTGAGATTCAAATACTCTTTGAAGTTGCATGTGAAATATTTCCAGGAAAAAAAAAAACTTTTAATTGATCCCATTCTCAGCAGTACTTATCCCTTATAATATTTTTTTAAATAAAGAAAAGTTTCATCAAGATGATTTGTCTTTAGTTGGCTAAATATAGAAGGCTGATATATTTTCTAACTGATTGAAGTATACTAATATGGAATCTTCTGGGGAATTCAAATTGTTTGTAAATTCTGTGGTCAATTGTCAATATTAGGCCCTAATACTAGGGATATAAATATTTTTATGCCATGAAAATTTGTCTCATACTTAATATATAATATCAAGCTGTGAGAATGAGTAATATATTTAAAACAAATCAGAGTGTCATGCACATTGAATTTTCAGGTTTCTTCTGGAAAGAAACCTGGCTTTGGAGTCATAGGGACATAGTTTAAACCTCTGATCCACCACCTATTAGTGCTGAGAACTTGTGAAAAGTAAATATTTTGAATCTCAGAATATCTATAAAATGGGAAAGTACTGTCTCCTCAGAGTTGCTTAAAGCTTGAATTATAGAGTATGTGTCAGTTACCTAACCCAATTGAGATATATCACTGGTGATCAACCCATGTTACCTATGAATCGATAGTTTATTATACACTGCCATTTCAGTTGTCAGCATCATGATTACATTGCATGTCTGCTATGGCCCAGCCCTGTGCTAGGCACTGAAACCTGAGAGGAAGAAAATAGCACCCATGCTCTGGGGTGCCTGACACCGTGTAGGGTAGACAGGAAGCTGTTATAATCAGTGTGCAAAGGGCTGTCCCAGAGATGGAAATTGAATATCACAGAAGCACAGATCTGCATGGAAAGTAGATAGATGATTCGCAGGTAGCTATTGATGAAAGACACCATTTGATTTGTTCTTGGAATTTTCTGAGTATGATAAATAGCAGACTATCCCAGGGAGAAGGGTGGAAGAGGAAAATGTCGGACTGAGTGGCAGGAGGAAGGACTAGAATGGTGATAAGGAGAGGCATCTGTGTTTAATTCAAGAGCAGGAGAGTGGCATAACGGGATATTTTTCCATGAAATGGTGAATGGTAAGAATTTGAAAGATGCAATGGAAAATGTTGCAGCCAGTAGTAAGGAAGTCCATTTACTGTAGTAGTCCTGGTGAAGAAAGAAGACAACTTAAGCTAGCTGTGGTAGTTTATATATACTATCAGTATTTTAAAGGTTTGCTATAGGCACATTATTTGCATTGAATAAAACTGCAGGCAAGTCTTGCTTTGTAATTCATTTGAGTCCTTCTTATCAATTCACAGCTAACTCGTAAATTCACTACAAATTATTGAAAACCACAAGGGTTTCCTATTAAAATTTTCTTATCACAAGATCCTCCTAAATTCTTTGGTGTTAATGAGAGATAGGGTAGCCTGTTTGTGGTCGCCTCATGAGTGTTAGGTTGACGTCTAGATATGAGCCCTTCACTCCAGGCCTGGTAGTTGATGGCAAGCATGGCTGGCCTTCCAGTGGAGTGGCCAGAGACAAGGCTCAGTAAGCCCTCAGGTCTGAATTTCTTTGTGCTCCTGTAATGCAGTTGGTATCTTACCAGTGACTTCTGAAACCTAGCAGGGGAGGTATCATCCTTGTTGTAGGGAATGTCTGAACAAGAAGAACTTCTCGCAGTCTGATGCATCTACTCTGATGAGTTGAGCAGGGCTGATGTAGTGCCAGCAGGAAGGACGCAGAACAAGATCTCTATGATTCTATGCAGACAGGTAAAGGAGGAGTCCTGGAGCCCTCAGTGGCTTTTTTGGGCTTTTTTTGAGTTTACCAGGTACACTGCAGGGAATCTTTACTCTTCTTGGGCTCTCCAGGGTTCTCTCTTGGCCTCTGCTTCTTTGCTGGTCCTGCTCTTGTTTTTTCTCATGTGGTAGTCCTGTTCTGTGAGGCCGCCTTTATAGGCCCAGTCTCAGCCCAGGTAAACCCACCTACATATGCCCACATCCTCCTCCAGGTGCCCGCCATCAGGCATGCATTCAGGGCCACAGGGATCCATCATTAATCCTAATGGCAGGAGGGCAGAAATGCCTGATAATCATTCAGTCATTTTTCCTACAGCTGGTAAGTGTGAAATGTGCAGGGACAGGGGCCTGAAGTGCCTTCTTTTCCCTTGGGATGCTAACAAGTCCAACTTTCCCCTTGATTCATAGCAAATTTATAAAATATCAACCTTAGAGTCATTCAATTAGGAGCATAAAATAAAGAAACTGGAGGGTTTTTATAGTTTCTAGCTTCAAATCCACAGATTTCAGTTTATCAGGAACTCCTTATGCCTATGAAATGGTATGACTTTAAATATACTAACTTATGTCCCTTTTCTTCACTGTTCCAGTTACTTCTTTTCCTTTTTGTGTTAATATGCAAGTTTAACTATAATACAGCAATGAGCCAGAACTTAACTGGGGCTCTTCAAGAGAACTGCAATCCATCTGCCATAATTAGGGCAAGTTGTGTGAGTGTTCTTATGTGCATTGGCAGAGCTGCCTCCTGGAAGGAGACTGCTAAAATTCTTTGAATGGGGAAAGAAACCCAGGAAAAAGACAGAGATGCATGCATGTTAGGGAAGTGATAGACTGTCCTCTTTGAAGCTAGGATCTGATACCATTTGCTGATTTCTGTGAGGACCCTAGTACTATTTCTCCAATCTCAACAAATACCTAGAGTGAGAAATGTTGTCTTAAAGGTGGGTGATGTAACTCTTGTAAATCTACTTTACTAAGTGTTCAAGTAAATTTGTATAAGCTCAAGTACCATAATGGACTATTAACTGCTTTTTGGATATTCCATTTATCAATTTAAATTCCACAATTTTGTAGTCATCTTTAAACAAGTATGGTTTTAGGAGTTTATTTCTAAACCACTTCAATCAATTTTGGATATGGATAAAATATATATTAGTGGATTTTAGAACAGGGACCTTTCTTCAGTAAAGACTGCTTGAAACTGGCAGAAAGCTCCCAGAGGAGCCAGAGGTGAGCTAGGAAGTTCGCCCACACCAGGCCCCTTCTGGCCAGTAGTCCGAGCCCAGAGGGGAGCAGGCACCCACCACCTGGGCAAACCGGGCACGCAGGAGAGTGCATCTCTGCGTCGCCATTTTAGAACAGGGACCTTTTTTCAATAAAGTCTGCTTGAAACTGGCAGAAGGAGGGGGGCGGAGCAACATGGCGGCAAGGAGACGCTGCGAGTAAGATCTCCCATTAAAAAAAGTGAATAGGGAGGAAAAGCGGCAGGTCCCAGTGAGAACTGGGACACGGAAGATAAACGGGTGACGCCAGCGAACTGCCCGAAGAAGAAAGTGGCCATAAAAGAGGACCAGAAGGGAGGGAAGCGCAGAACCCTGCTCCCCTCCCCCGCCCACAGAGGCGGACTCTCCGACCGGCAGAGAGGAGGAAAACAACAAACTAAAATGACCAACAAGAAGAAACGACGCAGCA
Source organism: Talpa occidentalis (assembly GCF_014898055.3). Taxonomy (NCBI): domain Eukaryota; kingdom Metazoa; phylum Chordata; class Mammalia; order Eulipotyphla; family Talpidae; genus Talpa; species Talpa occidentalis. The sequence goes on from NW_026555331.1 coordinate 69,035,130, forward strand.
AGCGGGACTGTGAGTGGAAAGGAACTATTTCAGCCACCACACCCCGTGAACGGGAGCTGTGGAGAACCCCGCAGGATCCGCCATGGCGGTGAGCGAACGGCTCCCGGCGTCATTGAAGAGAGACCCCGCCCAGGAGGAGACCAGCGCCAGCACACAGCCCCGGGCCGCCCGGTAAGCCTGCTCGGAAAGGTGGCGCGCTGGAAAAACAGGCGCTGATCGAGGTCAGGATTGCGCGGAACAGCGGCGCGCTGGAAAACCAAGTGCGGATCGGGATCGCGCGCGGAAAAGCAGTGCAGTTGAAAAGCAAACGCGGATCCAGATCGCAGCTGCCCAGGTCCCTGCGCCTGCGACCTAGGCTTGCAGGGAGACTCGCGGAGGCCCTCACTGAGTGAGCAGGCCCAGGCGCCCAGGCACGGGAGCGGGATTCAAAAGGCGCCATTCCCGCACCACTGAACTGGGCTACAGCCTGAGTCCTGGAACTGAGGGCTTTGGAACTGACACCCGGGGCACGAAACTAGGGGCGTGGGTTCCCCACGATGGTGGGGCACAAGGCAGACAAAGCACCCCAAAGCCGTTGAGGTTTACCCTACCATTCCCGCTCTATTCCCTGTCCCACGGGGTGGAAAATCAGCTCCCCAAGGGCTCCAGGAGAGATCTCTGGCGCCACCTAGCGACTTGAAGCCAGCAGAGGCGCCTAAAGGAGCCAGTGGCCAGCTGGGGAGTTAGCCCACGCCGGGCCCCTTCCGACCAGTAGTCTGAGCCCACAGGGGGAGCGAGCACCCACAGCCGGGGCAGGCCAGGCGCGCAGAAGAGTGTGCCTGAGACCGGACGCACAGGGAGTGTGTCCCACATCACCATCTTAGAACAGGGACATTTCTTCAGTAAAGACTACCTGCAGAAGGCTTCCTCAGGAGCCAGAGGTGAACGGGGGAAGTTCGCCCACGCCAGACCCCTCTGGCCTGCAGTCCAAGCCCAGAGGGGGAGCAGGAACCCACCGCCGGGGCAGACCAGGCGCACAGGGGAGTGTGTCCCCACATCGGCATTTTAGAACAGGGACCTTTCTCCAGTAAAGACTGCTTGAAACTGACAGATGACTCCTAGAGGAAACAGAGGAGAGCAGAGAAGCTCACCCAAGATGCCGGCCAGTCCCAACTACACAGTGTCCCAATGCATACGGCAAATTAGAAAACAGACAGTAGGGAGGAGAAGAACCACACGCAACCTAGCAACTCCCCAGGGAAAAAGCACACCACAAAAAGAAAAGCAGCCCCCAGACTGCAACGACAGTAACTTGGAAGAACTTCTGAGCCTTCCAGAAAGAGAATTTAAAATTGCCGTGATTAAAAAACTGACAGAAGTCATAAAGGAAAACAATGATAAGGGAAAAATAATCAACGATCAGAAGAATGCAATTGAGTCCCTAGAGAGGGAAAACAATGGTCAGAAGAATGAAATTGAGTCCCTAAAGAGGGAAGTAAAAGAAATGCAGGAGATCAAAGAATTAATGGAAGAACTAAAGAATTCTGGGAAAAGCAATGAAAGCAGAATAGATAAAATGGAAGAACGAATAAGTAATCTTGAAGACACAGAAATAAAAAGAACCAAAACAGAAAAGGAAAGAGAAGTACGAAGGAAAAAGAACGAAGAAAGACTTCGGGAACTATCTGACTCCATGAGGAAAGGAAATATAAGAGTTATAGGAATACCAGAAAGAGAGGAGAGAGATGTAGGAACAGAGAAAATATTCAAAGAGATAATTGAAGAGAACTTCCCAAATGTGAAGAAGGAGCTGAAAATTGATATACAAGAAGCAAGAAGAACACCAAACTTCCACGACGAAAGGAAAACTACAGCAAGACACATAATAGTAAAGCTCCCAAGAATCCAGGACAAGGAAAAAATAATGAAGCTGGCAAGAGGGAAGAAACAGATAACATTCAAAGGAAAGCCAATCAGGTTGACATCAGACTTCTCCGAAGAAACACTACGGGCAAGGAGAGAATGGAGGGACATAGTCAACAGACTCCAAGAAAACAGATGCCAACCAAGAATTCTCTATCCCGCAAAGCTCTCCTTCTTTGAAGAAAGAATATGGACCTTCCCAGATAAACAGAAACTCCAGAATTTCATTGCAACTAAACCCCCACTCCAAAAAATACTACAAGGAGTCCTAAAGCCAGAACCTCAGAGGGACGAATAACAATGAAAGAAGGCCAAAAAAAAAAAAAAGTTATTAAAAGAATAAATAAATAAAATCAAAGGAAAGACAAACACAATGGCAAATACAGATGCTAACATATCAATATTAACTCTAAATGTAAATGGACTAAACTCTTCAATAAAAAGACACAGAGTTGCAGCCTGGATTAAGAAACAAAACCCAACCTTTTGCTGTCTCCAGGAAACACATTTAGCTACAAAAGATAAAAATAGGCTCAAAGTTAAAGGATGGAAAACAATCCTACAAGCAAATGGACCAAAAAAGAAAGCAGGAACAGCTATACTTATATCAGATAAAACAGATTTCAAACTCAAAAAGATAAAAAGAGACCCCAATGGTCACTACATTATGATCAAGGGGACAATATTTCAAGAAGAAATAACACTCATTAACATATACTCACCAAACGAAGGAGCACCAAAATATATCAGACAACTGTTATCTTCTCTGAAAACAGACATCAGAGAAAACACATATGTAGTGGGAGACTTCAACACACCACTATCAACAATGGATAGATCAACAAGACAAAAAATAAGTAAAGAAACCAAAGCTCTAAATAAGGACCTAGAGCAATTGGGCTTAACAGACATCTATAGAACACTAAACCCCAAAAAAACGGAGTACACATTTTTCTCAAGAGCACACGGATCATTCTCCAGGATCGATCACATACTGGGGCACAAGACAAACATCAACAGATACACCAAGATTGAAATCATATCAACCATCTTTTCTGACCATGAAGGCATCAAACTAGAAATAAACCATAAAAAGAAGGCAAGGAACTTTCCTACCTCGTAGAGATTAAAAACCACACTACTGGAAGACCACTGGACTAATGAGGAGATGAAAGAAGAAATTAAAAAATTTTTTGAATTGAACGACAAGGAGGACACCAATATCCTAAATGTATGGGATGCAGCAAAAGCAGTAATAAGAGAAAATATATAGCAATAGAAGCTCACATCAAGAAACAAGAAAGAACTCAAAGAAACAACCTAATCTCGAAGCTCAAAGATCTAGAAAAAGAACAACAAAAAAACCCCAAAACCAGTAGAAGAAAAGAAATAATAAAAACCAAAGCAGAAATAAATGAAATTGAAACTAAAAAAACAATCCAAAAGATCAATGAAACCAAGAGCTGGTTCTTTGAAAAATCAATAAAATAGACAAACCCCTAGCCAGGCTCACAAGGAAAAAAGGGATAAAGCACAAATAAACAGGATCATCAATGAAAAAGGAGAAATCACAACGGACACAGCAGAAATCAAAAGAATAATCAGTAACTACTATGAACAGTTGTATGGAAACAAGTTTAACAATCTAGAGGAGATGGACAAATTCCTACAACTCTACAATCACCCAAAGCTAGATAAAGAAGAAATAGAACACCTAAACAGACCAATTACAAGCAGCGAAATTGAAATGGTAATCAAAAACCTCCCCAAAAACAAAAGCCCAGGACCTGATGGATTTACAAATGAATTCTACCAAACATTCAGAGACGAATTAGTGCCTATCCTTCACAAACTCTTCCAAAAATTGAGAAGGAAGGGACAATACCAAACACGTTCTATGAAGCCAACATTACACTAATACAAAACCAACAAGGACAACACAAAAAGGAAAACTACAGGCCAATCTCCCTAATGAACACTGATGCAAAAATCCTCAATAAAATTTTAGCTATCAGAATCCAACAATGCATCCATAAGATAATTCACCACGACCAGTAGGATTCATTCCAGGGACACAAGGATGGTTTAACATCCGAAAATCAATCAACGTTATCCAACACATCAACAAAAAGAAATATAAAAACCATATGATAATCAATAGATGCTGAGAAAGCTTTCGACAAAGTGCAACACCCATTCATGATAAAAGCCCTTGAAATTCTTGGGATACAAGGAACATACCTCAACATCATAAAGGCCATCTATGACAAGCCAACAGCCAGTATCATTCTCAATGGTGAAAAGCTGAAAGCAATTCCATTAAGATCTGGAACAAGACAAGGATGTCCACTCTCACCACTGCTTTCAATATAATACTGGAAGTCCTAGCCAGAGCAATAAGACAAGAGAAAGACATCCAAGGAATCCAAATAGGAAAAGAAGAAGTCAAACTATCACTATTTGCAGATGATATGATAATATACATAGAGAACCCCAAAATCTCCACAGAAAAACTAATTCAACTCATCAATCAATTCAGTAAAGTGGCAGGATACAAAATCAACACGCAAAAGTCAGTAGCCTTCCTATACACAAACAATAAATCTGAAGAAGAAGAAATCAAAAAAAACCACCCCTTTATTATCGAAACAAAAAAATCAAATATTTGGGAATAAATCTAACAAAAGAGGTAAAGGACCTATACAAAGAAAACTATAAAACACTGTTAAAAGAAATAGAAGAAGACACAAAGAAATGGAAAGACATCCCCTGCTCATGGATTGGAAGAATAAACATTATTAAATGGCCATCCTACCAAAAGCAATATACAGATTCAATGCTATTCCAATCAAAATCTCAATGGCATTCTTCAAAGAAATAGAACAATTATTGATGAAATTCATATGGAATCACCAAAAACCCCGAATAGCCAAAGCTCTACTGACAAAAAAAAGAAGGAAATGGAGGCATCACACTCCCAGACTTCAAACTATACTACAAAGCCATAATCATCAAAACTGCATGGTATTGGAACAAGAACAGACATACAGACCAATGGAATCGAATAGAAAATCCAGAAATAAACCCACAGATTTATGGTCAACTAATCTTTGACAAAGGAGCAAAAGACTATGCATTGGAGCAAAGAAAGTTTGTTCAATAAATGGTGCTGGGAAAACTGGGTCGCTACATGCAAAAGAATGAAGCTTGACCACTACCTCACACCATACACAAAAATCAACTCAAAATGGATTAAAGAACTAGACATAAGACCTGAAACCATAAAATACATAGAAGGAAATATAGGCGAAACACTACGTGATTTGCACATCAAAGACATCTTTACAGACACATCACCCAAAGCAGTGATAGTGAAGAGAAAGATAAACAGCTGGGACTACATCAAATTAAAGAGCTTCTGCACAGCAAAAGAGACAATAACAAAAACAAAGAGAAACCCCACCAACTGGGAGAACATTTTTACCCAACAACACTAATGATAAAGGACTGATCACAAAAATCTGCAAAGAGCTGATGAGACTCAGCAACAACAAAGAAAATAATCCAGTCAAAAATGGGCAGAAGAGCTAAAAAGAAACTTTCTCTGAAGAGGAAATGCAAATGGCCAGCAGACACATGAATATGAAAAAATGTTCAACATCACTTGTAATCAGGGAAAGGAAATGCAAATCAAACTTACCTTGAGATACCATCTCACACCAGTGAGAATGGCACATATTAAAAAAAACTAGCAAACAACAAATGTTGGCGAGGATGTGGAGAAAAAGGAACTCTTGTGCACTGTTGGTGGGAGTGCAAACTGGTCCAACCACTATGGAGAGCTGTGTGGAGATTTCTGGACCTACTAAACATAGAGCTTCCATATGATCCAGCAATTCCACTCCTAGGTATTTACCCAAAGGACACAGAAACATCAATTCCAAAGAGCACCTGCACTCCTATGTTTATAGCAGCACTGTTTACAATAGCTAAGCTTTGGAAACAACCCAAATGCCCAAAAATAGATGACTGGATCAAGAAGATGTGGTACATATATACCATGGAATATTACTCAGCATTCAAAAAAGATAACACATGCAATTTGCAGCAACATGGATGGCACTGGAAGGGATCATGCTCAGCGAAATAAGCCAAAAAGAAAAAGAAAAAAAATACCGGATGGTCTCACTCATAGCAGGAATCTAGAAACTTAAATAAGGGACCAGGAAAATGAATATAAGAAGTGAAAATCAAAATCAACAAAAAACTATGAACCAGAGACACTTTTTGGGGGGTGGGGGGGGCGGGAGGGGAAGGATTGGGGTCAGAATGGGGGCATTGCAATTGTATGGGGAATATAAAATAAAATTTAATATAAAAAAAAAAAAGAAAAAAAAAAGAAAAAAAATAAAGTAAAAT
>NW_026555331.1:69041550-69195253 GCF_014898055.3 Talpa occidentalis
CTACCATTTGCTATTGATCTTCTTTTAATGGCTTTGTTTCTATCCCTTTTGGAAGAATGATTTTGTTCTTTGAGTTATGGAAGGAAGTGCAGTTCAAGAGGATCGACATTTTTTCCTACCTCTAATCTGTTTCTGTACAGAATGTATTTTTTGTTTTCCCTTAGTTACTCTACCCCCTATTTTATAGGCATTGTATGTTGAAAATGACTGTCCTGTGGCTCCCAAGTTTATATACAGTCTGCGTGGCATGTCTAACACGAGAATCCTCAGCGTCATATTTTTTTCAAAACAATCATTTTATAAATTTTCCATGTCATACAATTATACAAAGTCATATTATTTGACTCTAAATAAGGTTTAGAGCATCCCCATTCCTTGACATTTTCATTTCATTGTGTTTCAACTATTCTAGAGAACGTATCAATTTAACAACACATTTCCATGGGTATGTCCCCCTGGTTGAAGATAAATTATTTAATTTATCTTTGAATCCCTGAGCACAATACAACAGTTCAATAGATACTAAATAGTTCTTTAGGGATGTGTGACCTTCCTGACTCAGGTTCATTTTGGTTCCTCATGAGCCCTGAACTTTAAAACTATCCTCATTTTGGAACCCCTGATCAGATAGTTTTCAAAAGTGAAAACTGGTTTCTATACTTATCCATACAAATTTATTGTTTTCCCGAAGCAATATTTATTTATTGGCTTCCATCAACTATGATATATTATAACTTTACAAATAAAAGATTGAAAAGCTGGAACAGAAAAAGCATTGTGTGTTTGATTCTTGTATTTTCTTAACAGATATACCCGATCAACAATGTAATTGCACAACAAGGAAAACCCACGTGAATAAGACGTAAAAGTGATTGGAGGCAAATTAAAAATTAGGTTGTCAGTCAATTATCCCCAAAAGCCCAGCTCTTAGAATACACTCAATACCTTTTGTTTAGTAAAAGCAAATGCAAATCATTAATTCAACACCTTAAATCATGACATTTGATGACATTTAATTTAATATTAATTTGTGATTTTATAATGGTGTTTCAATAATTGTGTTTTAGAACTGAAATAATGTAAATGTACTTCAAGGAAGGAATATATATATATATATATATATATATATAGAGAGAGAGAGAGAGAGAGAGATAGAGAGAAAGTCTCTTTGATAATTTACTTTTAATACTATCATTGACCAATTGATTATATATTATTTTTTGATATTTATAACAATTCAATTAAAGTATTTGTCAATATTTTATCACAATTTTATGCTTTTAAAAAAATGAAGAGATTGCCTCCATGTGGCCTCCCCCCCGGTGGTGCAGCAGTTGAGCACTGGGTTGCGAGGCTGCCCGCAGCCTCTGCAGTGCTGGTTCGATCCCCGGCCGCCAGACGAGGGTCCCACTTGGCGCGCAGACCTCTCCTGCCGCACCCGCTGCGCCCCTCACCAGTGTATTTTGGTCCATCTGCCTGTTCTGTTCCCCGCTCGGGCTGTGGTGAATTCTCTCACCCTCCTGCACTTCTGACTGTACCCAGTGCTTGTATAAATAAATAAATAAATCTTAAAAAAAAAAAGAAGATACTACAGTTAAATTGTTCCTTGTTACAAGAGCTATAAAAACACAGTAAATACTTTCAACTTTATAATAAACAAAATGTAGACTTTATTTCATTTAAAATTATATTTTTCTAAAAACATATAATCTGAATACAATTTAATGTATTTTGTCTAAAGTACCACTCTGACTAACCTAAGATTAGAACTATATTTTTATATTGTGAAAGTAACATGCAAGCCAATGCATAGATTTTAAGTCTTCAGTTTGACTTTGAAAAATACCTACACAATAAATAATGAAGTTAAGACAAAGTACAAATATTGCATCACCCTTAACTTACTTCAAACTCTTTATTATCAATCTTCCCAGTTGGCCCCTGTCCAGCAAACACACATCAGATTTTATTTCAGTACATATAACTTTTTTCAAATCTAGGGATTCATACAATTGGAGCCATATTGTATGTATTCTTTTAAACTTGTCTTGTTTCCATCACTGTGTTTTTGAAAATTCATCTGTGTGTCAGATGTATCAATATATGATATATTTAATTGTTGTTAATGAAAATAGCATTCTATGAATGGACAAATATTTGCTTACTCATTGTCCCAGTGGTCATTTTTGCCCATCTGTTTTTTATTTATTTTGAATAATACTACTAAGAATACACATATGCAACTATTTTATGAATCAATATTTCCATATCTCTTGGATAAAAACCTAGCAGTATAATATCTGTTTCACTTGGTAATGATATGTTTAATTTTATAAGAAACTACCAAATTGTTACCTAAAGTAATTGCTATATTATTCACTACCATTCACAATGCAGAAGAGCTAATTTTTGTTTAAGCTAAATTTTGTTTAATTTGTGTTTTTCTGGTTGTATACTTTAACCTTTTTTTCAAGTGTTTTACTCCTTTCAATCATCACTCTCTTATGTACATAAAGTAAAATTTTCTTTTCAATTTAACTCATTCTAGAATTTACATTTCAATATCTCTTTAGAATTGCCTGCATATTAATAGGAACATATCCTCTTTATTGATGGGTACATTTACAATAGTTAAGTTATTGTCCTTGTCAACATCAACTCAGCATCACAAGCATCCTTTCAGAGAAAACTATTTACTAATCATTTTCTTAAGTTTTTTTCTTTTTTTTTTTTTACTAAATGTATATCAATTGTAATTCCACATTGGACTTCTATAGGCTTTGCTTTATGATTTGCTTGAGTGGAAAGTTCAAGGTGTTACCTCTGACATGGTACATTGCAAACTCTAAACTCACAGACAGATCTTACTTAGCAGGGCTTGGTTTAAGGCTTGGACAAAGTGAAACTTTCTTCTAAGGATAGAACTTATCCTAATACATGGTAGGCTTCTACCTGAATGGTCTGTGTGGGGTATTATTAAGGTGTTATTTCCTTGTGAGTCAGTACATTTGTCAATTGCTCTGTAAGATTCAGGTATTTTCTCCTGCTCAGATACCAGCCAGTCCTTTGCAAGGATTGTGGGAACACCCAAGTCAGAGTCTGCTCCTATCTCCATGTGTCCCAATTTCTTTAGCGTCCTCACTTTGCTTTACTTGGATTCTAGCATTCTCTTTGGTGCTGGGGAAATTTCTAGACAGACCATTATCACATTTTATATTCCTCAGGTTTCCTTGTTTCAGGCTGCATATTGACCAGTGTTTGGAAATCAGGCATTTGTTATGTTTTGTATTTTTTGATCATTGTTTATAATAGAAGGACTAGTCCCCTTCCAGTTATAATGACATAACCAGAAACAATCTAATATTTATTGACATTATGTTATTTTCCTTAGAAATTTTAGCCCCCATGTAATTGTTCAAACAAAAGTTTTTCCTTCTTAAATTAAGTCTATATATTAGGTTTCCTCTCATTTCATCTGGGATCTTTAGTATCACCATATTTTTCACCTTGTACTATTTTATTTCCTGCATCATCAGATTTTTTGCAAAGTACAAATTAGAAAAAAATACAAATTAAGTTAAGAAATGTATTGTGCTAAGAAACAAATTCCTTCAGACTCTGGACCTAGTCTAAATATTCAGTCATATTTCTAGACTTTCCAACATAAACCCAAGTATCTATTGTGTGAGATCATGGACTCACACTGGGGAAGATGCCAGAGCAGCCAGAGACCTTTTGACCTAACATGAGACCCTACCAGTGCTTGTCTAGATATGTGAGACACCCCACCCCCGCCAGTGAAAGGGGAGGGGCCACACCCGGACAATGTCCCACAACAGCAGCTGGGTCCAAATCAAATAATGGGGAGAAGGAAAGGCCCAAAAAATAGCAATGTGATTCTTCAAGGGAATAATACAACACACAGAGAGTACAAATCTCCAGAAGCCAACTCCAAAGAAATGGAAGCTAAGTTCTCCCAATTGGATACAGAATTTAGAATTGCAATGAAGAAGAACTTGCAAAGAAATAGAAGATAACTCAGAAAAGTGAACAAATGTCCTTAGAAATGAGATCAATAAACTAAAGACAGAAAATGAAGCACTAACTTAGATAAAAATGGAGATTTTAGATTTAAAAAGAGAAATATAAGAGGGAAAAATTCTGGAGAAAATTAAGGAAGTAGAATAGACACAGTCAAAGAACGAGTCGGTGTAACTGAATTTTCAAATGTACAAAGAACAAGGGTAAATAAGGAAAGAGAGAAATTAAGTAAAAAAAAAAGAAGAAGAAACACTCTGAGAATTATCAGACTACAGAAGAAACGGCAACATAAGAATTGTGGGAATACCAAAGGGAGAAGAGAAAAAGAACATAACAGAAAATATATTTAAAGAAATAAGGATGGGAAACTTCTCAAACCTAGAAATGGGAATGAATGTTCAAACCCTAGAAGCTAAAAGAACCTCAACATACCTAAATAAAGCAAAAGCAACACCAAGACAGATGGTAGTGAAACATCTAAAAGTTCAGGATAAAGAAAACATATAGAAACTGGCAAGGAGAAGAAACAGATAACCTATAATGGTACTCTGATGCATGTAACATCAGACTTCTCTGAAAAAACAGTACGAACAAGGAGAGAATGGAACAATTTCCAAATATTTACATATAAAACTGACAACTGAGAATGCTCATTCCTTAATTCTCCTTCAGATATGAGAGTAGAATAAAGGCCTTTACAGAAACTCAAGGAGTTTGCAAATACTAAACCACCCCTCCAAGAAATATTGAGAAGAGCTTAAACATCTAAACCAAAGGGTAAAACATATACATATAACTGAATATGAAAATAGATTGACCCACATTTATTAAGAACAAAATGGAGCAATAGATTATCACATAATAATTACCCTAAATGTAAATGAACTGAAATCACTAATTAAAAGATACTGCATATCTAGTTGGATCAGAAAAACATGAAGCCAAACTTCTACTGGCTCCAGGATACACACATAAACTTCAAAGACATACATAGGCTCAAAGTAAAGGGTAAACAATCTTACAAGCAAATGGGATAAAAAATAAAGCAGAAACAGCCATACTTACACCAGGCAAAACAGATTTCCAGTTAAAAAAGGTATGGAGAGATAAGGAGAAACTCTATATAAGGATCAAGGGAAAAATGCCCATGAATGTACATGCACAAAATGAAGAAGCGCCAAAATACATTAGGCAACTAGTATCAACTCTGAAAACAATGGAGAAAAGCACATTTCTCATAGGACGCTTCAATTCATCACTCTCACCAAAGGACAGATCAACTAGGCAGGAAATCAAAAATAAACAGGGTTGAAAAAAGGGCCTCCCTGGTGGTGCAAGGGGTTGAGCACAGTGCTTTGAAGCTGTCCACAGCCTCTGCAGTGCAAGTTCAATCCCTGGCCAGGGAGCTACTCACATGGTGCAGCAGACCATTCCTAACTCACCCGCTGCTACCCTCAGCAGTGTACTTTGGTCTATCTGCCTGTTCTGTTCCCTGCTCTGTCTCTGGTGAACCCTCTCACCTCCCACACCTCTGGCCTCTACCTCAGTTCTTGTAATCACAAATAAATAAATAAATCTTTTAAAAAATAATGAAAACAGAGATTAAAAAAAACTTAGAGAATAAGGTCACATGGACCTCATAAATATTTAAAGGTCACTGCAACCACCCCAAAAAACAGACTACAATTTTTTTCACCAAGAGCACATGGGACATTCTCTAGAATGGACCACACTCTGGGAAACAAAACAAATATCAACAAATTCACAAAAATTGAAATTATATCTAGCATCACCTCAGACCATAAAGTAATCATATTAGAGGTCAGCTATGGAAAGAAAGCAGGGGAATATTTTAATACAGGGACACAGAACAGTACATTACTGAAACACTGTTGGGTTAATGAAGAAATCAAAGAAGAAATGAAAAAAATACCTTGAAACAAATGAGAAGGAGCACACAAGTATCCAATTCTTATGGGACAAAGCAAAACCAGTACTCAGAAGTAAATATGTAGTGACATAGCACATGTCAAGAAACAAGAGAGAGCTCAAATGAATAATTTTCTCTCTCAACTGGAGGAATTAGAAAAAGAACAATCAAAAGCCAGTAAAACAGGAATAAAAATCAAAGCAGAACTAAATGAAATAGAAATCAAAAACAGCTCAAAAGATCAATGAAACCAAAAGATTTAAAAATAATAATCAAAATGGCAAATTTCTAGCAAGGTTCACAAGAACTTAAGGGAAAAATCACAACAAAAGAGGATCAAAAATGAAACAGGAGAAATCACAAAATTTAATGTCCAAATTCAGGGGATAATTGGATACTAATATGAATATCTCTATACTTAAAAATTCAGTAACTCGTAAAAGTCATCCAAATTCTTAGAATTATATGATTATCTGAGACTGAATAGGAAAGAAATAGAAATCCTGAACAAACCAGTAGCATGCAAGGAAATTGAAATAGAAATCAAAACTCCCAAAAAAAGAGTCCAGGATCTAATGCCTTCACAAGTGAATTCTACCAAATGATGAAATATGAACTAACCTATCTAGTTAAAAATCTTCAAAAAATTAAAAAGGGAATACTTCCAAATAAATTTACGAGGTGAAATTTACTATAATAGCCAAACCAAACAAAGAAATCACAAATGAAAAAAATTACAGACTAATCTCTCTAATGAGCACAAATGAAAAAATCCTTTGTAACAACACTAATGATAAGGGACTGATCACAAAAATCTACAAAGAGTGAAGAGACTCAATAAAATCAAAGTAAATAATCCAGTCAACAAATGGGCAGAAGAGCTAAAAAGGAAATTTTCCAAAGAGGAAATGCAAATGGTCAACAGGCATATGAAAAAAAAATATTCAGCATCACTTGTAATCAGGGAAATGCAAGCCAAAAGCTCAATGAGCTACCATCTTACACCAGTGAGATTGGCACATATTAACAAAACTAGCTACAACAAATGTTGGTGAGGATGTGGAGAAAAAGGAACTCTCCTGAACTGCTGGTGGGAGTGCAAACTGTTCCAACCACTATGGAAAGCTGTGTGGAGATTCCTCAACCTGCTGAAGATGGAGCTTCCATATGATCCAGCAATTCTACTCCTAGGTATTTACCCAAAGGACACAGAATCATTAATTCAAAAGGGCACCTGCACCCCTATGTTTATAGCAGCACTATTTACAATAGCTAAGCTATGGAAACAACCCAAATGCCCAAAAATAGATGATTAGATCAAGAAGATGTGGTATATATACACAATGGAATATTGCTCAGCAATCAAAAAAGATAAACTCATGCAATTTGCAGCAACATGGATGGAACTGGAAGGGATCATGCTCAGAGAAATAAGCCAGAAAGAAAAAAGAAAATTACTGCATGGTCTCACTCATAGCAGGAAGTTAGAAAACCTAAATAAGGGACCAGGAAAAAGGCTAATTATAATAAAGTAAAAATCAAAATCAACATGCAACTATAAACCAGAGACACACTACGAGGGTGGGTAGGGGGAGGGATTAGGGTCAAAATAAGGGGGATGGGAATTGTATGGGGAATATAACCAAGATGAAAATGCATACATTGTGCAAAAATGAAAATATATAAAATTAAAAATAATTCCTTGTGTAATTCAACATGATGATAACAGGGGAATGGCGATGACAGAATAGAGAATTGAATAACTGCACGCACACAACAACAATGAAGCCAAAAGGTGCAGGCCAGCTCCTCGGAATAAAGCTGCAAACAAACAGTCTTGCTCCTACCAGCAGAGAACAGGCCCGGGGAGATTTACGCAAGGAAATCTTGTGTTAATCTTTACAAAAGAAGCAAAGTAGCTCTCACTTGAAGGGAAAGGGTCCCAAAAGAGGGTTGCTGCTGGTGAAAACAACTTTGTGATTTTTATAACTATGCTCATGTTTTGGGTCTAGGGCATGGTGGTTGTGTAATTTTCTTGATTACTCGACCTTGGCCTATGTCCTATCATAGATTAACTGGTGATGCTACTGACTTATCCCTCCAGTTATGTTTCCCAGGGTCCCTACCATGCTCTCAGGGCTCCAGTCCCTCCCTATCTTTGTGTCAAGGTTTAACCCCTCATAAGCAATTCAAACCTAACAATGCATTAAATGGATCAGACACCATACCATGTGGGAGTTGTACCAAAAACACAAGGATTACTCACCATCTGAGAATGCAATTCCTATGCCAACAAAAAGACTGACAACAAACATAGGATTATGTAAATAGATGCTAAGAAAGTATTTGACAAGATTCAACAACTATTTCTGATGAAAACTCTCGAAAAACTTGAATAATGGAATATAATAGACATAAGATAATAAAACTCATCTATAACAAACCCACTGCTAATATGCTCAATGGTGAAAAATTGAAATCTTTTCCAATAAAATCTGGTACAAGGCTAGGATGTCAACTCTCACCACTAATATACGACATAGAATTGAAGTTTTAGCTAGAGCAATTAAAAAAGAGAAATATATAGAGAGAATCCAAATTAGGGAAGAAGAAGTAAAGCTATGATTATTTGCAGATGACATGATAACATGCATAGAGAGAATCTTCTTCAGTTTCTGCAGAAAAAATCTAATTGAAACAATCAGTTTAGCAAAGTGGCAGGTTACAAAATCAACAGTCAAATATCAACTGTCTTCTTATGTAAAAACAATGACAAAAGAAAAATAAATTAAGAAAATGATCACTTTGTAACACATGCAAAAAAAAAAATTAAATACCTAGGAGTAAACCTAACAAAGGAGGTAGATTTATACAAAGAAAACTATAAGACATTGTTGAAAGAAATACAAGGAGACAGAGAAATGAAAATACACCTGCTCATGGATTGGAAGCATCAACATTGTTAAAGTGGCTATCCAACCTAAAGCAATATACAGATTCAACACACAACCTCATTAAAAGTATCAATGGCCCTTTTCAACTGGAGCAAACACTAATGAAATTAATAAGGAATCACAAAAGACTTCAAAAAGCAAAACTAATCCAGCTAAAAAGAAAGAGGACAGAGGTATCACAGTTCCAGACCTCAGTTATTATAAAGCCGTAATAATTAAACCTATTTGGTACTGGAGCAAAAACAAACAGACCAATGGAGTATAATTGAGAGCCCAGAAACAAATCTACTCATATACAGACAGTTAATCTATGACAAGGGAGCCAAGAATATACATTGGAACAAGTACAGTCCCTTCAATAAATGGTGTTGGGTAAACAGGATAGCTACAGACAAAAGAATGCAACTAGACCATGATCTCACACCATATACCAAAATCAACTGTAAATGGACCAAAGACTTTGATGTAAACCCTTAAACTATAAAATACATGGAAGAAAACACGGGTTAAACATTTCATGTTAAAAGCTTTAATGATGACTTTAGGTAACAGCAAGGAAAAGAAAAGAGGACACTGGGACTTTATCAAACTAAAAAGCTTGTGCACAGCAAAAGAAGCCATGACTAAAGTGAAAAGACACCCGACCCAATGGGAGATAATATTGCACACCTCTGTTTTACCTGCTGCTCCCCTCAGCAGTGTATTTCAGTAGTTCTGCCTGTTCTGCTCCCCACTCTGTCTCTGGTGACTCTTCTCATTTCTCGCACCTCTGGTCCACACCCCAGCTCTTATATGCATAAATAAATTAAATACATAAAATAAGTCTTTTAAAAAATATTTGCACATCTAACATCTGAAATAGGACTGATACCATATAGTTTTCCATAGTTGCTGTACCAGTACTGAGTTTTCAATGGTGCACCATCCTTGTGTCTTTGGTATAAATCACATTTGGTCACGATGTATAGTCCTTTTAAACATTGTCGGGTTACTAAGACTTTGTTGATATTTGCATCCATGTTCATTAGGGAAGTTGGTCTGAAATTTTACTTTTTCATGTTTTCTTTGTCTGGTTTTGGTTTTAGAGTAATGCTATACAATGTGTTTGAAATTATTTCCTCTTTCTCATTTTTGGAAAGAGTTTAAGCAAGATAGGTGTTAGCTCATTTTGAAGGCTTGGTAGAATTCACTCATATAACTATCAGAGTTAGGGACTTTTGTATTTTAGGACAATTTTGATTATTTAAGTATCTTTGCTTGTATTTGGCCTGTTTATGTTATTTATTCTCTATTCAGTCTTGGGTTATTTTATAATTCTTAAGATTGGTCCATCTCTTCTAGGTTGTTGAACTACTAGCATAAAAGTAAGTGTTCACAGTTATCTCATACTATCCTCTGAATTACCTGTTTATTTAGTTTTCTCCCTTCTTTGTAAGTCTTAGCTAGATGTTTTGTTAATGTTTATTTTTCAAAGAAACAGCATTCGGTTTTATTAATTCCTTGGATTACCTTTTCAATTTCTATTTCTTTTATTACCACTTGTAGTGTCAGGATAGGCACAGTGCAGGTTTTCTGATCCAGCAGATGGGGTAAAGGAGAGTCGTGGTGCCTTGGGTGGCTTTAACAGGCTTTTATTGAGCTTTACATGTAGTGCAGTAACCAGGTACACAGCAGTCAGGGGTGCCAGGGGGCCAGAAGGCTTGTAGGCCTCCAAGCTCCCAGCAAGTCTTCACTCTGGCCTTCTCTAGCTTCTCTCTCTCCTTCTCTCTCCTGCCTCTCTCTTGCTTCTGCTTCTCTTGGTGACTATCCCAGTACTCCTCACATGGCCCATAGAAGTAAATAAGATAGCTTGCAACAATGTAACAACTGCAGGTGCCCCAGCAGGCAGGTCAATCCTGGTGTTGGGAGGGCAGAAAAGCCTGAAAACTATTTACCCTACACCACTCTAACTAATTATTCCTTTCTTCTATTGATTTTTTGCTTTGTTCTTGTTTCTTAAGGTGAGAGGTAAGGTTATTTAATTTTGCTCTCATTTCTTAATGAGGTACTCGTTTACTATATGCTTCAATGGTCAAGTTATTGTTAAGTACCTTCAGTTCTGGAAGCTTTTGTCTTCATTATCATTTGTCTCAAGGTATTTTTTGAAATCTTTATTAACCCAGTAGTCTTTTATTATATATGTTGCTCATTCTCCATGTAGTAGAATTGTTTCCTACATTATTTTTGTGGTTGATCTCTATTTTGATAATTTCATGATTAGATTCCTGGTATGATTTCAACCTTTATTATTAATTTGTTGATACTTGTCTGTGACCCAGTATGTATTGAGTCCTGGAGAAAGCCTTATGTATACTTTTTTAGGGTGCAGTACTATATATACACCCACTAAGTCAATTGGTATAATTCTTTGTTTAGGGTTATTGTGTACCTATTTATTTTCTACCTGGTTGTACTGTCCATTGGTGAAAGCAGAGTATTGATGTCTCCTCCATGAAAGTGATTTTCTTAATATTTGTTTACGGGTTTGATAGAAACTGCTTTATATATTTCATGCTTTTTTGCTTGTAAATATACACTAATGAATGTTACGTCTTCATGATGTTATTTTTTTTTCCTTTATCATTATACAGTGTCCATTCCTGTCTCTTGCTACCTTTTTTAACTGGAAATTTATTGTAACTATGCTAAGTATAATTGTCCCTGCCTTCCTTCTGTTACCTTTTGCTTGTCAGATTGTTTTTCAACACTTTACTCTGAGCTCATATTTATCTTTGGAGCTCAGGTATGTTTCCTTATGACTTCAGAAAGTTGAAGTATGTTTTCTAATCCAATCAGACTCTCTGTGTCTTTTAATTAATGAGTTTAGCGCATTTACATTGAAAGTAATTTTTGGCATATGAACATCTGCTGCTTCAATGTTGTCCTTATATTTTCTGGTGTTTTTTCCTTGTTCAGTTCTTTGTGTATATTCATCTCTTCTGTTTAGACATGAGATCTCCTTTCAACACATTTTGGGTGGGGAGAGTCTGGCGTTTGCAAGCTCCTTCAGCTTCTGTTTGTCTGAGAATGCTTTATTTGTCACTCATATCTGAAGGGCAAGCCTTGTAGAATGTGTGTCTCAGAGTAGGTCTTGTTCTGTTTAGGGAACTTGGTGTTCTTTTAACTTCATAAACTTATTTGTGCAAATCCTTTCTCAGGTGGGAAGTTTTCCATCTTTATTTATTTAAGTAAATTTTTTGTTCCCTTCTATCTCTGGCATACACACTTACTTATATTGCCTTTCTCATGGAGTCCTATAAATCTTGAAGTATTTCTACATTTATTCTTCACCTCTCTCTTTTTCCTCCTGGTTTCTTTGTGTGTTCTCATCTTTTTTAAATGTTTTTTAAGATTTAATTTATACATACAAGAACTGGGGTATAGGCCAGAGATGTGGGGTCTGAGAGAATTCAGAGCAGGGAACAGAACAGGCAGATCGACTGAAACACACCACTGAGAGGAGCAGTGGGCAAGATGGGAGCGATCTGCTGCACCATGTGGGTCACCTGCCTGGCAGAGGATCTAACTCTTGGGCTGCAGTAGCTGCAAATAGCTTCACAGAGCTAATGCTTAACCCCTTGCACCACTAGGGAGGCCCCACATTCTCTTTAACATAACTGATTCAATCTTCAATTTGATTATTCTACTTTCGTAGCTTTCTCTAGAAGTTTTTATCTCCTCTATTCATATTTTTACACCCTTCATTTAATTTTTCTCTGATTTTTTTTTTTGTGTGTATCTCTAATTAGTTTTTAGGTGCACATTTAGCAAACCAACTTGAGCTGCTCTGTTGTTGGTTGGGGATCTGCTGGGAGCATCTCTGCTCTTGCAGTAGCTCAAAGAGCCTACCTGGGCTGCATTCATGTTATGGGGCATCCATAGCTCAGCAACTCTGCCCTCACCATCATTCAGGAAGCCCACTCTGGCCACACAGATGGCAAGGTTGGACGGTTTCTTTTTTTTTTTTTATTTCCTCAGGGTTTGCTTGAAATGAATATTCACATTCTCAGATAATCATTTTAGGACAATGAAATACTAAAATATTTATCAATTTTTTTTATTAACTCAAATCCTTAATAAAATATTTTGGTTGGTATCAGACCTTATGATATACAGGGTTATGCATGGCATGTCTGTTATTATATTAGAATGATTATAACAAAAGTATTCATTAAAGTATTAAAAATCGGAGCCTCCCTGGTGGTGCAAGGGGTTAAAACTCAGCAATACAAAGCCATCCACAGCCACTGCAGCACGAGTCAGATCTCCGGCAAGGGAGGTGACCCACATGGTGCAGCAGACCTCTCCTGCCTCGCCTGCTGCTCCCCTCGGCAGTGTATTTCAGTCAGTTCTCCTGTTCTGTTCCCCACTCTGTCTCTGGTGAATCCTCTCACCACCACCACTCCCTGCATCTCTGGCCTGCACCTCAGCTCTTGTATGCATAAATAAATAAATCTTTAAAAAATAAAATAAATATTAAAGATCAAGTGTAACTAATATGTTCTTGGGTTTCAAGTCAGACAAAATGCTGTGCCAATGCTAAAAAAAAATATGATCAAGTGCTTATATTTCCTTTTTTGAGTTAAATAATAGAAAACTTTTAATACAAACTCTTGAGGGCAAACCCAGGACAATTGAATCTCATTATCTTTTTTCCTTTTTTTTTTTTAAGATTTATTTATTTATTTATTTATTTATTTATACAAGCACTGGGTACAGTCAGAAGTGCGGGAGGGTGAGAGAATTCACCAGAGACAGAGCTCTGGCAGACCAACAAAATACACTGCTGAGGGGAGCAACAGGCGTGGCAGGAGAGGTCTACGTGCCATGTGGGACCCTCGCTAGTGGCCAGAGATGGAACCAGCACTGCAGAGGTTGCAGGCAGCTTCGCAGCCCAGCGCTCAACCACTGCGCCACCAGGGGAGGCCCACGAATCTCATTATCTTAAATAAAATGTAAATTATTTATTTTTTATAGATTCAAGATTGCAGTGAGTCATATGAAGAAAGAGACAGCTTTGTACTGGTGAATTAGGAAGTCTTTGGGATAGTGGGTCTTCCTGGTCCCTGAGTCACACTATGTGAGATCATGCACATAATGCCTACAGATACTGCTCAGTGGGTATCTTGACACCAAAAATCATGTTTGACAGGTGGAAAGAGAAAACTGCAGCTTGGGCATTTCAATCACATGTTAAACATAAATGAGTAAACCATTGGTGTTCCCATTGAGTATCCTTTCTTCTCAAATTGTGGTGGTCTGCTGATGCCTATTTCCCTGCTGTGGCCCTGTTTATTGCCAGTCTATAGAACACATTTATGTCTGAGTCAAGTAGAGCTAAGATCAATTACTGTCAGTTCTAATAGCAAGGGAAGCATATATGGCCATAATTTGCTATAATCTTACATAATCTTCCACTAGAAAACTAAGAAAGGAGCAGTGGGGTATTTTTGGATTGTATTGTGACAGCCCCATTACACAATGACATTTTACCAGTGATTTAAAGAATTGGGCGGACTACCTGCCATGAAAGTCAATTGAAGTGAGTATGGGTCTCATTAGGTAGTAAAAGTTTTTTTTAAAGTTTTGCAGAGCTATTATTTCCTCTGCTAAAAAGAAAGAAAGAAGGAATGCAATACAACTGCTACATGATTTCCAATATATCTTATCTTATAATGATACCTGGTAAGTTTTGTATTTCTACAGTTACTCTACAACATTGTTTTCTCCCCGTGGAAAACAAATTATATCATGTATTTTAATCCTTCAATATTCTCTCCATGATTTCATCTTTTATTTTTTAATTAGACATGCCCTTTTTTGAAAAAAATATTGATTGCTTATTTTGTCCCATAATTTTCTTAATTTCCTTTATTCTAATTTCTTTAATTCAGTGAGTCATTTTCTTTTTAACTTCCTTCTGACACTTAGCTTTTCTGCCTGATTTAAGTACATTGATTCTACCAATAGCAGATCAATTCAACAAATTTCAATTAAGTTTCTGTTATTTATAGTTTGGGATTTTGGAGATGAGGTAGCATAGATGAATTAAATGCATTGAATGATGTCTAATATGTGAGTAATTTTAAAATGGTTGTTGAGCACCATTTCAGTTAATTTGAAGGTTGTTTTGTTCACTATGATTTGCTCAGCAAGTGGAATAATATTTAAAAAGTCAGGGGAGATTCCGGGATTGTAGTTTTGAGTTTATACATATATATATTTTATAAATACCAATACTTGATCACATGGATATGTTGCAGACAATTTCTAAGGCTTTAGGTTAGAGCTCTGAGGAGTTATTGTCATTTACTCTATGATGAGTCTACCTCTTGGTAGTTATTCAATATCTGGACTCACCCACCAGAGATATTATATTTTTTCTTGTCAAAGCACGTATGCCTTAGGGTTAGTGACTCCACTATATCTTTGCGACGTGTGAAAACAGGCACATAATCACTATTGGATCTGTTTTTCTGTGACAGTCCCAATTCATAGCTGGGGTTCCTCCAAGGTGAGTAGCTATGTGGTCAAATGGGAGTTACCTGTTCCCATATGGAGCTCCCTGTCAGACATATGTGACCAAGGAATAGGGACATATATTCTCAGGTACTTTTGAGAGTGAAAGATGGCACTATGAATGCTAAAACCATGGTAAATATGACTATACTTCATGTCAGACATCATTCTAAGTAGACATTGGTAAACTACAGTCTTTGAGTTCATGATCCAGTCTTATAAACTGTTAGTTAGACTCATTCACATATCTGTGACTACTTTTTCACTAAAAAAGCAGAGCATAGCAACTATAACAAAGATTGCATTAACTGAAAAAAAAAAAAAAACAGAGACATTTACTATCTGCTCTTTATTTGTTATTATTGTTTGTTTTCTTTTATCATTGTTCATTTTTGTGCAGTAATTGGTTTCTCCCCTAAGGTGTACTCCCTGTAGTTCTCACCACCAAATTCTGTGAACCACCACTAAATTCCCCTGTGCTCTTCTTTCTCCAGTTTTGACCACCCTCCCATCCTCTGCTTTGCTATATGCCTCAGACATATATGCCTCAGATCTATGGTCAGCTTGCAAGTTTTGTATTTTTATTGATTTTTTGTTTGGTTTCTCTATATTCCACCTATGAGTGAAATCATGTGATATTTATCTTTTTCCTTTACTTATTTTGATTAGCATAATCCCTTCCAGCTCCATTCATGTTGCCGCAAATAGCATGGATTTTTTTTTCTTGATTGCTTAGTGATATTCCATTGTGTATATATACCAGAACTTTTTGATCCAATCATCTGTTTGGGGGCATTTAGGTTGTTTCCATATCTTGGCTATTGTAAATAGTGCTGCAATAAATATAGGAGTGTAGGTATCCTTTCAAATTAGTGTTTTTGTGTTCTTTGGATAGATTCCTAGGAGTGGAAATATTGGATCCTATGGAAGATCCATTTTTAGTGTTTTGAGGAACCTCCACACAGCTTTCCATAGTGTCTGGACCAGTTTATATCCCCACTAGCAGTGTAAGAGGGTTCCTTTTTCGCCACAACCTTGCCAGCACTTGTTATTTCCAGATTTTTTAATATGGGCCATTCTCACTGGTATGAGGTGGTATCTCATTGTGGTTTTGATTTGCATTTTCTTGGTTATAAGTGATGTTGAACATTTTCTCATATAGTTGTTGACCATTTGCATTTCCTCTTTGGAGAAGTGTCATTTTAGTTCTTCTGCCCCTTTTTAACTGGATGGTTTGCTTTGTTTTTGTTGAGTTGTGTGAGCTCTTTGTACATCTTTGATATCAGTCCCTAATCAATTGTATGGAGTGCAAATATTTTCTCCCAGTCAGTAGAGTGTATCTTTGTTTTGGTTATTGTCATTTTTGCTGTATTTTCTTTGCTTCTGGAGATGATTTCTCAAAGATGTTTCTGAGGTGTATGTCATAGATTGTTTTGCCTATGTTTTCTTGTATGTATTTTATGGTTCCATGTCTTGTGTTCAAGTCTTTTATCCATTTGGAATTGTTTTCTGTGTATGGTGTGAGGTAGTAGTCCTATTTCATTCTTTTGCATATTGCAGACCAGTCTTCCCAACACCATTTATTGAAGAGGCTTTCCTTGACCCAATGTATATTCTTTGCTCCTTTGTCAAAATTAGTTGACCATATGTGTGTGCCTTTATTTCTGGGCTTTCACTTCAATTGCAGTGATCTATGTGTCTGTTTTTGCTCCAATACCATGTTATTTTTATTATAATGGCTTTATATTATAATGTGAAGTCTGGGAATGTAATACCTCCATTCTTTCCCCTTTTAGTCAGGGGAATTTTGCTATTCCATATGAATTTCAGCAATATTTGTTCCATTTCTTTGAGGTATTGAGATTTTTATTGGAATTGCATTGAGTCAGTAAATTGCTTTTGGTCATACGGCCATTATGAAAATGCTAATTCTTCTGTTCCATAATCAGTGAATATCTTAACATTTCTTTCTGTCTTCTTCTATTCCTTTAAACTGTGTTTTATAGTATTTCTTGTATAGGTTTTTCACCTCTTTTGTTTGGTTTATTCCCAGGTATTTAATTTTGGGGGACAGTTGTAAATGTGATGGTTTTCTTAACTTCCTCTTCAGACTGATTGTTTGCATATAAGAAGGCTACTAATTTTTGTGTATTGGTTTTGTGACCTGCTACTTTATTAAACTGCTTTATTGTTTTAATTTTGTTGTGTATTTTTTAGGATTCTCTCTATATTATTATATCATCTGCGAATAATAATAGTTTCACCTCTTTCCCTATTTGAATTGCTTTTATATCTTTCTCTTCCCTAAGCTGGGACTTTGTCTTGCTCATCTAGGACTGCAGTACTATGTTGAAAAGCAATGATGGGAGTGGGCATCCTTGTCTTGTTGTAGATAGTAATGAACAGGCTTTCAGTTTTTCACCATTATGAATGATGCTAGCTGTGATGTGTCATATATGAATTTAATTTTGTTAAGATATATCTTTTTTATCCCAGGGGCCTTCATCATAAATGGATGTTGAACTTAATCAAATGCTTTCTCAGCATCTATTGATCTTCTCATATGGTTTTTATTTTTCTTTTTGTTGGTGTTGTGAATTACATTGATTTTCATATGTGGAATCAACTTTGTGGCCCCTGTGATAAATTTCACTTTGTCATGGTGTTTTATCTTTTTGATGCATTGTTGGATTTGGTTTGTTAAGATTTTATTGAGGATTTTTGCAACCATGCTCATTAGCGAGATCGGTGTGTAATTTTCTTTATATTTGGTTTTTGCTTTAGTGTATATTGACCTTGTAAAACATATTTTGTGGTATTCCTTCTTTATTGATTTTTTGTAAGAGTTTTTATAGGGAAGGCATTGGTTCATCTTTGAATGTTTGGTAGAATTCAGGTACAAAACCATCTGGTTTTGGACTTTTAATTTTTAGGAGAGTTTTGATAACTGTTTCAATTTTGCTGCTTATAATTGGTTTGTTTAAATATTTTATTTCCTCTTTGTTCAGCTTTGGGTGATTATATAATTATAAGAATTTGTCCATCTGGTTTAGTTTGTTGAACTTGGTTGCATTAAATATTCATATTAATCTCTTTCCTCTGAATTTCTCCTGTGTCTGTTGTAATTTCTCCTTTTTCAGGCATGATCACATTTATTTGAGTTTTCTCCCATTTTTTTTTGTGAGCCTAGCTAAAGGTTTGTCTATTGTATCATTTTTTTTTAAAGAACTAGCTTTTGGCTTCATTAATCTTGTGGGTTCTCTTTTTAATTTCTATTTAATTTATATCTGCTTTACTTTTTACTTCCTTTCTTTTTACGCACTTTTGGATTTTTTAAAGATTTATTTATGCATACAAGAAATGGGGTGTAGGTCAGAGGTGAGAGGGTGCCATGTGGGTCAGCTTTCTGGCAGGCTGGGGATTGAACTCATGCTGCAGTGGCTGGTGATAGCTTGATAGTGCTGTCTTCAACCCTTGTGCCACCAGGGAGGCCCCCTTTTTGGATTTATTTTTTTTGTTCTTTTTCTAGTTCCTTGAGATGGAAGATTAGGGTTTTTTTTTGTTTGTTTGTTTGTTTTTGTGTGTGTGTGTGTGCTATTTTCCTTGATTTTTTTTTTTTTTTAGATTTCTTTCTTTCTTTATACAAACACTGGGTACAGTCAGAAGCGCGGGAGGGTGAGAGAATTCACCAGAGCCAGAGCAGGAAACAGAACAGGCAGAAGGACCAAAGTACACTGCTGAGGGGAACAGCAGGTGGCAGGAGAGGTCTGCTCGCTATGTGGGATGCCTGCCCAGCGGATGGGGATCAAACCGGTGCTGCAGAGGCTGCAGGCAGCTTTGCAACCCAGTGCTCAACCGCTGTGCCACAGGGGAGGCCCTTTTTCTTGATTGTTGATATATGCCTGTATTGCTATATACTTTCTATATACTTTCTTCTTAATACTGTTTTTGCTGTACTTAATACTATCATTGCCATTTATCTCAAGGTATTTTTTTTTTTAATTTCTTCTTTGATTTTCTCATTAACTCAATGGTCTTTCAATGACATTCTGATCAGTCTCCATGTATTGGGGAGCTCCTTGCTTTTATTTTCATAGTTGATTCCTAGTTTGATGCCTTTATGGTCAGAGAAGACACTTGATATGATTTCAATCTTCATATACTTGTGACATTTGTCTTGTGACCCAGTATGTGTTCTTTCCTAGAGAATGATCTGTGTGCACTTGAGGAAAATGTGTTTTCATTTTTTTGGGAGTGCAGTGTCCTATAGATCTCCATTAGGTGTATGTGACCTATATCTTCATTTAAGGCTATTGTGTCCTTGTTTATTTTCTGTTTTATTGATCTGTCTTCTGGTGAGAATGGGATGTGGAAGTACTCTACCACATATATATTTTCTTCAATGTCTGTTTTCAGAGATGATAGCTATCTTCTAATATATTTTGGTGCTCCCTCATTTGATGAGTATAAATTGATGAGTGCTATGTCTTCCTGGTGTATTATCCCCTTAATCATTTTATAGTGTCCATAGTGTCTTGTCCCCTTTTTTCAGCTTGATGTCTACATTGTCAGATACAAATAAGCCTGTCCCTTCCTTCTTTGGGGGGACATTTGCTAGTAGAATTGTTTCCAATCCTTTACTTTCTTTTTTTTTTAATAGAGGCATGTTTTATTTATTTATTTATTTATTTGTTTGTTTGTTTGTTTGTTTGTTTTGTTTATATAAGCATTGGGTATAGTCAGAAGCGCAGGAGGGTGAGAGAATTCACCAGAGCCAGAGCAGGGAGCTTAGCAGGCAGAAGGACCGAAGTACACTGCAGAGGGGAGCAGTGGGCGGCAGGAGAGGTCTGCGTGCCATGTGGGACCCTCCTCTGGTGGCCGGGGAGCAGCCAGGGATCGAACGGCACCGCAGAGGCCGCGGGCAGCTTCGCAACCCAGCACTCAACCATTGCGCCACTGGGGAGGCCCCCAATCCTTTACTTTCAATCTATTTTTATCTGTGGAACTTTATGTGTTTCCTGGAGGCTCCAAGATATGACATTTTTTTGTGTCCTTTTAGCTTCCTGCATGTCTACTTTCATTTCTTGTTTCAAGTTTCGACAGTTCTCTTTGATTATTTTCTTGAATAGTTTCAGTTTCATTCTCTCTCTTTCTTCTTCTGGGATTCCTATGTTTCTTTTATTTCCATTCCTTCTGGAGTAACAGAATCCTTGGAGTGCTATTTCATTCTTTATCCTTTGAATCTCCTTTTCCTTCATGGTTCTTTTCATATATGTATCTCCGAAATTACTGATTTGCTTTTCCATATCATCCATTCTGTTTTCATGGCTTTCCCAGAATTTTTTAGCTCCTCCATTGATCTTTTAATATCATGCATCTCCTCTATTTTCTTATTTAAAGTTTCGATCTTGAGGGGGAGCAGGATCAACATGGCAGCAGAGAAACACTAAGACTAAGTCCTCTCAAAAAAAAAAGTTAATGGGGGGAAAAGCATCAGGTCCCTGCAGGAACCAGGACACAGAAGATACATGGGCAACTCTGGTAAACTGCCCAAAGAGGAAATTAGTCATAAAATAGGACAAAAATAGAGAAAAGCTCAGAACCCTGCTACCCTTCCCTACCACAAAGCCGGCACACTTCGACCAAAAAAAGACAGAAGTGGGGAGAGCAAAAAAACAAGAACAAACTAGAGATCAAGCGGGACAGTGATTGGGAAGGAACAATTGCAGGCACCATACCCCATGAACCAGAACTGTGGAGAACTATGTGGGTATCACTATGGTGGTGAGCAAACAGCTCCGGATGCCATTAGAGGAAGATAAGGACCCCACAGAGAGACCTGCAAATAGCCCAAGGCCAGCCAGTAACTTTGTGCAGAAAAGCACACTCTCGCTCTCGAAAAGCATACTCGGATTGCGGTTGCCCAGGTTCCCATGCCCACAACCTATGTTAATGGGGAGACACATGTAAATCAACACTGAGGTGAATGACACTCACGGAGTAATAAAAAACCAGGAGCCGGGGCATGGGAGTTGGGTGCAAAAAGCGCCATTTCTGCAGACACTGAACTGGGCTACTGCCTGTGTCCTGGATCTGATGGCTTCTGAACTGAAAACGAGGACATGAAATTCAGGGTGTGGAATCCCCATGATGGTGGAGCAGAGGGCAGACACAGCTGCCCCACACCATTGAGTCACTTCATGCCACCCCCACTCTGTTCCCCGAGAAACACACAGAAAAACAAAAACAAAAACACACAGTTCTGGAAGGATACTAGGAAAGATCTCTGGCACCACTTAGTGACTAGAACAAAATCACCAACTTCCTGAGAGTTGGAAGCCAGGGATCACAAAACCACCATCAGGCTCTGAGAGGGGTCTGGTTATGCAAACGAGGGTAAGAAGGGAAACAAGGCTTGGAGCAAGACCTCATTCTGGAACAGAGAGCCAGGTGCAGCATCCAGGGTGTGGGATGTGCCATAACAGTGGGAACTGCACAGGGTGACAGCCAGAGTTTTGGATCTGATAGCCCTGGAACTGAGACCTAGAGTACAGAATTCAGGGCATGGGATCCATACAGCTGCGGGCACAGCACTGTAGATGAACATGGGGCAGACACAGCACCCACCTTGAAAAATAGCCTTGGGTTGAGGTGCTCCCCTTGCCTCCTCCATTTCTCAGAGAACCACTGGGAAAAAGCACAGGTCAGCAAATACGGGTCTCTAGCACCACATAGTGACCAGAACAAAATAACTCAGTTCCCTGTTGGAACTGAGTAAATACAGAGGGAGGGAACTGTAAGGGACAGTGTCCAGCAACACAGCATCAACACCCTGGTGGAGTTTTGGCATTCAGGGCTGGGCTTGATCTGGTAAACAGTTTCCAACATCACTGAAGAAGCACCCCAAAGAGATGCCTGCCAACACCAGTGGTGCAGCGTCCCAATGCATAGAACTAATTTGAAAGCAAACAACAGGGATAAGGAAAAAATATAAATAACCAAGTGAACCCACGAGAGGGGGACACATCACACACACAAAAAAAATCAAAAACAAAAACAAAAAACAGTCACCAGAGCTCAACAATGACATGGAAGAACGTCTTGGCCTGTCAAATAGAGAATTAATGATCATCATGATTAAAAAGCAGAAAGAAAATGAAAAGGGAAAAAAATGATTTGAGAGAAATAATCACTGAACTGAAGAATGAAATTGAGAACCTCAAGAAAGGAAAGATAAGAAATGCAGGAGTTTAAAAGATTACTAGAGGAGATAAAGAACTCTGAGAAAAGCAATGAAAACAGAATTGATGAAATGGTAGAATGGAGCAGTACTCTCAAAGATATAGAAATA
This sequence comes from Talpa occidentalis, assembly GCF_014898055.3. NCBI lineage: Eukaryota > Metazoa > Chordata > Mammalia > Eulipotyphla > Talpidae > Talpa > Talpa occidentalis. The sequence continues at coordinate 69,064,385 of NW_026555331.1, forward strand.
AAAGAGCCAAGGCCTCCCCTGGTGGTGCAGAGGTTGAGCTCTGGACTGTGAGGCTGCCCGCAGCCTCTGCAGTGCCAGTTCATTCCCCGGCCACTGGTGAGGGACCCACCAAAAAAAAAAATAAAATGAAAGAAAGAAAGAAAGAAAGAAAGAAAGAAAGGAAGAAAGGAAGAAAGGAAGAAAGGAAGAAAGGAAGAAAGGAAGAAAGGAAGAAAGAAAGAAAGAAAGAAAGAAAGAAAGAAAGAAAGAAAGAAAGAAAGAAAGAAAGAAAAGAGCCAAAGGAGAAAAAGACACAGAAGTGAAAAGGAAGAAGTATGAATACATTCTTAGACAATTATCATACTCCATGAAGAGAGGAAATGTAAGAGTTATACATTGCATTCCAGAAGTTACATTGCATTCCAGAAGAGAGGAAATGTAAGAGTTATACATGGCATTTCAGAAGGTGAGGAGAGAGATAAAGGAACTGAGAAATGATTCAAGGAGATAATTGAAGAAAACTTCCCAAGCATGAAAAAGGAGACAAATATAGACATACAAGAAGTGAGAAGAATATCCGATTACCACAATGAAAAGAAAACTACAGCAAGACACATAATAGTAAAGCTTGCAAGAGTCCAAGACAAGGAAAACATAATGAAACTGGCAAGGGGGAAGAAACAGATAACTTACAAGGGCAAACCAATTAGGTTAACTTCAGATTTCTCTCAAGAAACACTACATGCAAGAAGAGAATGAAGTAACATATTCAACAAACTTCCACACAGCAAATGACGACCAAGAATATTTTACCCTGCAAAGATCTCCTTCTTCTATGAAGAAAAAATATGGACCTTCTCAGACAAACAGAAACTCCAGAAATTCATTACACTAAACCCCCACTCCAAAAATTCTACAAGAAGTCCTAAAGCCAAAACCAACAGAGAATGAAAGAACAGAATAAAGCAAGAAATAAAATCACAAAAAAGACAAACAAAATGGCAAACACAGATGCCAGCATATCAATATTAACTCTAAATGTAAATGGATTAAACTCATCAATAAAAAGACACAGAGTAGCAGGCTGGATTAAAAAACAAAATCCAACCTTCTACTGTCTCCAGGAAACACATTTAACCACAAAATATAAACATAGAATGAGAGTAAAAGGTTGGAAAGCAATCCTATAAGCAAATGGACCAAAAAAGAAGGCAGGCACAGCTATACTTATATCAAATGAAATAGGCTTCAAATTAAAAAAGTTAAAAAGAGACAAAGATGGACAATACATTATGATCAAGGGGACAATACACCAGGAAGAAATAACACTCATCAACATACATTCACCAAATGACAGAGCACAGGAATATATTAGACAATTAATATCAGCACTGAAAACAGGCATTAAAGAAAACATATATAGTTGGAGACTTCAACATACTACTCTCATCAATGGACAGATCACCAAGACAAAAAATACACAAAGACACTGGAGTCCTAAACAAAGACTTAGAACTCATTGACTTAACAGATACCTATAGGACTCTGCACCCAAAAAAATCTGAGTACACATTTTTCTCAAGTGCACATAGATCATTCTCCAGAATTGATCATATACTGGGCCACAAGACAAGCATCAACAGAAACATGGAGATAAAAATCATTCCAGCTATCTTCTCTGAATCATAAAGGCATCAAACTAGAAATAAATCATGAAAAGAAAACAAGGGATGCTCCCACATCACGGAAATTGAAATCCACACTACTAGAAGACCACTGGACTAATGAGGAGATCAAAGAAGAAATTAAAAAATACTTTTAAGTTGAACGACAAGGAGAACACCACTTTTCAGAATGTATGGGATGCAGCAAAAGCAGTAATAAAGCAAAATATATAGCAATGCAAGCTCACATCAAGAAACAAGAAAGAACTGAAAGAAACAACCAAATCTCACATCTTAAATAGCTAGAAAAAAGAACAATGAAAAACCCTAAAGCCAGTACAAGAAAGGAAATAATAAAAAAATGGAAACTAAAAAAAAAAAAAATCCAAAAGATCAATGAAACCAAATGTTGGTTCTTTGAAAAAATAACCAAAATAGACAAACCTCTAGCCAGGCTCACCCCCCCCCAAAAAAAAAAAAAAAGTGAGAAAACACATGTAAATAGGATTATAAATGAAAGAAGAGAAATCACAACAGACTCAGTAGAAATCAAAAGAATAATCAGAGATTACTATGAACACTTACATGCAAACAAATCTAACAACCTAGAAGATATGGACAAATTCCTAGAATGATATAATCATCCAAAGCTGGACAAAGAAGAAATAGAACAACTATGCATACCAATTACAAGCAGTGAAATTGAAGCAGTAATCAAAGCACTCCTCAAAAACAAAAGCCCAGGTCCAGATGGCTTCACAAATGAATTCTACCAAACATTCAGCAGTGTATTAGTGCCTATACCACACAAACAATTTCAAAAGATTGAAAAAGAAGGTATACTACCAAATATGTTCTACGAAGCCAACATTACACAAATAACAAAACCCAACAAAGACAGCGCAAAAAAAGAAAATTGTAGGCCAATCTCCCTAATGAACACTGATGTAAAATCCCTCAACAAAATCCTTGCCAAAAGAATCCAACAATGCATCAAAGGGATAGTACACCATTATCAAGTGGGATTCATCCCAGGGGCACAAGGATCATTCAACATACAAAAATCCATCAGTGTAATCTAACACATCAACAAAAAGAAAAATAAAAATCATATGCTCATATTAATAGATGCTGAGAAAGCATTCGACAAAGTCAAACATCCATTTATGATGAAGGCCCTTGAAATTCTCGGGATAGGGGCCTCCCTGGTGGTGCAAGGGGTTAATCATCACACTATGAAGCAATCTGCTGCCTCTGTAGCACAAGTTCAATCCCCGGCCAGCCAGAGAACAACACACATGGCAAGGCAGGCCTTTCTTGTCTTGCCTGCTTCTCCCCTCAGCAGTGTGTTTCAGTCAGTCTGCCTGTTCTGTTCCCTACTCTGTCTCTGGTGAATCCTCTCACCCTCCACATCTCTGGCCTGTACCCCAGTTATTGTATGCCTAAATCAATAAATAAATCTTAAAAAAAAGAAATTCTCAGCATAGAAGGAAGATATCTTAACATGATAAAAGCCATATACGACAAACTCACTGCCAATATCATTTTCAATGGTGAAAAGATGAAGACCTTTCCTTTAAGATCAGGAACAAGACAAGGATGTCCTCTCTCACCACTGCTCTTCAATATAATCCTGGAGAGCCTAGCCAGGGCAATAAGACAGGAGATAGACATACAAGGAATCCAAATAGGCAAAGAAGAAGTAAATATATATATATATATATATATATATATATTTTTTTTTTTTTTGCAGGCTTACACTTTATTGGTAATTTTAAACCTTAAGGTCAGGAATTTAAAGTGAAGAAGGAGACAAAAGAAGAAAAACATGTCAGTCCCCACTGACCAATTCTATAAATCAAGCATGATCTATAAAATAAATGAGTTTTATTAACAGAAACCACTATCTATTAGTTGGAAGAGTTGGCATCAAGTTAAGTCAGAAACTTTCATTGTAGAAAAGTAAAGTCAACAGTGGAAGCTTGCAAATAAAATACAATAAAGAAGCCTGATTTCAGTCTACTGAACATAGTTCAGATTTTTGATATCGAGAAATGTAGGATAATAAAAAAAATATGTTTGAAGGTGCCAATTGTGTAATAATTTGTAACAAAAGTCACATGAGACTAATCAATAAGCATACAATGCTTTGTTTACCTATGGATGAAAGCATAGACTTTGGAAATTAAAAATGAAAGTCAGCATTTTCCAGTTGCCAACTGTGTATGCTGGGAAAAGTTAACCCTGATTCAAAATGCAATGGTCTAGGAAGTGTTTACTTCCTCTGGCATGTATATAGAAGATATACCTTAAACTATTCTACCCATTTAAGATCATAAAAACTATTTTTTAAAAAGGCATTTCCTGTATAAAATTGTGTTATAAAATAGATGCATGTCACAAAAGCCTCCTTCAATTAAAACTAAACAAAACTGAAGAGATATTATTATTCATTAATATGAGTATTGATATCAGCCTAAGTCTATTAAATTCATGACATTTACAAGATCACCAAGAAGACATAGCTCCCATTTAGGGACTTTTTGATAGCTGAGTCATTCATTTTGATATGAGAAAATTTTAAATTTGAAGATTAACATTGTAATTCCCTAGTGTTGAAAATAAGAAAAAAATCCATCAGAGCATATAATTCTATTGTTTTATTCTGTTGGAATAAGCATTAAAAATCTTGCTTTTCATGAGCAGATAGTGACGCAGAACATGGCATAATAGAGAGGTTGGGATCAATCTCTCTCCTAAAGAAATACACTCTAAAAAGGACTGAGACAAGCTCCTGGCAAAACACAGACTCTCTGAACAACCTGTGTAGCAATAGGAATTTATCAGGGAATTCAAGGGCCAGAGAAGATCCCATCTTCCATAGGCACCCAGCCACACTGAAAGGACATCCCACCTAGCCTCCAGCTAACATTTCCAAACTGACCAGGCCCTAGTCCAGGGCTCCCAGTGCCCAACCCTGCATCTCATATCCTTGGATTCCCCCAGATAAGCAGTCCTGTCCTGACCTTATAACTGACTGTCAGCTCCTTGGTACCAGGCCCTTGGGACCCTGAGCTGCAAACTTAAAAGACCTGGCAGTTCACTGCATGCCCACAGTTGCACCAGGAAGCACATCCCACTCAGCCTTCTAGCTCCACCCAGAGGACTGGGCCAGAGACAGATCCTTGTCATGACATTCCTTGAATCAGGGACACTAGCTACCACCAGGTGAGTACCCCTGACCCCAACACTGGATCTCAACTCCTCAAGAGTGGAAAGAGGCCCAAGCCACAACCTTGTAGAACCTAGCTGTTCACTGTAGGCCCTGGCTATACCAGGATGTACATTCTAGTCAACTTGCTGGTACCTACTATCAAACTGAGACCAGCCTGGGACTCATGGTGCCATACCCTGCATCAGAGACCCTCACCAGGAGTCATCCAGGAATCTTTGACAGTCCCTTGCCCTACTGGCCACTGGAGGAAGACCCTGAACCTCTGTGCCCGGGAGTGGTGAGGTCACAACAACTCAACCTCCGGACTCAGTGACCACCCCTCCCACACCCTCTCAGTCACCAGAATAAGACCTAGCAGAGCATTTAGGAGGGCACTAGCAACATCACAGATGCCACAAGAACCCATCAGTGGTAAACACCCAGAACAGTAGAGGAGAAGTACTCATACACAACGAAATAACCACCAACAGCAGAGCAAACCAAAACCATACAATGGGGATGGAGAAAAACACAAATGGACAAGGAAATCCTCAGGGAAACAATGCACCACAAAAAGAAAATAAAACTCCAGAACCTAATAATATTGACACAGACCTCTCCTTCCCATCAGATAAAGAATTCAAAATAGCTGTAATTAAAAGAGTCAAAGAAATAGAACATTTAGAACAACAAAACAGAAATACACACAAAGGCACAGAAAAGGAAAGGAATGCTATAAGGAACATAATCAATAAAGAGAAGAACAAGATTGGAACTTTTTAAAAATTTTTTTATTTTTTTTTGTTTTTTACATCATTGTTCTTTTTTTTTTTTTTTTTATGGGACCCTCGCCAGTGGCCGGTGATCGAACTGGCGCTGCAGAGGCTGTGGGCAGCCTCGCAACCCAGCGCTCAACCACTGCGCCAACAGAGGAGGCCCCATTGTTTATTTTTAAACAATATTTGCTTCCCCCCCAACCCCTCTGGTGTAGTCCCCATAGAGTTTCATTCACCAATGCGCCGGTGCACCATCACTTCAGTCCCCTGTGCTCCTCCCTCCCTCTCTCTGATCCCTCTCCCTCCTCCTCCCCTGCAGGATGTCTCTGGTTTATAATTGTCTGTTTTGGCTTTGTTGTGCTTTGTACTATTATTTTTTTACAATGATATCTTATTTGGTCCCCCTATATTCCTGTGATTTGATATTTTTCTTTTTCCTTCTGGCTTATTTCACCGAGCATAATTCCTTCTAGCTCTATCCAAATTGTTGTGAATGGCATGAGTTAATCTTTTTTGATAGCTGAATAATATTCCATTGTGTATATATACCAAATCTTCTTGATTCAGTCATATATTTTTGGGCATTTTCGTTGTTTGCAGGTTTTACCTATTGTAAAAAGTGATGCCATAAACATAGATGTACAGGTGTTCTTTTGAATCAATGTTTTGGTGTCCTTTGGGTAGATCCCTAGGAGTGGAAGTGCCAGGTCATATGGTAGCTCCATTTTCAGTAGACTGAGGAACCTCCAGACAGCTTTCTATAGGAGTAGGACCAGTTTGCACTCCCACCAGCAATGTAGGAGAGTTCCTTTTTCACCACATCCTAGCCAACATTTGTTGTTACTTGGTTTATATATACGTCATATATATATATATATATATATATATATATATATATATATATATATATATGATGCTAGGCCTCTTATTGGCCTTTCTCTTTCTCCTAATTATTTCACTGAATCTCAGGTGTGCTGTGTAATTTCTAGGTCTATACGAAATAAACCTCTAAGTTTTTGAAAGTTTCCTGGTGGTAATAATTTTGCTTTAAGGGCTTATTTTTTTTTTAAAATTAAAGATTGTATTTATGTATTTTGCATAGAAGAACTGGGGAATAGGCCAGAAGTGCAGGGATTGAGAAGATTCACCAGAGACCAGTGGGGAACAGAACAGAAGAGAACTAATATACACTGCTAAAGGGGAGCAGCAGATGAGACAGGAGAGGTCTGCTCTATCAAATGTGGTCCAGCTCCCTGGCTGCAGATCAAACCCTAGCAGTCACGTGGACTGTCTCGGTGGTAACACTGGGCCTTAACCCCTAGGCAACCAGGGAGGATCCCTAGCTTTAGGAGTTCTTGGAAAAGCAATAAAACCCCTTAATAATGTTCCAATCATAATATTTATTTTAAAAAGAGAAATATTTATGGGTAACTTACTTGGGAAAAGGTGCATGTCCCCAGTTGTTTCTACTCATTAGCATTATTAGTAATAAACCAAGACTAACATAGAACAGTGTCCCTTTCTGAAGACTGCAGAAAATGCATTTTATTGCATTTACACAGCTTCTAGAAGCTGCCTGCATTCCTTTGCTCATGGCCCCCTTCAGAGTCAGAAGTGGTGGTCAAGTTTAATGCTATTTTTGTAGTCAGTTCTCCCAGTGTCTCACTTCTTATCTCCTTTTTCTGCTTTTAAGAATCCATGTGATTAAACTGGCATATCCAGAAATCCCCATTTCAACATCCTTAGAGTAATCACTTTTGTAAAGCCTCGTCTGCCTTGTAAACTAACATATTAACTAGGTCCAAGGATAAGGATATGCACATCTTTGCAGGGTGAGGAGTGCACAGTCAGTATGCAAAACTCATCATTGCCTATGTTTCATTTACTTTTTTAAAAACAAAAAGTTGTTAGTGGTGTTTTGATTTGGTTTTAGAACAGAAGGAGGTTGTTGGAAACCATATATTTTAGCACATGGGAATAAAGGCTCTGATGATAGCCCACAGAGGTTCAGATGCTCTCTGATTCTTCCTCATTGTGTAGCCTTCTGTGATCTTTTTTTTTAGTATCATATAGCTTGTCTCTACAGTGAAAATACTAAAAGAAAGTATATCATACATTTATTGAAAAGATAGAATCTTTTCAAACATTTTAAGCACTAGCAGAATGTCTGGCACAGAAGCAGCTTCCAATGAGTGTTAAATCTCTGTAAACAGTAGAATGCCCTGCTTAAATTAAACTGCTTTAACCTCCAGTAGTTAGCAGTGTTGATTCGGGAAAATTAAAGACAAACATTAATTAAACAAAAACTGGAAAGACTCACCTCCATAATAGCATGTTTTTCTTTTTGTTTACATGGCATAGCTCAATACTTATCATTTGATATGTATACTCCAGATTGGAAATAGAGGCTTGGCATTAAATTATGCAAAATTCAGGCCTCCCTGGTGGTGCAAGGGGTTAAGATGCAACCTATGAAGCTATCCAAAGCCACTGCAGCATGAGTTCAAACCCCAGACAGGGAGCTACCCACATGACGCACCCACATGAGCCACCTGGCTCGCTCGCTGCTCCTTTCAGGAGTGTATTTTGGTTGATCTGTTTGTTCTGCTCCCCACTCTGTCTTTTGTGAATCCTCTCACCCCCCACACCTCTGGCCTGTACCCCAGTTCTTGTATGTATAAATATTTTTTTAATTTAAAAATATGCAAAATTCATTGTAGATTATGGATAACAACAATTTTCTTTCACTCACAAGAAACGTAGCAAAATAACTGTGAGTGTAATATCACTTGTATAACTCTAATTTACTTTTTTTTATTTTTTTTTTATAGAGGCATGTTTTTATTTATTTATTTGTTTGTTTGTTTGTTTGTTTTGTTTATACATGCACTGGGTACAGTCAGAAGCGCGGGAGGGTGAGAGAATTCACCAGAGCCAGAGCGGGGAGCAGAGCAGGCAGAAGGACCGAAGTACACTGCTGAGGGGAGCAGCGGGCGGCAGGAGAGGTCTGCGCGCCATGCGGGACCCTCCTCCGGTGGCCGGGGAGCAGCCGGGGATCCAACCGGCGCCGCCGAGGCCGCGGGCAGCTTCGCAACCCAGCGCTCAACCGCTGCGCCACTGGGGAGGCCCTCTAATTTACTTTTGATATTAAAATTATTGAGGAACTTTGTTATTAACTTCATAATAGAAATTGCACTATTACCGCTGTTGAAAATCTATGCTTTCCAGCATGTAATTAGGTCAAGTGATTGCTCAACAGCAGAAATCCTAGAACTTGAATCCATAGTTTCACTTCTGGCTAGAACTGGGGTATAGGCCAGAGGTGAGGGGGGTGAGAGGATTCACCAGAGACAGAGTGGGGAGGTGAACAGGTGGATATACAGAAATACACTGCTGAGGGAAGCAGCAAGCAAGATAGGAGAGGTCTGCTGCTCCATGTGGGTCAGCTCCCTGGACAGGGATCAAACTTGTGCTGCAGTGGCTGCCAACAGCTTCACAAAGCTGCAACTTAACCCCTTGTGCCATCAGGGAGGCCTCCTGAACTTTTAAATTATGCTAACATTTAGTGTTTTAATCTTGGTTTATGCTCCATGACCATATTCTCATTTTAGGTTATGTCTGGCCAAGTGGAATTAGCTTCCTACTGCACTGCAATGTCTCAATATGCATCTAATTTTCATTATAAATTACTTTCTCCTATTTTTGCTTCTTTAAAGTTTCCAGTATGAAAATCTGATGGTTTCAGTGTAGACAAGAAAGAGTGTCTCTTGGCAAGGGGGTTATATCATGGGATGGGCTATGAAGACTGGATAGAAATTGCTTTTGATGTTTATATCTAAACTTCTCTCTGGAAGGAACTTTTCCAGGTATTTCTAATCTATTTTCAATGGTGAAGACAGAAGTACCTTTGTTTTCCATGGTAAACACCCTAAGTAAACTTCCCCATTCTTCCCCAATCTCCCTACACCTTGCTAAACTATTTAAGATGACATCCATAACAGAGTGGATAAGGAACTCTGTTTAGTTGGTTATCTCCCATGTATATAGGAGGAGTAGATGTTATTATTAAATATCTTGTGTAGATTTTTCTCTTATCAATCTGTTTGATCTGCTGGATTACTTGGAAGCCTAGGAGATCACAGAGGGGTACAAAATTATTTCATTTGTGCCCCTATTTCAGCCAAATCATGAAGAGTAATAGACTCAATCAACATTATTGAGGAAGGACAATTTTAGCCACATAAGACTAAGATAGTATCAATATAATGATAAAATTATAAAACCCACATGATTATCTCACAGTATGCCAAAGTGATATTTGGTAATATTGAACACACATTCAAGATGAAAATAATATAGCATCCATGTTAGAGTGTTGGGGAGGCATCTTTGTGAAAAGAAGAGCAACATTGCAGAGCTTGATGAGGCACCTTTTCCCTGTCCCCATTGACATGCAGCCACCTTGGATAACAAGTCCCAGTATGTGATGAAATGGGCTTCTAGAGCAGGGAAATTACAGGGAGCTAGGGGGAGACTGAGCAGGCTATATAACCTGGGAGCCATGTAGTCCCACTCTGGTTTTTCTAGTCTTTATGCAAATGAGATTGCAGACACCGAGAACAACTCTCAACCTGCCAAAAACTTGGCTTCTTGAATGGAGGTTTTTTGGAATATCTCTGGTGTTGCCCTGTAACAATCACAATACTACCAAAAAATAAAACAATATAATCCTTAATATTCTGGGAATACAAACATCTTTTTCCCCATTGTATTCATTATTTGTCCAATAATTAATTTAATTAATAAATATGTATTAATGTCTAATTTGGTCAGGCATTTGCTTAATAAAGGGCATGAAACAAATATTGTAATGAAATTATACAGAAGCTTAGAATAGGGAAATAACTAGCACTTGTGTGGCCAATTTCTGACTCTAACAGCTGTTATAAGCACTGTTAAATTCTCAGAGGAATCTTTCCTACCAAACTTACATATGATGTCAGAATTCCTGATGTGGCTCTTATAGCAAGCAGCAATTATACCCACTTGATTGAATTTGGCACATAAAGTGAATGCTCCTCATGACCCCTCACTAGGAAAAAAAAAAAATCCATCTGGAAACCCAGTTGACATTGCTTTTAAATTTCAATGAAAAATACCATATTAGGAAAAGTGACTGAATAGGGTATATAAATGAACTTCTCACCCTGACAATTTGAGAATATTCAAAAATCTTGTCTTGAAGGGGGGAATTGTAGGAAGGTGAAGATATTGAGATATATACAATTTCATTCTTTGTGGTTGATAGCTAGGGAAGTTCTGACTGAGTTGTGTTTGCTCTGTGAAGTAAGAGATCACTTCTCTTAATGTAAAAAGGTGGAACTGTGGAAAATTAAATTTGAATGGGGAACTTCCAAAATTATAAAGGAATAGAAAGGAAGGGATTCAGAGTACTAATTTTTTTTTTTGCATTTTTTACATATACAGTAATTTGTGTTCAGATATTTATAGTTAAGACTAAACAGGGCAATAGATATAAACTGTTTGTCAATTTGAAACCATATGGCAGGGGTAGCCATGGGCCCCAAATTGTTAAGGGGAAATACCCATTTTACTTGTTCTAATGATCCAGCAATCCACATGCACAAAGGCAAAGAAAGAAGATTCTTAATGGGCTAAACATCTTTAATTGGTATAAGAGATGGAGAGAGGAGAGGAGAGGAGAAGAGAGGAGGGGAGGGGAAGGGAGGGGAGGGAAGCAGAGAGGAGATGAGAGGAGAAGAGAGGAGAGGACAGCAGAGGAGAGGAGATGAGAGGATTGGATTGGATTTCAAAGAACAGACTCCCTATCAGACTCAAAATATTACCCATCCCCTCATGAGCAAATGCTCAGTCAAACAGATTTGGCCCAAAACAGGTTGGCTGAGGCTCTTAAACATGCCACAAATCTAAGATACCTCCGAACAAGAAGGTGGTTAGGTAGGTCCCAGATTGCTGGGACAGGAGATACCTCAAGTTTTCTCTGCCAAAAGTACTAATACTGCCAGGACCAAGGATTGGGAATAGCCTCCACACATCTTTCAACCACATGTCTCCCTTCTTCATTTCATCTCTATTTGCATATATGACTTCTTCATTTATCCTTCTCGGTAGCTCCCACTCAGGAAGACTGGCTCATGGCACAATGAGAATTGTAGTCCAAGGTGGCTGCATGCACAGGGTAAGGCAATGACCCTCATTCCTGGGGCTTCTGTGCTACCACTCTACTCCCTCTTTCACAGTGATTCATTCTGTAATAATTTAAGTGGCATCTAAAAAAGATCTCTTATTTACCCATCATTTATCTGTCCATTTTATTATAACTATCATTGCACTGCATGCCTTCAAAAACTTAGAAGAAATCCTTAAACATTTTTTTCAAATGCCTTACATTTCATGAAAGGAGTTACTTCTGTTATCCCATGTTTATATTAAAATCACTGGATATTTTCATATAGTATAACTTGTGTTTTAAACATCTATTTTTTCCTTGTGATTGGCCTATGCTTTTTTTTAAAGCTGGTTGCTGTCAATTATCCTTTTTTTAACTTAAATATTTTATTTTATATAATTCTAACATCTTTTTTCATCTTTGCACAATGCATGCATTTTCATTTTGGTTATATTCCCCATACAATTGCACCCCCCATTATTTTGACTCTAGTCCTTCTTTCCCAGACCCTCTCTTCCTCCCCCACTAGTGTGTCTCTGGTTTAGAGTTGCTTGTTGATTTTGATTTTTACTTTGTATTGATTAGTCTTTTTCCTAATCTCTTATTTAGGTTTTCTAAATTCCTACTATGAGTGAGACCATCCAGTGTTTTTCTTTTTTTTTTTCCTGACTTATTTCACTGAGCATGATCCCTTCTAGCTCCAGCCATGTTGCTGCAAACTGCATGTGTTTATCTTTTTTGAATGCTGAGTAATATTCCATTGTGTATATGTACCACACTTTCTTGATCCAGTCATCAATTTTTGGGCATTTGGGTTGCTTCCATAGCTTAGCTATTTTAAATAGTGGCACTATAAACAAAGGGGTGCAGGTGCCTTTGGAATTACTGTTTCTGTGACCTTTGGGTAAATACCTAGGAGTGGAATTGCTGGATCATATAGAAGCTCTATGTTTAATAGGACAAGAAATCTCCATACAGCTCTACATAGTGGTTGGACCAGTTTGCACTCCCACCAGCAGTTCAGGAGAGTTTATTTTTCTCCATTCCTCACCAACATTTGTTGTTGCTAGTTTTTTTTAATATGTGCCATTCTCACTGATGTGAGATGTTAACTCATGGTAGTTTTGACTTGCATTTCCCTGATTACAAGTGATGTTGAACATTTTTTCATATGCCTGTTGGCCATTTGCATTTCCTCTTCAGAGAAGTTTCTTTTTAGCTCTTCTGCCCATTTTTTGACTGGATTATTTTCTTTGTTTTTGTTGAGTCTCATCAGCTCTTTCTAGATTTTTGCTATCAGTCCTTTATCATTAGTGTTGTGTGTGAAAATGTTCTCCCGGTCGGTGGGGTTTCTCTTTGTTTTTGTTATTGTCTCTTTTGCTGTGCACAAGCTCTTTAATTTAATGTAGTCCCAGCTATTTATCTTTGCCTACACTATCACTGCTATGGTTGATGTGTCTCTAAAGATGTCTTTGAGGTGCATGTCATGTAGTGTTTTGCCTATATTTTCTTCTATGTATTTTATGGTTTCAGGTCTTATGTCTAGTTCTTTAATCCATTTTGAGTTGGTTTTTGTGCATGGTGTGAGGTAGTGGTCAAGCTACATTCTTTTGCATGTAGCAACCCATTTTCCCAGCACCATTTATTGAACAAATTTTATTTGCTCCACTGCATATTCTTTGCTCCTTTGTCAAATATTAGTTGACCATAAATCTGTGGGTTTATTTCTGGATTTTCTATTCGATTCCATTGGTCTGTGTGTCTGTTCTTGTTCCAATACCATGCAGTTTTGATGATTATGACTTTGTAGTATAGTTTGAAGTCTGGGCGTGTGATGCCTCCATTCCCTTCTTTTTTTTTTTTTCAGAAGAGCTTTGGCTATTTGGGGTTTTTGGTGGCTCCATATGAATTTCATCAATAATTGTTCTATTTCTTTGGAGAATGTCATTAAAATTTTTATTGGAATAGCATTGAATCTGTATATTGCTTTTGGTAGGATGGCCATTTTGATGATGTTAATTCTTCCAATCCATGAGCAGGGGATGTCTTCCATTTCTTTCTGTCTTCTTCTATTTCTTTTAACAGTGTTTTATAGTTTTCTTTGATATAGGACCTTTACCTCTTTTGTTAGGTTTATTCCCAAGTATTTGATTTTTTTTGTTTCAATAATAAAATGGATGGTATTTTTTCATTTCTTCTTCTTCAGATTTATTGTTTGTGTATAGGAAAGCTACTGATTTTTGCGTGTTGATTTTGTAACCTGCCACTTTACTAAACTGATTGATTAGTTGAATTAGTTTTTCTGTGGAGTTTTTGGGGTTCTCTATGTATATTATCATGTCATCTGCAAATAGTGATCGTTTGACTTCTTCTTTTCCTATTAGGATTCCTTGTATGTCTTTCTCTTGTCTTATTGCTTTGGCTAGGACTTCCAGTATTATATTGAAAAGCAGTGGTGAGAATGGACATCCTTGTCTTGTTGCAGATCTGAATGGAAATGCTTTCAGCTTTTCACCATTGAGAATGATACTGGCTATGGGCTTGTCATATATGGCCTTTATGATGTTGAGGCATGTTCCTTGTATCCCAAGAATTTCAAGGGCTTTTATCACGAATGGGTGTTGTACTTTGCTGAAAGTTTTCTCAGCATCTATTGATATTATCATATTGTTTTTATATTTCTTTCGTTGATGTGTTGGATGACGTTGATTGATTTTTGGATGTTGAATCATCCTTGTGTTCCTGGAATGAATCCTACTTGGCCGTGGTGAATTATCTTATTGATACATTGTTGGATTCTCATAACTAAAATTTTATTGAGGATTTTTGCATCAGTGATCATTAGGGAGATTTGCCTGTAGTTTTCTCTTTTTGTGTTGTCCTTGTTCAGTTTTGGTATTAGTGTAATGTTGGCTTCATAGAACGTGTTTGGTATTATCCCTTCCCTTCCTTCTCAATTTTTTGCAAGAGTTTGTGAAGGATAGGCACTAATTTGACATTGAATGTTTGGTAGAATTCATTTGTAAATCCATCAGGTCCTGGGCTTTTGTTTTTCGGGAGGTTTTTGATTACCGTTTCAATTTTGCTTCACATAAATGGTCTGTTTAGGTGTTCTATTTGTTCTTTCTCTAGCTTTGGGTGATTGTAAAGTTGTAGGAATTTGTCCATTTCCTCTAGATTGTTGAACTTGTTTCCATATAACTGTTCAGAGTAATCTGAGTATTCTTTTGATTTCTGCATTGTCCGTTGTGATTTCTCCTCTTTGATTGTGATCCTGTTTATTTGTGCTTTCTCCTGTTTTTCATTTGTGAGCCTGGCTCAGGGTTTGTCTATTTTATTTATTTTTTCAAAGAGCCAGCTTTTGGTTTCATTGATCTTTTGGATTGTTTTTTAGTTTTGATTTCATTTATTTCTGCTTTGGTTTTTATTTTTTTTTTTCTTCTACTGGTCTTAGGGTTTTGTTGTTGTTGTTGTTGTTGTGCTTTTTCTAGTTCTTAGAGCTTTGAGATTAGGTTGTTTCTTTGAGTTCTTTCTTGTTTCTCGATATGAGCCTCTATTGCTATATATTTTCTTCTTATTACTGCTTTTGCTGCATCCCATACAGTTAGGAAATTGGTGTCCTCCTTGTCATTCAACTCAAATAATTTTTTAATTTCTTCTTTGATCTCCTCATTAGTCCAGTGGTCTTCCAGTAGTGTGGTTTTCAATGGACATGAGTTAGGAGAGTTCCTTGCTTTCTTTTATGGTTTATTTCTAGTTTGATGCCTTCATGGTCAGAGAAGATGGTTGGTATGATTTTGATCTTGGTGTATCTGTTGATGTTTGTCTTGTGTCCCAGTATGTGATCGATCCTGGAGAATGATCCGTTTCTGCTTGAGAAAAATGTGTACTCATATTTTTTTGTTTTTAGTGTTCTGTAGATGTCTGTTAAGCCCAAGCACTCTAGATCCTTATTTAGAGCTTTAGTATCTTTACTTATTTTTTGTCTCGTTGATCTATCCATTGTTTATAGTGGTGTTTTGAAGTCTTCTACTACGTAAGTGTTTTCTCTGACGTGTTTTCAAAGATGATAATAGTTGTCTGATATATTTTGGTGCTCCTTTGTTGGGTGAATATATGTTAATGAGTGTTATTTCTTGTTGAAGTATTTTCCCCTTGATCATAATGTAATGACCACTGGGGTCTCTTTTTATCTTTTTGAGTTTGAAATCTGTTTTATCTGATATGAGTATAGCTGTTCCTGCCTTCTTTTTTGGTCCATTTGCTTGTAGAATTGTTTTCCATCCTTTAATTTTGATTCTATTTTTATCTTTTGTAGCTTTATGTGTTTCCTGGAGACAGCAAAAGGTTGGGTATTGTTTCTTAATCCAGCCTGTGACTCTGTGTCTTTTTATTGAAGAGTTTAGTCCATTTACATTTAGAGTTAGTATTGATATGTTAGCATCTGTATTTGCCATTGTGTTTGTCTTTCCTTTGATTTTATTTATTTATTCTTTTAATAACTTTCTTCGGCCTTCTTTTGTTGTTATTCATCCCTCTTATGTTCTGGCTTTAGGACTCCTTGTAGTATTTTTTGGAGTGGGGGTTTAGTCATAATGAAATTCCAGAGTTTCTGTTTGTCTGGGAAGGTCCTTATTCTTTCTTCATAGAGGAAGGAGAGCTTTGTGGGATAGAGTATTCTTTGTTGGCATCTGTTTTCTTGGAGTCTGTTGACTATGTCCCTCCACTCTCTCCTTGCCCGTAGTGTTTCTTCAGAGAAGTCTGATGTCAGTCTGATTGGTTTCCCTTTGAATGTTATCTGTTTCTTCCTTCTTGTCAGTTTCATTATTTTTTCCTTGTCTTGGATTCTTGGGAGCTTTACTATTATGTGTCTTGCTGTATTTTTCCTTTCATCATGGAAGTTTGGTGTTCTTCTTGCCTCTTGTATACCAATTTTCAGCTCCTTCTTCGCGTTTGGGAAGTTCTCTTCAATTATATCCTTGAATATTTTCTCTGTTCCTACATCTCTCTCCTCTCCTTCTGGGATTCCTATAACTTTTATATTTCCTTTCTTCATGGAGTCAGGTAGTTCCCGAAGTCTTTCTTTGGTCTTTTTCCTTCGTACTTCTCCTTCCTTTTCTGTTTTAGTTCTTTTTATTTCTGTGTCTTCAAGAGTACTTATTCAATCTTCCATTTCATCTATTCTGCTTCCATTGCCTTTCCCAGAGTTCTTTAGTGCCTCCATTAATTCTTTGATCTCTGCATTTCTTTCACTTCCCTCTTTAGGGACTCAATTTCATTCTTCTGGTCATTAAATATTTTCCCTTATCATTGTTTTCCTTTATGACTTCTGTCAGTTTTTTAATCACAGCAATTTTAAATTCTCTATCTGGAAGACTCAGAAGTTCTTCCAAGTTACTGTCGTTGCAATCTGGTAGATGGTTTTCTTTTTGCGGTGTGGTTTTTTGATGAGGAGTTGCTGGGTTGCATGTGGTTTTTCTACTCCCTACTGCCTGTTTTCTAATTTGCCATATTCCTTGTGACACTGTGTTGCTGGTACTGGCCGGCATCTTGGGCGACCTTCCCAGCTCACCTGTGGCTCCTCCAGGGGACTTCTGCTGGTTTCACACAGTCTCCACCAAAGAAAGGTCCCTGCTGCAAATGCCGGTGCCGGGGACGTGCTCCCCTGCACGCCCGGTCTGCCCCAGCGGTGGGTGCTGCTCCCCTGGGTTGGGACTGCAGGCTAGAAGGCGCCTGGCATGGGCAAGCCTCCCAGCTTACCTCTGGCTCCTCGGGGAGCCTTCTGCTGGTTTCACAGTCTCCACCAAAGAAGGTCCCTGCTGCAAAATGGCGATACGGGAACACGCTCCCCTGCACGCCAGTTCTGCCCCAGCGGTGGGTGCCGCTCCCCTCTGGGCTGGAACTGCAGGCTAGAAGGCACCTGGCATGGGCAAGCCTCCCAGCTTACCTCTGGCTCCTTGGGGGGCCTTCTGCTTGTTTCACACAGTCTCCACCAAACAAAGGTCCCTGCTGCAAAAATCGATTCTTATAACTCTTATATTTCCTTTACTTATGGAGTCAGATAGTTCCCAAAGTCTTTCTTTGGTCTTTTTCCTTCGTACGTCTCTTTCCTTTTCTGTTTTGGTTCTTTTTAATTCTGTGTCTTCAAGAGTACTTATTCGTTCTTCCATTTCATCTATTCTGCTTTCATTGCTTTTTCCAGAGTTCTTTCGAGCCTCCATTAATTCTTTGATCTCCTGCATTTCTTTTACTTCCCTCTTTAGGAACTCAATTTCATTCTTCTGATCATTGATTATTTTTCCCTTATCATTATTTTCCTTTATGACTTCTGTCAGTTTTTTAATCATGGCAATTTTAAATTCTCTTTCTGGAAGACTCAGAAGTTCTTCCAAGTCACTGTCATTGCCATCTGGTGGGTGGTTTTCATTTTGTGGTGTGTTTTTCTCCTGAGGAGTTGCTAGGTTGCATGTAGTTTTTCTTCTCCCTGCTGCCTGTTTTCTAATTTGCCGTATGCGTTGGGACACTGTGTTGCTGGTACTGGCAGGCATCTTTTTGGTGTGCTCTTTGTGGGGTTTCGGGAACTGGTGGTCCAAACGAGTCAAATGCTGTTATGCCAGAAGTCTAGTGAGGCAGTGGTACTTTGAATATGTTAATGGTTGCTGTCACGGAATATTTCCTCCTTCTGTGTTTAATTACAAAGGTGTGTCTTGAAGTCCCACAAACTTCCCTAGAGGTGGAGCAGCTGTATTGCACAATGGGTTCCAAAAAAACTGGATCTCCCTCTGGGCTCCACTTCCTGCCAGGTGGGACCAGGCTTGTAGGGGGGCTTTCAGCTCACCTCTGACTGAGCAGGGAACCTTCCCCTCTTTGGCTCTGTGGGGAGCCTTCTGCCAGTTTCAAGCAGTCTTTATTGAAGAAAGTTCCCCGTTCTAAGATGGCGATGTGGAGACGCACTCCCCTGCATGTCCAGGTCCAGTCTGCCCTGGCCATGGGTGCCAGCTCCCCCTCTGGGCTCGTACTTCTGGCCAGAAGGGGCCTGGCATGGTTGAGCTTCCCAGCTCCCCTCTGGCTCTGCCAGGAGCCTTCTGCCAGTTACAAGCAGTTTTTATTAAAGAAAGGTCCCTGTTCTAAAAAGGTAATGCAGGTACACATTCCCCTATGCGCCCGGTCTTGCTCCATGCCTTGTTTCCCTCCTGACCCCCGCTTGCATGGCCCCCTCTCTCTCAGCGCCTGAGGGTGTTTTTGTGATCCCTGGTTTCCAACTATAGGGTGTTGGTGATTTTTTTTTCTGGTCGCTCGGTGGTGCCAGAGATTTTTCCTAGTGTCCTTTGGGAACTGTTTTTAAGCCCATGGGTCCAGAAGAACAGAGTGGGGGTGGCATGGAGAGCCTCAACGGTGTGGGGGTGCTGTGTCTGCCTTGTGCCCCACCATCATGGGGATCTCTCGTCTCAAATTTCATGCCCTGGGTCTCAGTTCCCAAAGCCCTCAGGTCCAGGACGAGGGCTGTAGCCCAGTTCAGTGTCTGCAGAAATGGCACCTTTTGCAGCCCGTTCCCGTGTCCAGGCGCCTGGTTTCTGTTTACTCAGTGAGGGACATTCACCTCAAAGAGGGCCCCCACGCGTCTCCCCACAAGCCTAGGTTGCAGGCGCGGGGACCTGGGCAGCCCCAATCCCCGTATGATTTTCCAGCGCACTGCTTTTCCACACAAGCTTACCAGCTGGCCTTGGGCTGTTTGTAGGTCTCCTGGGAGGCTTTATTTTACTCCAATGGCACCCAGAGCTGTTTGCTCACCTCCGCAGCGAATCCTGCATGGTTCTCCAGAGTTCCAGTTCACAGGGTTCGGTGGCTGAAATAGTTCCTTTCCACTCACAGTTCCGCTTGATGCATAGTTTGTTCTTGTTGGTTGTTTTAGTTTTTTTTTTTTTTTTCTCCTTTCTGTTGGTCGGAGAGTGCCGACTTTGTGGGTGGCTTAGGGTAGCAGGTTTCTCTATCCTTTTTTTTTTTTTTGTATAACCCAGACCAGCAGCTAAACACCTTAATAAATCTTTGAGACTCTGGACTGAATGAAAAGATTGATAACTTAAGTGTAAAAAGACAGTCTTTGTTACTGTATTTCCTTAAGTTGCTATGCATCTATGTCATGTGGCTTGTAGACAAGAGGTTTCTATGATTTCGACATCAGGCAAACTGCCAGAAAACTGTCTCTGAGTCAGAACATTTCTCCTTGATTCTGGATTCAGCCACCTGACATCACAAATACAAACAAAAGGAACTTTAGTGAAGAAAAAAAAATCCATATCACAGTCTCTGCCCACGGTCTGTCCAGACGTCAGGGGGCATAGTTGGGTACCATGCTGCACTGCTTATCCCCATTTCCTGGAGTGGCACAGTTTGAACCCCACCCAGGACATCCTACTGACTGCCCTGAGGGCCCAAACATACAGGGCTTCTCTAGGAGTTTATAGACATGGCATTCAGTAATATTGTCTCACACAGAGGGAAATGTTTGTGTCCTTTTCAGCTATTTTTCCATCTATTTGATTTGGTTACTTTTCAAGAAAGTCTCTATTTGAGAATTGCATATTTCTAACATCCAAGGCTATTTAATTAACTTTATATGCACAAAGAAACCACTTTTTAGATCAGAGGTATCAAAGGATTACTGTGTGTCAGTAGCAATTAGTAGAATATATATATATATATATAATAACTAATATTTTTTAAGATTTATTTATTTATTTTTACAAACATCAGGTACAGTCAGAAGCGTGGGAGGGTGAGAGAATTCACCAGAGCCAGAGCAGAACAGGCAGACTGATGAAATACACTGCTGAGGGGAGCAGCGGGTGGCAGGAGAGGTCTGCGCGCCATGTGGGACCCTCCTCCCGTGGCCAGGGAGCAGCCGGGGATCGAACTGGCACTGCAGAGGCTGCGGGCAGCTTCGCAACCCGGTGCTCAACTGCTGCACCACCAGGGAGGCCCTAGAAAATGTATTTTGAGTATTTGTATGTTATCCTATGAGTCCTAAAAGCAAAATTTCATTAATATTTACCACAGGGGTAAAAACTAAAGGGAGGAGAATTTAGTTGCTAATAGTTGCCATGCTACAAATCTCTTATTTTCATGAGATCTTTCTGGATGTTTCTTCTAATATGCAGATCTCCATGTCATAGATTTGAATTATACATGAATCTGTTCCTTTTCCTATGTGGAAATCTGTCCTTCTTTCCATGACTGCCGGATGTATCTCTGTCTTATGTTTTATTCTCTGTCTTCACTGCTTTCATATTTTGATTTTTCTATTGCTTTCTGTCCTTTTCCCCTGTTTTATGCTAGCTGATAACAAAGTAGAATTTACATAATTATTTTTAATTGTACATAACTGTAGAGTTCTATATTCTGTTATGCTGTACTCCACTTTTGAATATTTGATGAACTATCACATTTTTACTTCTCCAGAAACATTTTAGGAAAATACCTTAGCTCACATTCTTCCTAAGTAGTAGTAGAAAATAAAGTTCTTCCTATAAGAGTAAAAGAAAAAAATGATAAAATTATATAATTGTTCAAAAAGAAATATGTGAGTTGAACCATTTTCCCCATTTGCTTAATTTTCTGTGCCGTATCAGTTACAAAGGAGAGTCTTACAGATAGAACATTTTAAATCTCCAAAATTCAAAACAAAATAAAATAATTGCATAAGAATTTAAAAGAAAAAAATTGGTGCCATTCAAATCTTTTTTTTTTCCTTTAAAGATTTATTTATTTATTTATACAAGCACTGGGTATAGTCAGAAGCGCGGGAGGGTGAGAGAATTCACCAGAGCCAGAACTGGGAACAGAACAGGCAGACCGACGAAATACACTGCTGAGGGGAGCAGTGGGCATGGAAGGAGATCTTTGCATGCCATGTGGAACCCTCACTGGCAGCCAGGGATCAAACCGGCACTGCAGAGGCTGAGGGCAGCTTTGCAAACAGCACTCAACCGCTGTGCCACCAGGGGAGGCCCTGCCATTCTAATCTTTCAGGAAACATTTAGAATCTTGAGATAAAGTACTAATAAAAAGTATTCTAAGGAATTTTTCTTCCCAGTCAAGAAATTCATACTTCCTTTTGGTGTTTCAGTGACTATGAATGAGCCATAGGTTATATTGCACACTGTTTCTGATCTGGTGAATCATACAAGGAGGGTGGTATGTTCTCATTGTTTTAATATCTCCGATAGTCACATCCTCTACTTTCTTCAAATTGAAGCAGTCATCCCAAGCCAGAAGAAAATTTACTGTGTATGAGAGCACACAAGGTCATTTTGTTTTCAACAAGGACATTTTTTTCTGATTTTTTCTCTAAGAGTCACTAGTGGTATATTTGTTATAAGAAATCATGAATCTCAGAAAACTTTTTGCAAGGACACTTTATTATAAAAAAACATTTTTCAGTGTATGTGGTAAAGTCTTTTTTTGTTTAACTAAATCATATATTGCTATATTATCTGTCATTCACTCTCTGAAGCAAGTGAGCCTGTATAGCCCTGAAAATATTACACATAGGACCTCTACCTCCTTGTATCTCAAAATGATCCAGTTGAGTGCAAGTTCTTATTATTGCCCGTCCTTCTAAAGGAGGTTTTAAGTCAAACCGTCATTGTGAAATTAGATACAGGTTGACAGTGTAGTCTTTATGGTATGAAATTACTCATTTCAAGGTCTTGCAAAGCTTTTCTTTCAACTCTTTGTACATCAAAATAGTGACAAAAGTACAATTTTTCAATAAAACTAAACTTTCTTTACTCATTATTTCATTTGCGTTTTATCATGCACAAATAGAAAATATTAGAACCTACATTTAAAAACACAGTTAAATGTTATCAAAGTCAAGTTTTTGTTTTTGTTTTTGTTTTTGTTTTTCCATGAAGACAGATTTCACTCTGCATTGGACTGCATGCTCTAATGCTTTGTTTAGGGCTGCATCCCGGTCAAAAGTCCCTAGAGCCTTTTCATTTCAATGAAATGTTCAACGTTCAATGAACATGGAGATGAAGATTTCATGAGCATTAATTTCAACTTATTAAGTTGTTTCCATTAATCGTTATTTCTTATATACTGTATAATTTAATTTTAAACATTCAAGAGTATTTATTACTTATTCTAAGGAATTAATTTAAAGTTACCCACAAAATTACATTGCACTAAAAATAAGCTAATAACAGGATAATGGTAACAACTAGGTGTACCATACCAAAATACCTTAAAATGGGTGGTTTAAGATAACTAATTTTATTGTCTCACAATTCTGAGGATTAGAAGTCTAAAATCAAGATTTAAGCAGAACCACGCTCACTCTGAAATCTATAGTATCTTTTGACTTATAACTTTTGGTGTTTTGTCACCAATCATTGGAAATATTGACTTGCAGCTATAGTAAACAATCTTGATTTTTGCCATCACATGCCATTCTCAATGTGTGCCTGTATTCATATTTCTGTCTTATAAGGATATCAGCCATATTGGACTAGAACCTACCCTACTGACCTCATCTTAACTTGATTACATCTGCAAAGACCCTATTTCTAAACATGCGACCATAATCATAGGCAATAGGGGTTAGAATTTCATACATCTGTGAAAGTACACGTAGATTCATTGCTGGTTGTAATGGCTGAAACATTAAGTAATTTATGAGCCTATTGCATTGATAAGCATTGTACTGGTACTTTATGAAAAATCCTTTAGGGAGTGGGAACCCAATGCTGGGGCAGACCAGCACACAGGGAGTGTGTACCACATCCCCATTTTAGAACAGGGACATTTCTTCAGTAAATACTGCTTGAAACTGGCAGAAGGCTCCTGGAGGAGCCAGAGGTGAGCAGGGAAGTTCGCCCATGCCAGGCCCCTGTTGGCCGGCAGTCCCAGCCCAGAGGAGGAGCAGGAACCCACCTCCTGGGCAGACCAGGCACGCAGAGGAGTGAGAACCCACATCACCTTTTTAGAACAGGGACCTTTCTTCAGTAAAGCCTGCTTGAAACCTGCTGATGGCTCCTGGAAGAGCCAGAGGTGAGCTGGGAAGTTCTCCCAAGATGCCAGCCAGTACCAGCAACACACTGTCCCAATGCAAACTGCAAATTAGAAAACAGACAGTAGGGAGTAGAAAATCCACACGCAACCCAGCAACTCCTCAGGAAAAAGCACACCACAAAAATAAAACCACCCACCAGATTGCAACGATAGTAACTTGGAAGAACTTCTGAGTTTTCCAGAAAGAGAATTTAAAATTGCCATGATTAAAAAACTGACAGAAGTCATAAAGGAAAACAATGATAAGGGAAAAATAATCAACAATCAGCAGAATGAAATTGAGTCCCTAAAGAGGGAAGTAAAAGAAATGCAGGAGATCAAAGAATTAATGGAGGCACTAAAGAACTCTGGGAAAAGCAATGAAAGCAGAAGAGATGAAATGGAAGAACGAATAAATACTCTTGAAGACACAGAAATAAAAAGAACCAAAACAGAAATGGAAAGAGAGTTACGAAGGAAAAAGACCGAAGAAAGAGTTCAGGATCTATCTGACTCCATGAGGAAAGCAAATATAAGAGTTATAGGAATCCAGAAGGAGAGGAGAGAGATTTAGGAACAGAGAAAATACTGAAGGAGATAATTGAAGAAAACTTCCCAAACGTGAAGAAGGAGCTGAAAATTGATATATAAGAAGCAAGAACACCAAACTTCCATGACAAAAGGAAAATAGAGCAAGACACATAATAGTAAAGCTTCTAAGAATCCAGGACAAGGAAAAAATAATGAAGCTGACAAGAGGGAAGAAACAGATAACATTCCAAGGAAAACCAATCAGGCTGACATCAGACTTCTCTGAAGAAACACTATGGGCAAGGAGAGAGTGGAGGGACATAGTCAACAGACTCCAAGAAAACAGATGCCAACCAAGAATACTCTATCCTGCGAAGCTCTCCTTCCCTGTGAAGAAAGAATAAGGACCTTCCAGACAAACAGAAATCTGGAATTTCATTATGACTAAACCCCCACTCCAAAAAATACTACAAGGAATCCTAATGCCAGAAACTCAGAGGGACGAATAACAACAAAAGAAGGCCCCCCAAAAAGTTATTAAAAGAATAAATAAATAAAATCAAAGGAATGACAAACACAATGGCAAATACAGATGTTAACATATCAATATTAACTCTAAATGTAAATGGACTAAACTCTTCAATAAAAAGACACAGAGTTGCAGGCTGGATTAAGAAACAAAACCCAACCTTTTGCTGTCTCCAGGAAACACATTTAGCTACAAAAGATAAAAATAGACTCAAAGTTTAAGTATGGAAAACAATCCTACAAGCAAATAGACCAAAAAAGAAAGCAGGAACAGCTATACTTATATCAGATAAAAAAGATTTCAAACTCAAAAAGATAAAAAGAGACCCCAACGGTCACTACATTATGATCAAGGGGACAATACTTCAAGAAGAAATAACACTCATTAATATATATTCACCAAACGAGGGAGCACAAAATTATATCAGACAACTATTGTCATCTCTGAAAACAGACATCAGAGAAAACACATACATAGTGGGAGACTTCAACACACCACTATCAACAATGGATAGATCAACGAGACCAAAAATAAGTAAAGACACTAAAGCTCTAAATAAGGATCTAGAGCACTTGGGCTTAACAGACATCTATAGAACACTAATCCCAAAAATATCTGACTACACATTTTCCTCATGCGCACACGGATCATTCTCCAAGATCGATCACATACTGGGGCACAAGACAACATCAGCAGACACATTAAGATTGAAATCATACCAACCATCTTTTCTGACCATGAAGGCATCAAACTAGAAATAAACCATAAAAAGAAGGCAAGGAACTCTCCTACCTCATGGAGATTGAAAACTACACTTCTGGAAGACCACTGGACTAACGAGGAGATCAAAGAAATTAAAAAAAAAATTCTTTGAATTGAATGACAAGGAGGACACCAATTTCCTAAATGTATGGGATGCAGCAAAAGCAGTAATAAGAGGAAAATATATAGCAATAGGGCTCACATGGAGAAACAAGAAAGAACTCAAAGAAACAACCTAATCTCAAAGCTCAAAGATCTAGAAAAAAACAATGAAAAAACCCCAAGACCAGTAGAGAAAAGAAATAACAAAAACCAAAGCAGAAATAAATGAAATTGAAACTACAAAAACAATCTAAAAGATCAATGAAAACAAGAGCTGGTTCTTTGAAAAAATAGATAAAATAGACAAACCCTTAGCCAGGCTCATAAAGGCAAAAAGGGAGAAAGAAAAAATAAACAGGATCATGAATGAAAGAGGAGAAATCACAATGGACACAGAAGAAATCAAAAGAATAATCAGTAACTACTATGAACATTTATATGGAAACAAGTTCAACAATCTGGAGGAGATGGACTAATTCCTAAAACTCTACAATCACCCAAAGCTAGAGAAAGAAGAAGTAGAACACCTAAACAGACCAATTACAAGCAGCAAAATTGAAATGGTAATCAAAAACCTCCCCAAAAACAAAAGCCCAGGACCTGATGGATTTGCAAATGAATTCTGCCAAACATTCAGAGACAAATTAGTGCCTATCCTTCACAAACTCTTCCAAAATATTGAGAAGGAAGGGATAATACCAAACCCGTTCTATGAAGCCAACATTACACTAATACCAAAACCAAACAAGGACAACACAAAAAAAGAAAACTTCAGGCCAATCTCCCTAATGAACACTGATGCAAAAATCCTCAATTAAATATAGGTATCAGAATCCAACAATGTATCCATAAGATAATTCACCACGACCAAGTAGGATTCATTACAGGGACACAAGGATGGTTCAACATCCAAAAAATCAATCAATGTTATCCAACACATCACCAAACAGATATATAAAAACCATGTGATACTATCAATAGATGTGGAGAAAGCTTTCAACAAAGTGCAAAACCCATTCATGATAAAAGCCCTTGAAATTCTTGGGATACAAGGAACATACCTCAACATCATAAAGGCCATCTATGACAAGCCAACATACAGTATCATTCTCAATGGTGAAAAGCTGAATGCATTTCCATTAAGATCTGGACCAAGACAAGGATGACCACTCTAACCACTGTTTTTCAATATAATACTGGAAGTCCTAGCCAGAGCAATAAGACAAGAGAAAGACATACAAGGAATCCAAATAGGAAAAGAAGAAGTCAAATGATCACTATTTGCAGATGATATGATAATATACACAGAGAACCCAAAAACTCCACAGAAAAACTAATTCAACTCATCAATCAGTTCAGTAAAGTGTCAGGATACAAAATCAACACGTAAAAGTCAGTAGCCTTCCTATACACAAACAATAAATCTGAAGAAGATGAAATAAAAAGAAAACATCCCTTTTATTATCAAAACAAAAAAAAAATCAAATACTTGGGAATAAATCTAACAAAAGAGGTAAAGGACCTATACAAAGAAAACTATAGAACACTGTTAGAAGAAATAGAAGAAGACTCAAAGAAATGGAAAAACATCCCCTGCTCATGGATTGGAAGAATAAACATTATTAAAATGGCCATTCTTCCAAAAGCAATATACAGATTCAATGCAATTCCAATAAAAATTTCAATGTCATGTCATTCTTCAAAGAAATAGATAAATTATAGATGAAATTCATATGGAATCACCTAAAACCCCAGATTGCCAAAGCTCTCCTGAAAAAAAAAAAAAAAGAAGGGAATGGAGTCATCACACTCCCAGATTTCAAACTATACTACAAAGCCATAATCATCAAAACTGCATGGTTTTGGAACAAGAACAAACACACAGACCAGTGGAATAGAATAGAAAATCCAGAAATAAGCCCACAGATTTATGGTCAACTAATCTTTGACAG
Source organism: Talpa occidentalis (assembly GCF_014898055.3). Taxonomy (NCBI): domain Eukaryota; kingdom Metazoa; phylum Chordata; class Mammalia; order Eulipotyphla; family Talpidae; genus Talpa; species Talpa occidentalis. Next base: position 69,092,159 of record NW_026555331.1, read on the forward strand.
AGGAGCAAAGAATATGCATTGGAACAAAGAAAGTTTGTTCAATAAATGGTGCTGGGAAAACTGGGTAGCTACATGCAAAAGAATGAAGCTTGACTACTACCTCACACCATACACAAAAACCAACTCAAAATGGATTAAAGAACTAGCCATAAGATCTGAAATCATAAAATACATAGAGGGAAATATAGGTGAAACACTACATCAAAGACATCTTTACAAACACATCACCCAAAGCAGTGATAGTGAAGGCAAAGATAAACAGCTGGGACTACATCAAATTAATAAGCTTCTGCACAGCAAAAGAGACAATAACCAAAACAAAGAAATCCCACTGACTGGGAGAACATTTTTGCACACAACACTAATGATAAAGGACTGATCACAAAAATCTGCAAAGAGCTGATGAGACTCAACAACAACAAAGAAAATAATCCAGTCAAAAAATGGGCAGAAGAGCTAAAAAGAAACTTATCTGCAGAGGAAATGCAAATGGCCAACAGGCATATGAAAAAATGTTCAACATCACTTGTAATTAGGGAAATGCAAATCAAAACTACCATGAGATACTATCTTACACCAGTGAGAATGGCACATATTAAAAAATCTAGCAACAACAAATGTTGGCGAGGGTGTGGAGAAAAAGGAACTCTCCTGAACTGCTGGTGGGAGTGCAAACTTGTCCAACCACTATGGAGAGCTGTGTGGAGATTTCTTGACCTACTAAACATAGAGCTTCTATATGATCCAGCAATTCCACTCCTAGGTATTTACCCAAAGGGCACAGAAACATCAATTCCAAAGAGCACCTGCACCCCTATGTTTTTAGCAACACTGTTTACAATAGCTAAGCTTTGGACACAACCCAAATGCCCAAAAATAGATGACTGGATCAAGAAGATGTGGTGCATATACACCATGAAATATTACTTAGCATTCAAAAAAGATAAACAAATGCAACTTTCAGCAACATGGATGGCACTGGAAGGGATCATGCTCAGCGAAATAAGACAGAAAGAAAAGGAAAAATACATGATGGTCTCACTCATAGCAGGAATCTAGAAAACTTAAATAAGGGACCAGGAAAAAGAATAACTGTAAGAAAGTAAAAATCAAAATCAACAAACAACTATGACCCAGAGACACTGTATGGGTGGTGGGGGGCGGGGAAAGGAGGGGATGGGGTCAAAATAAGGGTGTTGCAATTGTATAGAGAATATAAAAATAAATTAAATAAATAAATAATCCTTCAGAATTTCTTTCATATAAGGCTTTGTGTTGATAAATTATTTTAGATTTTTCTCAATGCAGTCTTCCTTCTGTTTTGATTGTTAATCCTGCCAAGTAGATTAGAATTCTTTCTTCAAACTCTGAATATGTCTTTTCAGTCGCATCATGTTTGTAGCATTTTGTTGAAAAATCTGCTGATAATCTTATTGTTACTGCCTATACCTTACTCTTTTTCTCTATTGATACTTTTTTTTTTTTTTTTTGTAAAACAATTAAAATTTATTTCATAAAGTAAATGTGTATATCTTCTAGTCTGGCAAGTCAACCCTTATCAATCTTCCTTAGAAAAACCCTTGTAATGGGTACTCAATGATTTATGTAAGACTATTCATACAGGATTGTTTGTAACAGCCCAAGCATTAAACAACTTAAATGTTCATCACTTGACACATAAATTGTGTGGTGCAATAGTATACAGGGATGGCCATAAATGAACTGTAGCTTCATGTGTCAACTGAAAATCTTCACTAAAAATATACTGAGCAAGAGGAGCAAGTCTCAGAAGAAAACAGGCAATATATTTTCATTTGTGTAAAGGTCAAAAACAGGCAACACAGGTTGTTTAGGGATGTATAAGTGAGTGTAAAACTACAAGGAGAAATAAAAAAATCATTATAAAAAGCATAAGTACAGTGGTTTTCTTTAAGAGCAGTGAAGCATGGCATATAATCAGGGCCTGGGGGGAGCTCTACCATATAACATATGTTCTATGTCTTAACCTGGGTGGAATATAAACTAGTGACTACTTTATATTATTCATCAATAATCCCTATGTTAACACCTGAGATTATTGTAATATATATAGCCTTTACAGATAATATTGCATCCTTAAAGCAGGTTTTTATCATTTTTTAACAAAGATGTAGTTCTTTTTTTTAAAGATTTATTTATTTATGCATACAAGAACTGGAGAACAGGCTAGAGATGTGGGGGTGAGAGGATTCACCAGAGACAGAGCGGGAAACAGAACAGGGGGATGACCGAAATACACTGCTGTGGAGAGCAGAAGGTGGGTCTGGAGAGGTCTGCCGTTCCATGTGGGCTGCTCCCTGGCTGGGGATCGAACTCATGCTACATGGCTGCAGATAGCTTCATAGGTCGTGTCTTAAACCCTTGCACCACCAGGGAGGTCCAAAAAAGGATGTAGTTCTTTCCATACTGCTACTTGAGTCAGAGAAGGGGGATACAACTACTAAGAAAATGACTCTATGTGATGTGCAAGACTTATAGGTCAGAGATCCATTGCATGAATTCACACATCTTACTCATGGATGTCTGGAGTTAGAGAACAAATCCTAAAGCTTTAAAAAGGTGATTCTGAACTGTTTATACTATAGATGGAACTTCATAGGCAATTTTTAGTCATCTACAAGAAAATAGGCTAGTTTGTGGGTTCTAAAACAAAGTCAAGAAAAGCCTTGTCAACAATGAACTAATTTGGATGCTAAACAATTCCTATACTCAACAGTGGACAATTAAGTCTCAGTAAAAACTGGTTCCTTCACTGGGAAATAAAAGGAGTAAGATAATTTTCCTTTCTCTCATTAAAAAAAATGTAAAGTGGGGCTTCCCCTGGTGGTGCAGCGGTTGAGCACTGGGCTGTGAAGATGCCCGCAGCCTCTGCAGCGCTGGTTCGATCCCCAGCCACAGGCGAGGGTCCCACATGGCGTGACAGACCTCCCCTGCCGCACCCGCTGCTCCCCTCAGCAGTGCATTTCTCCAGTCTGCCTGTTCTGTTCCTCGCTCTGGCTCCGGCGAACTCTCTCACCCTCCCGTGCTCCTGACTGTACCCAGTGCTTGTATAAATAAATAAATAAATCTTTTTTTTTTTTTAATATTAAATTTTATTTTTATATTCCCCCATACAATTGCAAACGCCCCATTCTGACCCCAATCCTTCCCCTCCCGCCCCCCACCCCCCAACAAGTGTCTCTGGTTCATAGTTTTTTGTTGATTTTGATTTTCACTTTCTTATATTCATTTTCCTGGTCCCTTATTTAAGTTTTCTAGATTCCTGCTATGAGTGAGACCATCCGGTATTTTTCTTTTTCTTTTTGGCTTATTTCGCTGAGCATGATCCCTTCCAGTGCCATCCATGTTGCTGCAAATTGCATGTGTTTATCTTTTTTGAATGCTGAGTAATATTCCATGGTATATATGTACCACATCTTCTTGATCCAGTCATCTATTTTTGGGCATTTGGGTTGTTTCCAAAGCTTAGCTATTGTAAACAGTGCTGCTATAAACATAGGAGTGCAGGTGCTCTTTGGAATTGATGTTTCTGTGTCCTTTGGGTAAATACCTAGGAGTGGAATTGCTGGATCATATGGAAGCTCTATGTTTAGTAGGTCCAGAAATCTCCACACAGCTCTCCATAGTGGTTGGACCAGTTTGCACTCCCACCAACAGTGCACAAGAGTTCCTTTTTCTCCACATCCTCGCCAACATTTGTTGTTGCTAGTTTTTTTAATATGTGCCATTCTCACTGGTGTGAGATGGTATCTCATGGTAGTTTTGATTTGCATTTCCCTGATTACAAGTGATGTTGAACATTTTTTCATATGTCTGTTGGCCATTTGCATTTCCTCTTCAGAGAAGTTTCTTTTTAGCTCTTCTGCCCATTTTTTGACTGGATTATTTTCTTTGTTGTTGCTGAGTCTCATCAGCTCTTTGCAGATTTTTGTGATCAGTCCTTTATCATTAGTGTTGGGTGCAAAAATGTTCTCCCAGTTGGTGGGGTTTCTCTTTGTTTTTGTTATTGTCTCTTTTGCTGTGCAGAAGCTCTTTAATTTGATGTAGTCCCAGCTGTTTATCTTTCTCTTCACTATCACTGCTTTGGGTGATGTGTCTGTAAAGATGTCTTTGATGTGCAATCCCGTAGTGTTTCGCCTATATTTCCTTCTATGTATTTTATGGTTTCAGGTCTTATGTCTAGTTCTTTAATCCATTTTGAGTTGATTTTTGTGTATGGTGTGAGGTAGTGGTCAAGCTTCATTCTTTTGCATGTAGCGACCCAGTTTTCCCAGCACCATTTATTGAACAAACTTTCTTTGCTCCAATGCATAGTCTTTGCTCCTTTGTCAAAGATTAGTTGACCATAAATCTGTGGGTTTATTTCTGGATTTTCTATTCGATTCCATTGGTCTGTATGTCTGTTCTTGTTCCAATACCATGCAGTTTTGATGATTATGGCTTTGTAGTATAGTTTGAAGTCTGGGAGTGTGATGCCTCCATTTCCTTCTTTTTTTTCAGTAGAGCTTTGGCTATTCGGGGTTTTTGGTGATTCCATATGAATTTCATCAATAATTGTTCTATTTCTTTGAAGAATGCCATTGAGATTTTGATTGGAATAGCATTGAATCTGTATATTGCTTTTGGTAGGATGGCCATTTTAATAATGTTTATTCTTCCAATCCATGAGCAGGGGATGTCTTTCCATTTCTTTGTGTCTTCTTCTATTTCTTTTAACAGTGTTTTATAGTTTTCTTTGTATAGGTCCTTTACCTCTTTTGTTAGATTTATTCCCAAATATTTGATTTTTTTTGTTTCGATAATAAAAGGGGTGGTTTTTTTGATTTCTTCTTCTTCAGATTTATTGTTTGTGTATAGGAAGGCTACTGACTTTTGCGTGTTGATTTTGTATCCTGCCACTTTACTGAATTGATTGATGAGTTGAATTAGTTTTTCTGTGGAGATTTTGGGGTTCTCTATGTATATTATCATATCATCGGCAAATAGTGATAGTTTGACTTCTCCTTTTCCTATTTGGATTCCTTGGATGTCTTTCTCTTGTCTTATTGCTCTGGCTAGGACTTCCAGTATTATATTGAAAAGCAGTGGTGAGAGTGGACATCCTTGTCTTGTTCCAGATCTTAATGGAATTGCTTTCAGCTTTTCACCATTGAGAATGATACTGGCTGTTGGCTTGTCATAGATGGCCTTTATGATGTTGAGGTATGTTCTTGTATCCCAAGAATTTCAAGGGCTTTTATCATGAATGGGTGTTGCACTTTGTCGAAAGCTTTCTCAGCATCTATTGATATTATCATATGGTTTTTATATTTCTTTTTGTTGATGTGTTGGATAACGTTGATTGATTTTCGGATGTTAAACCATCCTTGTGCCCCTGGAATGAATCCAACTTGGTCGTGGTGAATTATCTTATGGATACATTGTTGGATTCTGATAGCTAAAATTTTATTGAGGATTTTTGCATCAGTGTTCATTAGGGAGATTGGCCTATAGTTTTCCTTTTTTGTGTTGTCCTTATTCGGTTTTGGTATTAGTGTAATATTGGCTTCATAGAACGTGTTTGGTATTGTCCCTACCTTCTCAATTTTTTGGAAGAGTTTGTGAAGGATAGGCACTAATTCGTCTCTGAATGTTTGGTAGAATTCATTTGTAAATCCATCAGGTCCTGGGCTTTTGTTTTTGGGGAGGTTTTTAATTACCATTTCAATTTCGCTGCTTGTAATTGGTCTGTTTAGGTGTTCTATTTCTTCTTTATCTAGCTTTGGGTGATTGTAGAGTTGTAGGAATTTGTCCATCTCCTCTAGATTGTTGAACTTGTTTCCATATAACTGTTCATAGTAGTTACTGATTATTCTTTTGATTTCTGCTGTGTCCGTTGTGATTTCTCCTCTTTCATTTATGATTCTGTGTATTTGTGCTTTCTCCCTTTTTTCCTTTGTGAGCCTGGCTAGGGGTTTGTCTATTTTATTATTTTTCAAAGAACCAGCTCTTGGTTTCATTGATCTTTTGGATTGTTTTTTTAGTTTCAATTTCATTTATTTCTGCTTTGGTTTTTATTATTTCTTTTCTTCTACTGGTTCTGGGGTTTTTTTGTTGTTCTTTTTCTAGATCTTTGAGCTTCGAGATTAGGTTGTTTCTTTGAGTTCTTTCTTGTTTTTTGATGTGAGCTTCTATTGCTATATATTTTCCTCTTATTACTGCTTTTGCTGCATCCCATACATTTAGGATATTGGTGTCCTCCTTGTCATTCAATTCAAAGAATTTTTTAATTTCTTCTTTGATCTCCTCGTTAGTCCAGTGGTCTTCCAGTAGTGTGGCTTTTAATCTCCATGAGGTAGGATAGTTCCTTGCCTTCTTTTTATGATTTATTTCTAGTTTGATGCCTTCATGGTCAGAAAAGATGGTTGGTATGATTTCAATCTTGGTGTATCTGTTGATGTTTGTCTTGTGCCCCAGTATGTGATCGATCCTGGAGAATGATCCGTGTGCGCTTGAGAAAAATGTGTACTCCGTTTTTTTTGGGTTTAGTGTTCTATAGATGTCTGTTAAGCCCAAATGCTCTAGGTCCTTATTTAGAGCTTTAGTTTCTTTACTTATTTTTTGTCTTGTTGATCTATCCATTGTTGATAGTGGTGTGTTGAAGTCTCCCACTACATATGTGTTTTCTCTGATGTCTGTTTTCAGAGAGGACAACAGTTGTCTGATATATTTTGGTGCTCTTTCGTTTGGTGAGTATATGTTAATGAGTGTTATTTCTTCGTGAAGTATTGTCCCCTTAATCATAATGTAGTGACCATTGGGGTCTCTTTTTATTTTTTTGAGTTTGAAGTCTGTTTTATCTGATATAAGTATAGCTGTTCCTGCTTTCTTTTTTGGCCCATTTGCTTGTAGGATTGTTTTCCATCCTTTGACTTTGAGCCTATTTTTATCTTTTGTAGCTAAATGTGTTTCCTGGAGACAGCAATAGGTTGGGTTTTGTTTCTTAATCCAGCTGCAACTCTGTGTCTTTTTATTGAAGAGTTTAGTCCATTTACATTTAGAGTTAATATTGATATGTTAGCATCTGTATTTGCCATTATGTTTGTCTTTCCTTTGATTTTATTTATTTATTCTTTTAATAACTTTTTTTTTTTTTTGGTCTTCTTTCGTTGTTATTCGTCCCTCTGAGGTTCTGGCTTTAGGATTCCTTGTAGTATTTTTTGGAGTGGGGGTTTAGTCGCAATGAAATTCCGGAGTTTCTCTTTGTCTGGGAAGGTCCATATACTTTCTTCATGGAGGAAAGAGAGCTTTGCGGGATAGAGTATTCTTGGTTGGCATCTGTTTTCTTGGAGTCTGTTGACTATGTCCCTCCACTCTCTCCTTGGCCGTAGTGTTTCTTCAGAGAAGTCTGATGTCAGCCTGATTGGTTTTCCTTTGAATGTTATCTGTTTCTTCCCTCTTGTCAGCTTCATTATTTTTTCCTTGTCCTGGATTCTTGGGAGCTTTACTATTATGTGTCTTGCTGTGTTTTTCCTTTCGTCGTGGAAGTTTGGTGTTCTTCTTGCTTCTTGTATATCAATTTTCAGCTCCTTCTTCTCATTTGGGAAGTTCTCTTCAATTATATCCATGAATATTTTCTCTGTTCCTACATCTCTCTCCTCTCCTTCTGGAATTCCTATAACTCTTATATTTCCTTTCCTCATGGAGTCAGATAGTTCCCGAAGTCTTTCTTCATTCTTTTTCCTTCGTACTTCTCTTTCCTTTTCTGTTTTGGTTCTTTTTATTTCTGTGTCTTCAAGATTACTTATTCGTTCTTCCATTTCATCTATTCTGCTTTCATTGCTTTTCCCAGAGTTCTTTAGTTCCTCCATTAATTCTTTGATCTCCTGCATTTCTCTTACTTCCCTCTTTAGGGACTCAATTTCCTTCTTCTGATCTATCACTTTTTTAATCATGGCAATTTTAAATTCTCTTTCTGGAAGGCTCAGAAGTTCTTCCAAGTTGCTGTCGTTGCAATCTGGGGAGTGGTTTTCTTTTTGTGGTGTGCTTCTTTCCTGAGGAGTTTTTAGGTTGTGTGTGGTTCTTCTACTCCCTACTGTCTGTTTTCTAATTTGTCGTATGCGTTGGGACACTGTGTTGCTCGGACTGACTGACATCTTGGGTGAACTTCTCCGCTCCCCTCTGGCTCTTCCAGGAGCCATCTCTGTCTTCTGGGGGAGCTTTCTGCTGGTTTTAGGCAGTTTTTACTGAAGAAATGTCCCTGTTCTCAAATGGCGAAGCGGGATGCAGTCCCTGCGCCTCCGGTTTCAGGCACACTCTTCTGCGCCCCGGTCTGCCCGGACGTGGGTGCCTGCTCCCTCTGTGGGCTCAGACTGCTGGTCGGAAGGGGCCTGGCGTGGAATAACTTCCCGGCTGGCCACTGCAGAAGCCTTCTGCCCTTTTCAAGCAGTCTTAAGAAATTTCCTGTTCTATGGGGTGTTAGTGACTTTTTTTTTCCTGGTCACTAGGTGGCGCCAGAGATCTCTCCTATTGTCCTTGGGGGGCTGTTTTTTGTTCCCCCCACCCCGTGGGACAGGGAACAGAGCGGGAATGGTAGGGTACACTTCAACAGCTTTGGGGTGCTGTGTCTGCCTTGTGCCCCACCGTCGTGGAGAACCCACGCCCCGAATTTTCGTGCCCCGGGTCTCAGTTCAAAGCCCTCAGTTCCAGGACGTGGGCTGTAGCCCAGTTCAGTGGCGCGGGAATGGCGCCTTTTGCACCGCTCCCGTGCCTGGGTGCCTGGTTCCTGCTCACTCAGGGAGGGACCTTCACGTCAGTGAGGACCTCCGCGTGTCTCCCCGCAAGCCTAGGTCGTCTCCCCGCAAGCCTAGGTCGCAGGCGCGGGTACCTGGGCAGCCGCGATTCCGGTCTGCACTTGCTTTTCAAGCTCCCCGAGCGCGCCGCTCTCCGCGCCAGCTTACCTGCAGCCCGGGCTGTGTGCGGGTCTCCAGGGGTCTTTGTTCTTCTCTAATGGCGCCCGGAGCCGTTCGCTCACCGCCGCGGTGAATCCTGCAGGGTTCGCCTCAGCTCCTGTTCACGGGGTGTGGTGGCTGCAATAGTTCCTTTCCACTCACAGTCCTGCTTGCTGCGTCGTTTGTTCTTGTTGGTTGTTTTGGTTTGTTGTTTTTCTCCCTCTCTGCCGGTCGGAGAGTGCCGCCTCTGTGGGCGGGGGAGGGGAGCAGGGTTCTGCGCTTCCCTCCCTTCTGGTCCTCTTTTATGGCCACTTTCTTCTTCGGGTAGTTTGGTGGAGTCACCCGTTTATCTTCCGTGTCCCAGTTCTCACTGGGACCTGCCGCTTTTCCTCCCTATTCACTTTTTTTAATGGGAGATCTTACTCGCAGCGTCTCCTCGCCGCCATGTTGCTCCGCCCCCTTCCAAATAAATAAATCTCTTTCTGGACAATATTCTTAATCAAACAAAGATGATTAAGGCTGCAGCCCTCAATTAACTGGTAACCTAAATCCACACGGTGTGACCAGATGAGCTGGAATTCAAATGCAATCAGATGTGCTCCATGTGGCAGTCATGGATGGATCTTGGGATAACTGTGCCACATCTGTGTCACCCAGTCCACGACCAAAAGACAAGCACAGTTTCTTCACGTGTCTCTAGGCTCCACGCGCCTCCTCCAGGTCTCCTGGCTCCATCCTGCTTCCTTCCTTCCTCAGTCTCTTCTCTCTATTGATACTTTTAACATTAGTTCTTCTTACTAGTTCTCAACAGATTTATTATTATGTGTTATATGTTTATCTGCCATTGTTTTGCTTAAAACTCTTTGGCTCTCTTGAATCACAACTTCTGGTTCATTTCCTGGATTAATTGCTTTCAGTGATTGTTTCTTATACAGATTTTCTATGCCATTCTCTTTGTCATTCATTTGGGAATTCCTCTTATCCAGATATTATTTCTCTTTAACTTGTCCTAGAGACTTCCTATACTGTCTCCTTTTTTTAAATTATTTTTTTCTCTACCTTCCTCAATTCCTGTTTCCTCAATATTGTTTTCAAGTTAATTCTCTCCATTGCTTCTGTTTGTCTGATATTAAGACCCTTAATTATATTTTAAAATCAGATATAGTGTTTCTGTTTTAATGATTTATTTATTTATGCATAAAAGAACTGAGAGGTGTGGGGAGTGAGAGGATTCACCAGAGACAGAGTGAGGAACAGAACAGGCAGACTGACTGAAATACATTGCTAAGGGGAGCAGCAGGCATGACAGGAGAGGTCTGCTGCGCCATGTGTGTAGCTCCCTGCCTGGCCAGGGGTCGAACTTGTGTAGCAGAGGCTGCAGACAGCTTCTTAGGTTGCATCTTACCCCCTTGTGCTACCAGGGAGGCCCCAGATACAGTGTTTCTTAACTCCATTATCTATAACTGTAAGTGCCTATATTTTCATAATCTCTATCTTACATCCTTTTATTTTTTAGCTTCAATCAGCATTGCCAGGCCTTGCCCTGAATTCCCCTTTATGCCTTGCTGTATAATTCCACTGAGCCAGGGCTCCTTTCAGGATTTTTTTCTTTTAACATTTTTATTGTGTTTTTCTGTCTTCTCATATTTAATTTTCTGTGGGTTTTAGTTAAGGTAAATGTTCAACTATTATTTTTGTACTTGGAGCAGTTAATGGACTGGTACTGGGTAGGGGTAGTGATTATAAAAGAGGACTGGGACCATTTACATCAGAGGATCACCTCCAGTAGAGCCAGACATTTCAAATTCATTTTGTAAAGTGTTTCAACATTGGGAGGAAGGATAGCAAGTGTTTTAGCGCTCTCACACTGGGATAGATGTTTTCATCTATTTTGGATGTCTCAGGATGGGGTGGGGTGTGGCAGGTGTTTCAAATATCCCAGTGTGGAATTTTTTAGTAGCCTCTTCTTAGGAAGTTCAAATGTCCTGACCTGATTCAAGCTATAGCTATTTTGTGTCATGGGCCTCAGGTTCAAGCCAGTAGTCCTTACGCTGTGCTCTTGCCTCTGGAGTTCTCCAATAATGCTTCCTCCATCAACAAATGCAACAACATTTAACTAAAAAGCTACTACACCATGAGAGAAAATATAACTAAAACAAAGTCTCTCCACTGAATGAGAAAAAAATATTTTCATACCACACAACTGATAAGGGATTGATATCAAATGTTTACAAAGAACTCATACAAAAAGAAAATAAATAACCTAAGTGAGAACTAATAATTCTCCAAAGGAAACATACAAATTTCCAACAGTCACATAAAAAAAAGTTAATCATCAATTATTTTCAGAGAAATGTGAATCAAAACCACAATGGAGTATTATCTCACACCTGTGAGAATGATTCATTTAAAGAGACCAGAAACAATAAATTCCACTCTTGTGGGGACCATAAATTACAAATAGACCTGCCATATGACCCAGGAATCCAACTAATAAGTATCCACGTGAAGAATAAAAAAAAAAAAAACAAAACAACACTAATTTGAGAGCTAACTTTTTATTGTCTATGTGCTTCTGAGAGAACTATTTGGACATCTATGTATACATACATGTAGGTTAAATAATTGTCAGGCTTTTCTGCCCTCCCACCATTAGGATTGATGATGGATCCCTGGGGTCCTGAATGCATGCCTGATGGCAGGCACCTGGAGTGGGTGGCTTTGTGAACCAGCAGAACACCAGAAAAGATCAGGATGGAGAAGTGAAAGAGTAGAACGGACCAGCAGAAGAGAGAGAACAAGACCATGAGAGAACACGAGAGAGCCCAGAAAGAGTGAAGATTTGCCGGGGGCTGGGAGGCATGCCGGCCTGTCTGCCATGTACCTGGTGAAATCCCAATAAAAACCTGCAAAAGCCACTGAGGGCTCCAGACTCCTCCTTCACCTGTCTGCTTGGGCTATAGAAAACCTGCTTACAGGAGGAAGGACACAGAGCAGAATCTCTATGACCCAAGTAGACAGACAAAAGGAGGAGAGAGTCCTGGAGCCCTTGGTGGCTTTTGAAGGCTTTTATTGGGATTTACCAGGTACACAGCAGGCAGAGGTTCTGGGGGGCCGGGAGGCTGGCAGACCTCCCAGCCCCCAGCAAGTCTTCACTCTGGGCTCTCCGGTGTTCTCTGGTGGTCTCTGCTGCTCTGCTTTCTCATGGTTATGCTTCTGCTTCTCTGCTTCTGCTTCTCTGTTTCTTCTCTTGGGTTCTGTTGGTGTCCCCATGTGCCACCCTTAAAAGCCCAGTCTTAGCCCAGGTGAATCTCATCTAGATATGCCCACACCCTACTCCAGGTGCCCGCCATCAGGCATGCATTCAGGACCACAGGGTTCCATCATCTATCCTAATGGCAGGAGGGCAGAAAAGCCTGATGCTTTTACCTTACCCTACACTACCCCTGCAATACCACACACACACACACGTATAGTTATTCCATATATTCCATATCTACTTGTTGGATAATTATAAATGGCAACACAATGACTATCACATGGTTTTGGTGTTAAATGTTCTTGGTTAGGCCACTATTCTGATATGTGTCAGCTGGTGATCCCTATTTTTTTCTATCAATATCAATGCTTTTACCTGTGAAATGGGAATAATAACAATATTTACCTTTCCTTGTTGTGTGCATATAATAAATTAATACTTAGTGGTTTATAAAAATAATCTCTGTCACTTCCAGACCCTAAGTGTGTCATATCTGCATGTTTCTGTTTCAGATTATATGGCACTCCAGACAACATTGATTTCTGGCCTGCCCTAATGGTAGAAGATCTGATCTCTGGAACCCAAGTGGGACCGACACTTATGTGTCTGCTTGTTACACAGTTTCAGCGGCTAAGAGATGGAGACAGGTGATGGATTAACTATTATACTAATCAAAGATAATGAAATTGTTTATTTTTCAATAAATATAGATAGGGCCTCTCCTGGTGGTGCAGGATGTTGAACACCGCACTGTGAAGCTGTCCATAGCCTCTGTAGGGCCACTTCAATCCCAACCAGCCAGGGAGGGTCCCACATGGCGTGGCAGGCCTCTCCTGTTGAGCCCACTGCTCCCCTCAGCAGTGTATTTTGTCATTCTGCCTGTTCTGTTCCCCGCTCTTTCTCTGTTGATTCCTCTCACCATCATGTGCATCTGGGCTGTACCCCAGTTCTTGTATAAATAAATAAATTAATATTTAAAAAAAATAGGTATTATAACATGATAGTGCCATTCCCTATTTTCTATACTTTATATTGAATACAATAAATAATTTTCTTGTAATGATGATACCAAATTGCATTCATATTGTAATTTTTGTAAGGAAGAAAGAAAAGAAACTGTCTAGGCAGGTGGTAGAAGTCAGTGGCTAATAGGATGCAGGAGACTCTCTGCCCTGTGTTTGAATCTGTTCCCTTTTCCATTATAATTGCATTCTAAGCAGCCCCATCTATAAAATCCGTATTAAAATAGTAACTATTGGGCCTTCCCTAGTGGCACAGCGGTTGAATGCTGGTTTGCAAAGCTGCCAGCAGCCTCTGCAGCGCAGGTTCGATCCCCAGCTGCCGGCGAGGGTCCCACATGGTGCGCAGACCTCTCCTGCTGCCCGCTGTTCCCCTCAGCAGTGTATTTCGTCGGTCTGCCTGTTCTATTCCCCAGTCTGGCTCTGGTGAATTCTCTCACCCTCCCACACTTCTGACTGTACCCAGTGCTTGTATAAATAAATAAATAAATCTTTTTAAAAAATAGTAACTGTTGCATAGGATTGTGGCAACTGTAAGTGATGTTGGGAGGATAGGATTTATCAGTTCGTCTGAAACTCCATTCTTCCATTATCACTGAAGAAGATTGTTGACCTGAGACAGAATATCTTACAGAATTTTGTGCTGAGAGTATTTACTAATGGAAAATAATTGCAAAAATCTGTTTGTCCAAAGTGTTTATTGTCAATAAGCTTGTATTTATTAAATTATAGGAGGCAGTTGGTGGAAGAATGCAACTTAGTCATGCATTTTTTTTTAATGTTGAATAAAAGTATAAAAACTAAGAAAATTCAAAACTCTGCAGCCTTCCAGAGTTGGTATGGAATATGGTGTTAGCTCTCTTTTATCACTTGAACCAATTGTATTCCAAATTTGAATTTTCCAAATCATTAATAAAATACAGTTCTAAGAGGCTAAGAGTATTGTGAATTTGGCTGACAATTGAACTTTTTGTATTACAGAAAATTAATACAAAAGACTTTGAAACACTGCCAAGGACTTAGGTGTTTGTTAAAATTTACTAAAGTTTATTCTTTGCTTAAAATATTTCTTCCCAAACTATTTCATATATGAACAGTAAAGAAATAAAATATTTAATTATTTTATTATACATTGGCAAATATTAATAGTATAATATTTTATTTGATGAATTTTTTATAAAATACTTTTAGCACTCTGGATTTTTTGCATCACATACTTTGGCTAACATGTATAATTTATCAATTATAACTTAAGAATAGAGATAATCCAAGCTGAACAAGTTTGAGAAAACTTCATTTTTTGAGTAGGTTGTCTTCCCATGTATATTAGTTTTCTAGGGTTGCCCTAGCAAGGAACTACTGCAGAATGAGTGGCGTAAGTAACATAAACTTACAGTCTCACAGTTCTGGTTGCCAGAAGTCCAAGATCCAGGTCTAGAGGTTTGCTTCCTTCTGAATTCTCATCTTTGCCTTGTAGATGGCCATCTTCTCCCTTTGTCTTCACATGGTCTTCCTTCTGTACCTGGGCCCACATGTGCTTTTCTTATAAGGACACTCATTACATTGGATTATGACCCCCTAATGACATTATTTTTATTTAACTACCTCTTTAAAGATCCTATCTCCACATACAGTTGAATTTTGAGGTATTGCACCTTACGATTTCAATGTATGAGTATATTGGGAAACAATGCATTCCATACTATCATGTGAGTGGCAAGCAGAAACTTCTGCTTCTATCTTAATTTACAATTACATATGTAACTTTAGAAAAAAGCTCTTTGCATAAGGTACTCAAATATTTTTTCAATGAAAACAGGATGAACTTTAATAGTTTTTTAAAATGTATCCTTTCATTTTAAACTGTATGTGTTTATAGCAATTAGTCAATAGATATTATCACTGGTACATATTAAAAATTAAGTGATATTTCCCTTTATTTAAGTATGTCAGTATTAAAGTATTCATATAATTCCTAAGGCCCTAAGGTCAGTGCATGAATTTTAGATTAAGAGTTATGCTTTCCATTTTTTTTATTTTTAAAAGATTTATTTAGTTATGCATACAAGAGCTGGGGTGCAGGCCAGAGGTACGGGTTGGGGTGAGAGGATTCAGAGTGTGGGTAGGGTGGGCAGAGACAGTGTGGGCAGCAGAACAAAGAGATCTGCACTGAAATACACTGCTGAGGGGAGCAGCGGGTGAGCCAGGAACCTTATGATTGAAGCCAGGAACCTTCTGGGTCACCCCCTTGACTGGGGATCGAACTTGTGCTTCAGTGTCTGTGGATAGCTTGTGCTGCGACTTAACTGCTTATGCCACCAGGGAGGCCCCTTTCCTTTTTTTTTTTTTTTTTAAAGAAAAAAACTGGAGTTTTACTGTGAATCATATTCTAAAACATGAACAGAAATTGATAGTTTGAAAGCATTGCATTTAAGAATTTTAAAAATACTGGAGGCAGTTCAAGGTATCCTCAGTTGGAGGGTAAGTGTAATCCTTGACATATGCCTCTTTTTATTCAGCATCCCTGCTCATTATGACTGCTCTGCCTGCTGCCCAGTGAACAGTCTGCAGACCCGACACATTGTACTTTTCTTTTTTGTTCATCAGGTTCTGGTATGAAAACCCTGGAGTGTTTACCCCTGAACAACTCACTCAACTGAAACAGGTATCATTGGGCCGTGTGCTTTGTGACAATGGTGACAACATTCAGCAAATCCAGGAGGATGTCTTCCTGAGGGCAGAATATCCACAGGGGTATGTGAGCTGCACAGAGATACCAAAGGTCAACTTGCGAGTGTGGCAAGACTGCTGTGAAGGTCAGTAATAGCATCACTAACTGGGTCCAGATTTACTGATATGTGTGTGTGTGTGTGTATTTTATTTCCAGTGTCAAAAGTTATGCTATCTAAGTAAAGAAAATAACATAAAAACTTCCGTACCTATTTGGATATCACGTTGAGTTGATAGAAATGATGACAGGAAGGAAGAAAATTATTTTTCTAACCTCTTTTCATTCACACCAGCTTATTAAAAGTGGTGAGGGGGCCTCCCCGATGGCGCAGTGGTTGAGTGCTGGGTTGCGAAGCTGCCCACAGCCTCTGCAGCGCCGGTTTGATCCCCGGCTGCTCCCTGGCCACCAGAGGAGGGTCCCACATGGTGCGCAGACCTCTCCTGCCGCCCGCTGCTCCCCTCAGCAGTGTGCTTTGGTCCTTCTGTCTGCTCTGCTCCCCGCTCTGGCTCTGGTGAATTCTCTCACCTTCCCGCGCTTCTGACTGTACCCAGTGCTTATATAAATAATAAATAAATAAATCTTTAAAAAAAATAGAGTGGTGAGGGGTTTCATTCTTACTGTGGCTCAAATAGCTATACTGAAGATCAAGCTATATTCATTTGGTGCATGATGTATATATTTCCTGGGGGTCAGTTGACCAAAGACAAGAGAAAAAATATCATAGTAAATCTGCTAGCCTAGACTATTAATTCTCCATAAAATGTAGCCATATTCATTGAAAATTGGGGGAGTTATGATAGAGGTAGAAGAAGAACTTTCTTTAGTCAAATAACATCTACCGAATCACTTATAATGAATGAAAATCTACCTAAGGTATTCCATAAACATCTACTGATCGTCAATACCCCTTAAGAAATGTGGTTCTATCCCTTTTAATAGATGAGAAAAGTTATAAAATATAATTCAATCATGAAACAGAACTTAATCTGTAAGTGAAAACAAAGTTTTTATTTAGATTCTTTAGGGGATTGCAATTCTTGGGAAACCCCTCCTTTTTTAAAGATTTATTTTATTTATGCATACAAGAACTGGGGTACAGGCCAGAGGTGTGGGAGTTGAGAGTATTCACCAGAGACAGAGCAGGGAACAGAACAGTCAGATTGACTGAAATACACTGCTGAAGGGAGCAGCGGTTAAGACAGGAGAGGTCTGCTACTCCATGTGGGTTGCTCCCTGGCCGGGGATCGAACTCATGCTGCAGTGGCTGCGGACAGCTTCAGGGAGGCCCCTGAGAAACCCCTCTTGGGCAAGACTGTGTGAGTACTCCCATATGGGGAAAATTACAGAGTTTATATAGTCAGAAGTGCCTCCTACCTGTGGGTCAATACGATTATTTAAAAGCATAAAAATTGTGCAAACAGGGGATGTCTTCATTTCAGTTCAATGTAGATTGTTCTCTTTGAAGCAAAAATTGGGTAGTGTTTGTCAGTGTCTACAGGTAGGCTCATATCCTCTTTCCAAGCTCCCCAAATGCTGGGGGTCAGGAAGCTGGTTAACTGTGGGTGATGTAAGTGGTTTTAAATCCAGGTTACTGAGTAGTCTAACCTGATAGATATCCAAAAGTTATAGTCTCCTAATGGCTCCCAATTCCATGTTGGATATTCCATTTATAAATTTTAATTCCATTTTTCTTAGTCATGGTCATAAAAGTAAGGCTCAAGAATATTAGATGACTGGAATAAGTGATGAACCTGGAACCAGGGAAAAGATGTATTGTCTGCTATCATCTAGAACTTAACTACTGGCCTGATGATTCTGAGCATAGTGATGCTCTTACATGTGAGCATATAGCTGTCACAGGCAACATGGTTTTGTTGCTCTGATGCTTTGCTAATACAGGAGCCACTGTGGTCACATGCATTTCCAATATATGGAAAACCTGCAGCCTCTTCTGACAGCAGGTGCATAGTGCAGAAACAGTGAGGTATTCAATGAGGGCACCTCCCTCTCCTGCCCATCCTTTATGTCCATTGCTCCAATGTTCTATGCAATTTGGACTTCTCAGGACCAGGATGAGTGATTGTCTCTTGTTGTGAGCAATATTTACTATGCAATATGTAATGCAAATATTTAACAGGCCAGGGGGAAGAATACTCCTTAATGGTGTCTCAAAAATATTTGGAAACTCATTAGCCAATAGTAAACATCTATTTTCTATCTGGATAGAAATATGTTCAAGTTCAAGAATACTAATGGTTACTCAAAAAATATTTGGAAATTCATTAGCCAATAATAAACATCTACTTTCTATCTGGATAGAAATATTGAGTATCCTGTTTTGTGGTTTTGTCATTCCCAAAATTTCTTGTGCACATGGCAGCACACTTCTTTTCACACAAAAAGGCTCAGATCATTTCAAGCAAAAAATCACCTAAACATATAAACATGATGTATATAGTTTTAGTCATAATAAAGGGAATCTGAAATTATTTATAAATTATATTATAATAGATATATATATAATTTATAAATAATTTATAATAAGTATCACTGGATATGGATGCAAGATTTAATTCTCCTTATACTTTCTGAATAACAAGCATGATATTTTTCAGAAGAACAAACTAAAAGATATTCTCAAAAGGAGGAACTTTAGGGCCTCCCCAGTGGCGCAGCGGTTGAGCGCTGGGTTACAAAGCTGCCCATAGCCTCTGTAGCACTGGTTCGATCCCTGGCCGCCAGGTTAGGGTCCCACATGACATGCAGACCTCTCCTGCCACCTGCTGCTCCCCTCAGCAGTGTATTTCATCAGTCTGCCTGTTCTGCTCCCTATTCTGGTTCTGGCTCTGGTGAATTCTCTCACCCTCCCCCGCTTCTGACTGTACCCCAGTGCTTGTATAAATAAATAAATAAAACTTTTTAAAAAAGAGGAACTTTAAATAAAGATATCTGCTAAATATTTGAAAGGGGGCTACTTATTTATGTCATGGATTTCTTACTCTTCCCAATTAACACCAGCATCACTGTATCTAAATTGCAGACCAATTAAATCACTCAGATTATGCTGTATTGTATAGTTTGTATAGTTTTGTATTGTATACAATACATTAAGAGTATTGTTTTGTATATTGTATAATTTTGTATTGTATAGTTTTGTATTGTATACAATTCACTCAGAGTATTGTATGGTTTCAGGTAGGTCATAGGTTTAAATGGTCTGAAATAATAGTCTAGAAGTGTTGGTATCCCTCATATTATGTCCATCCCCAAGTCCCAAAGTTGTTAAGTTTTTTCCTGGAAAAAAGAGGGTTATATTAAAGGACCTAGAAATTATTATTGATATCTTTACCAGTACACCATGTTACTCATGTTTTCATTCCCATTGAAGAATGCTTCACTGTCCTTTCTAATCTTAATTTCATGTAAAACAAATAAAATAATGATCCTTATGTTACTTAATTGTTTTAATTGACATTACCTTAAAGGAAAATATAGAGTGCTGTTTGGGATTGAAATGACCACTCTAGTCATTTATCTTTATTACAAGATAAGTATTACTAAACTGACTTTCAACTCTATAGATTACTTTTAGAGACTTTTTTTTTTCAGTGAGTCTATTTATTCAGTTTCATTTTCATGAATTAGCTTATTGGTCAATACTGATTATCAGCAAGTTCAAAATTTGAATTTAAGTGCAATAAAAAATACTTCAAAAGCCCCTTTTCTAAATGTGTAAATATATTGAAATTACTCTAAATAGTTTGAAAGTACTAAAATGTAAATGTAATTAGTTTAGACAACTATACCTTATTATATTTTGTACTTGGAAGGTATAAGATGCAAAATATGGACATGGACTTGTCTGTCAGAGAGTTGTGTGGGTGGTGAAACTGTGGTGTTATATATCGGAGGCATCCAGGAACAGCAGGGAAGGGGTTAGAATGGGGAGAAGAGCACAATGAACTATGGTGGAAGACTATGGGTGCTTTGGTGGTGGGAAAGCGAGGTGACTACACCTGAAGGAGAAATCCTATGCTGTCAAAAATTAACAAGGATGTGAAACAATGGTACTTCATTTAAAGAAATAGAAATAAAGTAGATTTTATCTTCATTATTCATATTATTTATCACTTTCTAAGAAGAACTTTATTTTCTACTTCTAACCCATTAATTTCATAACTCTTTCAAATTTCTCTAAAATACCATGTTGATTTTTCTTTTTGACATTTTGTTGTCAATTTATGTTTGCTTCATACCTTGTGTAAATTTCCACATATCATCTCATAGCTCTATAATTAATCTTTTTTAAATTAAATTAGTTTATTTTCTTAAATTGTTGTTAATTTTTGGACAGTATTTGATTTCTCCCCTCAGGTTAGTCCCTGTTCTCCCACCACCATACCACCTGTGATCTATCTCCACCTTTGTGTTCTTCCCTCTTCCGTTTTGACCTCTCAACTTACCCCCCACCTCCTATAGGCTTCAGATCTATAGTCAGTTTGCAAGTTTTGTCTTTTTTCCAAACCTTCATTTGGTTTCTCTATATTCCACATATAAGTGAAACCATCCAATATTAATATTTTCCCTTTTCATTTATTTCATTTAGCATAATCCCTTCCAGCTTCATCCATGTTACTGCAAACAACATACGGTTATTTGATTACTGAGTAGTATTCTATTGTGTATATATACCACATCTTATTTTTTTTTAAGATTTATTTATTATGCATACAAGAGCTGGGGTGCAGGCCAGAGGTGTGGGGGGTGAGAGGAATCACCAGAGACAGAGTGGAGAACAGAACAGGCAGATTGACTAAAATACACTGCTGAGGGGAGCAGTGGTCGAGTTAGGAGAGGTCTGCCTCGCCATGTGGGTTGCTCTCTGGCCAGCTGGGGATTGAACTCATGCTACAGAGGGTGTGGACAGCTTCATGTGTTGTGTCTTAACCCCTTGCACCCCCAGGGAGGTGCCTATACTGCATCGTCTTGATCCATTCATCTATTTGGGGGTATTTGGGTTGTTTCTATCACTTATTAGGGAAATGCAAATCGAAACCACTATGAGATGTGCCACCTCACACTTGTGAGAATGGCCCATATTGAGAAAAAAAAAAAACAACAAAAACAAACTAGAAATGATAATTGCTGGGAAGGATGTGGTGAAAAAGGAATCCTCTTACACTTCTGGTAGGAATATAAACAAATACAGTCACTATGAAAATCTGTGGCCATCACTTAAAACACTAAATATGGAATTAAATATGACCCAGTGATTCCACTCCTAGGAATCTACCCAAAGAACATAAAGACACTAATTCAAAAGGAAACCTGCACCCCTATGCTTATTGGAACACTATTTACAATAATTGACATTTTTAATTTATGCTTTATATTTAACAGGTATATTTGTATATGCCAAAATTTATGCAACTGCATTTTATATGCTTATATTTTCATGTTAGAGTCTTACAGAATTCTGAAAGTAAAGTTGCTGAGATAAGGGATACATTAAAGACTTGGATGTGAGATCTGAAACTATAAAATGCATAGAAGAAAACATGAGCAAAACACTAAAATACTCCACAACATTCACTTCATGGGTGTCTTTAAAGATATGACTCCAACGCCAAGGGAAACAAAATACTACTGGACGTCATGGAGTGTTTTACCTGTATTTTCTTAAAAGTATTTTAAGGTTTCCAATCTTACATAAAAGCCTTTAATCCATTTGATTTAATTTTTGTATATGGTGTGAGATAGAGGTCTAGTTTCTTTGTATGTGGCAGTCCAGTTTCACAACACTATATTTTTAAGAGACTTTTCTTCCTCCATTTTCTTCCTCCACTGTTGGCTCCTTAATTATGAAGTATGCATATGTGTGTGATAATTTCTGGGCTCTCAATTCTATTCTACATCATTGGTCTATGTGTTTATTTTTAGCCTAGTGCCACACTGTTTGAATTACTATAGCTGTGTAATATAGCTTATAGTTTGTAAGTATGATATTACCATTCTTATTTTTCTAAGATTTATTTATTTATGCATATAAGACCTGTGGTCTAGTCCAGAGGTGTGGGGGGGGGGTGAGAAGATTCACCAGAGACAGAATGGGGAATAGAACAAGCAAACTGACTGAAATACACTGCTGAGGAGAGAGTGGATGAGACAGGAGGGGGTCTGCTGTGCCATGTGGGCTGGCTCCCTGGATGGGGATTGAACTCATGCCACAGTAGCTAGTGATAGCTTGACAGTGCTTGCTGAGACTTTAATCCTGTACCACCAGTGAGGCCCTCTTCTTTTTGTTAGGACTGATTTGACAATTGAACTAAGATCAAATTGATCATGTTAGATTTCTATTTGGTTGTTTTTTCCCTTGTGGAAAAATATAAGGTATGCTTTCTCTTTTGAAGATAATTATATTTTTTCCATGTCTTCATTTTCATAAATAACCAACCTCCAAATTATCCATGTCTTTTGTGTTGCATGATTTAGAGTTGCTTCACTATTCTGACTTTAATAAAATATTTACTAATGTGCGATGTACAAAAATGAGTATATATTGGATATTGAAATACTGTCCAATCTGACATAGTCCCTTAATAACCAAATATTAGTCCATAAGCCTTTTCTTTTAACAAAAAATCACACTATAGTGTCCAACATTTCAAGGAATCTTTATTCCTAGATACCTCTTTTATTCCTCTTTGGTATTGCCAACTTCTTGCTTTTCTTTCATGGCTTTATTTCACTGTCCAAATGCTATATATTGATGCATTATTTAAAATGTCTTCTATACTGACTCATGAACAAGCTATATCTAAAAGTGTATAAAGTAATATATTCAATACATCTAAAGATAATTGGATGTCATTCAGTAGGATAATTTCCTTCAAAGACCAGTTCAATGTATTTCTTTTTCATTTATTTGTCTTTCCACCAGCAGTGCACTACAAGTCAGTTCAGAAAGCCTTTAATTTGCACCAGTACCACTAGCAGCATTGCCACAGAAGGCAGGGAAATGGCAGAGGCAAGTTGGGAGCTATATACAGATTCTGGATATAAACTTGCAAGAATGAGATGTGTGCCATGGTATGAATTATATAGGAGATAGCTAGAATATAAGTTAGTATTTTTTAGCACACTGAAATGATTAATACTGATCAGATACAGAATGACTATTATTACTTAAGTCAGGGGAAGTTCTAGTCAAAGATCACTTTCCTTTTATCCATGAGGAGGTCTCCATTTTTCTGAATACATGAGGAAGTGCTACTCAGTCAATAATATTCCATATAATCTGAAAACAACATACAAGTTGGCACAGTACATATAAAAACATTTAATCTACTTTGGATTCACTTAAATCACGAAATGAGTTAATTGTTTGATTTGGAGTTACTTTTTTTTAATCCAGCAGAAAAATAATAAGTCAGTGCCACAGGTATGTGCTAAGCCAGTAAGATTTTACAGAAAACAGAAAGAGAAGCATAAGGACCAAAGAGAAGTTGAGAACAGAGCCTTCTAAGTAGCAAATGTTCAAAGTGTTGATTTTATTTATTGACTGATATTAATTTTATGAAAGGAGTACAGGGCAAACTCACAAGAGAAATCCTAAATTTGTAATCATAAAATGATTCTAGCAAGCAAGCTTAGAAATGATGAAATCAATGGACAGTGTAAGAAAGTTAAGAATCTTATTCTATCAACATGTAAGGTAATGCTACATTTCTTAAATTTTCATTGACATTTAATCTTTTGTATCTCTGAACATAATTTATTAAATACAAAGTATCTCACATCATATTTTGGTGTTCTTTACCCTCCTTGTTTTTATATAATAGGTTTTCAAATCTGGAAGTGACCTGAAAGATTAATTCATTAAAAAGTTTTTAAGATTAAAAGGCAAAAATTGAAAATGTCTAACTAACTTACTCGTAGGCAATTATTAGCTGGGTTATGGAAAGAATTTGATTTCCCTATTCCAGTTACTGTTTTTCCTTATCCTATCATGTAATCTCACAAATAGTTTTCTCCCCTCTGCTCCCTGACATTCTAAAATTCCCACCATTGTTCTTTTACCTGTAGAAAATATAAAAACCCTTCTGTTGCTATAGGAACTTCCTTTTTAGAATCCTATGCTAAAAAATTATAAATGCAACACACTTGACATTTTAACATCAACATTTAGGATAATTTTCAGTAACCTCTAATCAATTTATCAAGTTTTTGCATAATACTATAGACATTACAGATACAAATAAATAATATTTACAAGTCCTTATTACCAATCTACTTATTTCCACAAACTCTATATTTGACACATACATTTATGCTATAAATCAAAAAAATCAAATTCTACTGATAAAATTGATTTTATGTAGAGCATAAAACATTCCTTGACTATTAAACAGAAAATGATTTTCTTTCCATTCTTTATAAAAATGAAAATATAACACCTTAGGCCGGTGGTACATTTCCTAAGACATATCACCTGACTAAAAAAAGAAACTACTTTAAAATAAAACAGTTTCACAAAGAACCAACAAATACATATTCCCTACCTTTCTACTTGGATTTATGGAACCATCTGGTCTTACAATTTACAGCTGCATACTTCACGTTAAGTTCATATTTAATGTCAAGTAATTTTTATACAGTATATTATATATTCTAATGTAAATATATTTTTGTTTACTCATGACTTTCTGTGAAATAAATTGTGCTTCTGTTTGCAAACTATTGAAAGTTTAATTTCTTCCATAAGATACTAATTTTATTACCATAATATTTCATTATATTATGGATATTTCATGCCTACCTCAAGGTATTTCTAAAGAAGTAAGATTTCAGCAACTCTTATAAGCATTAATGAACAAAGTATATTGCAAGCATTTTTTTTAAGTATGACTTTGAAAGTTGGTGCTATTTTTAATAGAAACAACATAAGGATATCTCCCACTCTCTTGTTTTCACTAGTACATAATTTATTATATGAAAAGCTTGTTGAAACCAAGGTGTAAATACACCTCACAGCAGAACAGGTACTAAATATTCCTGAAATAACACAAAACATAATCAAACTCAATGGATAATATCTAATTGGTATAAATAAAACTCTCATTTGAAAATAACCTCTCAAAAATTCTGAGGGAATAATCTATATTCAAAATACAATATTCAGCATTTTGAAATCTATGACATCCCAGAAGTTGGGGATCTTGTTATATCACAACTTGGTTATTAAGAAAGATTTTGTTATTGGGCAGGGTCAGGGGCATCCCAGGACCCCCAAACCTGCCTTCTATAAATCTGTTCTCCCATCAAGAGAAAACATATTCTAGTGTGCAAGACCTTTAATGGAAAGTAACTTGAATATAATTAGTTTGCAATAAAGAGACGAGATGGGAAAGATAAAGTTTCCAAATCAAGCACCCAAAGTTACCCATCCCCTCATGGGTAAATACCCAGTCAAACAGGGTTGGCCCAAAGTGGGGCAGCTGAGGCCCCAAAACTTGCCACAAGTGTAAGGCATCTTTTGGTGGGAACCCACAGGAAAGAGGCAGAAACAGCCAGACGAGTCTGGAAGGAAAATAGCAAAATCAAAATCAATATAAAGGCTGACATTGTTAACCTCCTTATGGGTCTTTTACCCATGTCTGTTTCAAGTGTCTCCTTACATGTTGCTCAAATCCATGGTACAAGGCCAAGGCAGAGAAGCAAGTGCAGCTTCTTCACATGTCTCTTTGCTCTGTGTGCCTCCTTCAGGTCTCCGTCTGGCTCTCCATCTTTCTTTCTTCCTTCTCTAGTCTCTTCTCCAACTTCTCCCTGCTCAGCTTCACACCTTTTTGGGTGGGACAGGGGAACTGGGACATCACCTTTCCCTGGGACCACCCCGTTCCAGTTTGTTGTTCTTTTTCTAGATCTTTGAGCTTCGAGATTAGGTTGATTTTTTAAGTTCTTTCTTGTTTCTTGATGTGAGCCTCTGTTGCTATATACTTTCCTCTTATTACTGCTTTTGCTGCATCCCATACATTTAGGAAATTGGTGTCCTCATTGTCATTCAATTCAAAGAATTTTTTAAATTCTTCTTTGATCTCCTCATTAGTCCAGTGGTCTTCCAGAAGTGTGGTTTTCAATCTCCATGAGGTAGGAGAGTTCCTTGCCTTCTTTTTATGGTTTATTTCTAGTTTGATGCCTTCATGGTCAGAAAAGATGGTTGGTATGATTTCAATCTTGGTGTATCTGTTGATGTTTGTCTTGTGTCCCAGAATGTGATCGATCCTGGAGAATGATCCGTGTGCACTTGAGTAAAACGTGTAGTCAGGTTTTTTTGGGTTTAGTGTTCTATAGATGTCTGTTAAGCCCAAGCGCTCTAGATCTTTATTTAGAGCTTTAGTGTCTTTACTTATTTTTGGTCTCGTTGATCTATCCATTGTTGATAGTGGTGTGTTGAAGTCTCCCACTATGTATGTGTTTTTTCTGATGTCTGTTTTCAGAGATGACAAGAGTTGTCTGATATATTTTGGTGCTCCTTTGTTTGGTGAATATATATTAATGAGTGTTATTTCTTCTTGAAGTATTGTCCCCTTGATCATAATGTAGTGACCATTGGGGTCTCTTTTTATCTTTTTGAGTTTGAAATCTGTTTTACCTGATATAAGTATAGCTATTCCTGCTTTCTTTTTTGGTCCATTTGCTTGTAGGATTGTTTTCCATCCTTTAACTTTGAGTCTATTTTTATCTTTTGTAGCTAAATGTGTTTCCTGGAGACAGCAAAGGTTGGGTTTTGTTTCTTAATCCAGCCTGCAACTCTGTGTCTTTTTATTAAAGAGTTTAGTCCATTTACATTTAGAGTTAATATTGATATGTTAGCATCTATATTTGCCATTGTGTTTGTCTTTCCTTTGATTTTATTTGTTCTTTTAATAACTTTTTTTTTTTACCTTCTTTTGTTGTTGTCCGTCCCTCTGAGGTTCTGGCTTTAGGACTCCTTGTAGTATTTTTTGGAGTGGGGGTTTAGTCGTAATGAAATTCCAGGGTTTCTGTTTGTCTGGGAAGGTCCTTATTCTTTCTTCATAGAGGAAGGAGAGATTTGCGGGATAGAGTATTCTTGGTTGGCATCTGTTTTCTTGGAGACTGTTGACTATGTCCCTCCACTTTCTCCTTGCCCGTAGTGTTTCTTCGGAGAAGTCTGATGTCAGTCTGATTGGTTTTCTTTGGAATGTTATATGTTTCTTCCCTCTTGTTAGCTTCATTATTTTTTCCTTGTCCTTGATTCTTGGGAGCTTTACTATTATGTGTCTTGCTGTATTTTTCCTTTCGTCGTGGAAGTTTGGTGTTCTTCTTGCTTCTTGTATATCAGTTTTCAGCTCCTTCACATTTCGAAGTTCTTTTCAATTATCTACTTGAATATTTTCTCTGTTCCAACATCTCTCTCTGCTCCTTCTGGGATTCCTATAACTCTTATATTTCCTTTCCTCATGGAGTCAGAGAGTTCCCAAAGTCTTTCTTCAGTCTTTTTCCTTCGTACTTCTCTTTCCTTTTCTGTTTTGGTTGTTTTTATTTCTGTGTCTTCAAGAGTACTTATTCGTTCTTCCATTTCATCTTTTCTGCTTTCATTGCTTTTCCCAGACTTTTTTAGTGCCTCCATTAATTCTTTGATCCCCTGCATTTCTTTTACTTCCCTCTTTAGGGACTCATTTTCATTCTTCTGATCATTGATTATTTTTCCCTTATCATTGTTTTCCTTTATGACTTCTATCAGTTTTTTAATCACGGCAATTTTAAATTCTCTTTCTGGAAGACTCAGAAGTTCTTCCAAGTTACTGTCGTTGCAATCTGGTAGGTGGTTTTCTTTTTGTGGTGTGCTTTTTTCCTGAGGAGTTGATGGATTGCGTGTGGTTTTTTACTCCTTACTGTCTGTTTTCTAATTTGCCGTATGCCTTGGGACACTGTGTTGCTGGTACTGGCGAGCATCTTGGGCAAACTTCCCAGCTCACCTCTGGCTCTTCCAGGAGCCATCTGCCGGTTTCAAGCAGGCTTTACTGAAGAAAGGTCCTTGTTCTAAAATGGCGATCCATGTTCACACTCTTCTGCCTGCCCCGTCTGCCCCAGCGGTGGGTTCCCACTCCCACTCTGGGTTCGGACTGCAGGCCGGAAGGTGGCTGGCATGGGCGAACTTCCCAGCTTACCTCTGGCTCCTCCATGAGCCTTCTGCTGATTTCAAGCAGTCTTTACTGAGGAAATGCCCATGTTCTAAAGTGGCAATGTGGTACGCACTCCCTGCGCGCCCGGTCTGCCCCTATTTATTTATTTTATACAAGAACCAGGGTACAGGCCAGATGTGCAGGAGGATGAGAGGATTCACCAGAGACAGAGTGGGGGACAGAATAGGCAGACTGATGAAATACACCGCTGAGGGGAGCAGTGGACGAGACAGGAGAGGTCTGCTGTGCCATCTGGGACCCTTGCCGGCTGGCATCGAACTGACCCTGCAGAGGCTGTGGATAGCTTTACAGTACAGCGCTCAACTCCCTGTGCCACCAGGGGAGGCCCCTGTGCAGAAGCTTTTTAATTCAGTTAGGCTCATTTGTTTATTTTTGGTTTTTCTTCCCTCTCTTGGGAAGAAAAATTGATTTTTCTTCCCTTCTTTTTTTCCCCTCATCTTTTCAATATAATAATGATTCATTTTCATTGTAAACTAGGACAAGACTAAACAAAATGTAGAGGTATAAATCAAGGAAAATAATAAATAACAACAATTTACAATATTCTAGACCTGTCAGTTATCATTTTGGGATATTTTCACTTAGTATATTTTCTGTTTTGATGTCTTTGAGTTCATATTACAAAGCACATTGTTTTACTTCTTTTTGGTTTTAAATTTTATAGAATTTCAATTTATTTTGTTATTAAATGTAACAAAATTATATTTAATAATTTCATCTTCAGATTGCTTTAGCAATCCATGATAAGGCATATTGCTATTGAATTTAAATTACACATGGTAAGGTGACTACTTAAACTGTCTTTACATGCCTTCTATTAAGAAATAATATGGTAGTTACCCCTTACAAAAGTTATATAATAATCCCTTCCTTCCATGCAGTATATGCTGCCCTATGCAAGTTTTCTAAATTTGATTGCAGAATAATATTCTCTGGGATTATCATTTTCCATTTTTAAATATTTTTTTCCACTATGATTACCAATTCTCTTTTACTTTTTTGATCACCATATATAATATTTTATATGTAGTAATACTACTGTTTCAGTTTTCTTCAAAATGTCTTAGTTTCCAATCCACCTGTTTTCACATGAAATTTAGTTTCATATTTATTCACAAAATGATTTTCATGTCACATTTATATTTGTAATTGTGGTAAAATGCATAACATAAAACTACCTATGTAAATATTTTAAAATTAATTATTATTCTTGAGTTATAGTTGATCTATAAACCATACTAGTTTCAGTTATATAAGAAAATAATTTGAGATTTTTTTTTACTTAACTCTCTCACACACACCCCAATTTGTGTGACACTCATTGTGTTCTCATTAAAGAAAGAATCAATAATGCACACAAGAAGGTGACTCCCATGTCCCATCATGTTCACATGATAGCATTTTTCCCAACAGGCTGTCTGAGTACAGGAGAGTTTGGGGAGCCCACACAAGAATCTCCAAAGAAGCGTTCTGCTCAATACAATTATTCTGACAAGGAAAATGTGGGCTTCAATGACCTTACTAGCAGGTATGTATAGAAATATCAGATTTATTTAACTAAATACTATTATTTGCTTCAAATATATAATTTGAAAGATTTTATTGATAACCACAGTTGACTCATTTATGAATAAACTACATAAAGATGAACAATACAAATGAGTTCTATAATATGTATGGGTTCTTTTCTATTTTTTGGAACATTATAACCAGGACATGCTTGATTATAGCTTCTTTTCAATAGGTACAGAAAATTGCATATCATACATTTTATTTTTGACTCCTTAAACCACATTATGGATGTTGCTGTTTTTCAAATTATTTTAAAAACATAAAACTCAGTATATTGTTTATAAGGACAGTAATGATATCTATTAAAAGGTTATTTTAAGCCATGTGGTGTATTGCAAGGAAGGCTTAATTTGTGAGCAAAATGCAATACTTTTTAATTCATATAATGGAGAAATGTCATTTTAATTCCTATGGAATCTTTTAGGACTTATTTTGTGATATTTATATACTAGATTTATGTATAATTACTTTAGGGAATTTTCCCTTTCCTTCACCATTGACTTGGAAGCCTTCTGAAAATAGAAAAAGTGCATTGTGCATGGGTATATCCATTAACTCCTTTTTTTTTTAAAAAAAAAGATCTATTTATTTATACAAGGACCGAAGTACAGGACAGAGGTGCAGGAGGGTGAAGTAATTCACCAGAGACAGAGCAGGGAGCAGAACAGGCAGAAATACTAAAGTACACTGCTGAGGGGAGCAGCGGGCCAGGTGGGAGAAGTCTGCTGCACCATGTGGGATTCTCCTTGGCTGGTTGGGTATCGAACCAGCGTTGCAGAGGTTGCAGACAGCTTTATAGCATAGCGCTCAACCCGCTGCGTCACCCGGGAGGCCCCCAGTAACTCCTTTTCACTGAATAAAAATTCAATAGATACTTGTGTGATCAGTTATCAAAGTAAGCATTGTGGTTCACAATGCATGGGTGAGGCGCTACTGAAGGTACTATCTGCAGTAAGGTTGTCTTCCAACTGCCTTCTATGTGGTATAATTTAGTCAAATTCAAAATGTAATTTGGGGTAATTTTTTTAATTATGAGTGGAAACTTGAGAAGTAAGTGAATAAGTTAGGTGGCCTAGATTTACATTCTAGGGAGAGTGGTTAATGTCATGTGATAGGAAGATACACAGGTTCATGTCCTGTTTCCACTACTTTGTAAGTACACATTATTTACAGTTTCCACAAAGGGAAAATGGATATAGTATTACCTACCTCATGAAATTGTGTTAATTAAGAATATATATAGCATCTAATAATAATACAGATGTTATATATATATATATATATATATTTATAGACATCCCATAAAAGACAAAAGAGCAAACACTCTTATGGTGCTCACTATATGTCAGACATTCTTTTAAACACTACACAGGTGTTAACTCATTTAACAAAAGTGCTCATGTAAGTACTAAGATGAGATCCAATCAGATGCTGTGCAGGCAAATTCAATCTAATTAATTCTTACTGGACCTTTAGACAGGTGGTACAGAAGGGTTATCTTGAAGGACAGGCTAAGTTTTTTTTTTTTTTTTTTTTAAGATTTATTTATTTATTTATACAAGCATTGGGTACAGTTAAGTGCAGGCGGGTGAGAGAATTCACCAGAGCGGGGAACAGAACAGGCAGACTGATGAAATACACTGCTGAGGGGAGCAGCGGGTGCAGCAGGAGAGGTCTGTGTGCCATGTGGGACCCTCGCCAGTGGCTGGGGATTGAACCAGCGCTGCAGAGGTTGTGGACAGCTTCGCAGTCCAGTGCTCAACTGCTGTGCCAATGGGGAGGCCCTGAAAGGCTAAGATTTTGATAGAAGTTGTATGGTAAATGGTTTTTCAGGCTTTTCTTCCCTCCCACCATTAGGATTGCCCTGCTTGATGCAGTTGTTACATTGTTGCAAACTGTCTTATTTACTTCTGTGGGCCATGGGAGTATTGCGGTAGTTATCAAGAGAAGCAGAAGCAGGAGAGAGGCAGGAGAGAGGCAAGAGGGAGAAGTGGGGAAAGAAAACCAGAAGAGAGAGAAAGAAGCCCAAAGTGATGACTTGCCAGGGGCTAGGAGGCCTGCTGGCCCCCTGCCTGGGGTGTACCTGGTTGCTGCAATACATGTAAAGCTCAATAAAAGCCTGAGAAACGCACCAAGGCCTCCAGGACTCTCCTTTACTGAGTCTGCTTGGATCATAGATAACTTGCCCATCCTGCCACTAGAGAAGTTAAGGGTATACAAGTTTGAAAGAGAAAGGTGAATTGTATTTGGAGAATAAAAATAGTGTCTAAATGACCTACTGTGTTAAATATTTAAATAAATTTCTTTAAAGAAGATTGAGGCAAAAAGAGGAGTATCTTAAACTCGAGGTGAAGGAAATTAAACCTACCCTTTGTGTTCCCAGAGCTTTTTCCAGCAAAGCAATTAAAATGTTGATCATGAATGATAGCTCCAGTCAGAACTGTCTTTAAATAATTGAAATGACCGAAAACATTCAATTGGCCCTTTATTTAGTTTGGCATTTCATTTGGTTTTTAATTGACTATACCAGTGCATACTCAGAAATTGTCCATGTATTTACAGGCAATTTCCCTTTTCTTACAAGATGTTAATGTGGGTCTGGTTCTTGCCGTCAGGCCCACAATCATGTGGTATGGATAACAGCATCCATTATCTAGCCCTGTTCTGCCCTATAGCCACATCCAGGTCCTTGCACTAACATACTTTCACTTGCTTTTTAAAGTTAGATATAATGCATATTATTACCTAAACTTTTAAGACTCAAGTGGCCTCATTGAAGTTCTGCTTATATGTTGCCTCTGCAAGTAAATGATTAGTTGATTTCATTTTCAGCCTCCTGACAATCTTATCAAACTTTATTCTAGTACAAGACGTGCAACCATGAATTCTGTTTATTGTTAATATGATAATAAAAAGATTTAAAAAATCTTTGTTTTGTGTAATGGCACACATTTCAGCAATGCTTTTAGATTGTTCTGTTGTTCTTATAAGTGCCATAGTTGTTTAGACCAAAGACTCAATTCCCCTCAACCAATGGGCACAAATCAAGTAAGTGTGATTACAATTATAGGGTTTCTGTACATTCAGCATTTTTGCATTTACCTTCTATTCATCCCAAATTGAACCTTCCTTTCATGAACTATTTATGAATTAAATTTGGTTTTACTCGATACATATTATCTTTTTCTCACAAAAAGTATTACTCTGAATTTCATGTTTTCAATAATAATTTCAAATAGTAGCATCTTTTTAAGTGTTTTCCAATAATCTCCCTAACAGATCTCCTTCCTCTCTTTTCTCCTTCTCTAATTTTTCAAAACACAAACCTGATCATGCTGAAAATGGCCCTCACCTCTCCTTGGATGGGGAAAAATCTGTATAGTGGTTAAGGAAGGATTCTTTAATTATTTTAAATCCCAATTTGTATCCCAGCTGTTCATGGAATAAAGACATAATATGAACTTGTTAACAACTTTCTCATGTTAGCAACCTGCAAAATGCACATTTGGAAATAAGAAAAAGGGTTAAAGTGTCTCATAACACTGCTGTATAGATTTAATGATGTGATGTGCATCCTGGTACATAGCTGATAGCTTGGCACAGAGGACACATAACTCCATGGTCTCTAAAATGGATAAAGAGCTACAGTACTTTTTGACAGTTTCTTTTTTTCTCAAGATTTATTTATTTATTCATACAAGAAGTGGATTGTAGGCCAGAGGTACGGTGGGGGGGGTTGAGAGGATTCCCCATAGACAGATTGGGGAGCAAAAGAGGTGGATCTACTGAAATACACTGCTAAGGGGAGCAGCAGACGAGACAGGAGAGGTCTTCTGCGCCAAGTGGGCCACTGGCAGGGACAGCTTAATAGCGCTGTGTCTTTAACCCCTGCACCAC
Source organism: Talpa occidentalis (assembly GCF_014898055.3). Classification (NCBI taxonomy): domain Eukaryota; kingdom Metazoa; phylum Chordata; class Mammalia; order Eulipotyphla; family Talpidae; genus Talpa; species Talpa occidentalis. The sequence goes on from NW_026555331.1 coordinate 69,125,833, forward strand.
CAGGGAGGCCTTTTTTGTACAGTTTCTCAGACTCATCTCCTACATTTCTGATGCCAGGCACAATCCATTGCCTTATTGATCTTCCAAATACTAATGTTTTGTTTCTGCTTGGTTTTCAACTGGTCTTTTCAGATAGACCATGTGCAGCCGAGTGAAATCAACCTTATGCCTACTTAGCATAATGCCTGATGCACTGCATGTGTAGTGGCAGGAAGGGCACAGAGCAGGTTATCTATGATCCAGCAGAACGGGTGGTATCGGAGGAGTCCTTGAACCCTCGGTGGCTTTCTCAGGCTTTTATTGAGCTTTACATGTAGCATGGCAACCAGGTACATGGCAGGGAGGGTGCGGGGAGAAGGGGACGCAGGAGGCCAGGAGGCCTCCAACACCCCAGCAAGTCTTCACTCTGGGCTTCTCTGGCCTCTTCTTTCACCCCTTCTCTCTCCTTCCTATCTTACTTCTTTTGGTGACTCTCTCTCAATACTCCTCCCATGGCCCACAGAAGTAAACAAGACAGTTTGCAACAATGTAACAATTGCAGGTGTCCCATCAGGCAGGGCAATCCTCATGGTGGGAGGGCAGAAAAGCCTGAAAACCATTTATCCTACAGCATGCATCCAATAGCCATGTGCTAAACTGCATATGCACTCTGATTGTACAGCATCTGGTCTTGCCCCATCAGCCACTGCACACATAGCCTCATTCCACACTCTGAATCTTGGTTCTATCCTCAATCATCCAGACTTCTTTGTGGATAAATCCTTTTTGATTAAACACCAGATAAGAGAATGTACTGTGAAAAAAAGTGTCAACTCATTTCTGTTAATGTTATCCATTTTTATTAATATTATCCATATCAACACTGTACACTTGAATTTATTTTAACAAACATATCTGAAAAAGCTGGCATGTGGCCAATACTGACTCATGGTTCCTTTAATTCATACTGGCTTAGAGGACACAGAGGAATCAAGTGACTAAGGCACAAGCTTTGGTAATGTCTATTTTTCAGAATGCTTTCCTTTTCTAAATTCCCCTCTGTAAATTCTATAACATATTTCTGATTTAGAAATCATTTTATAGGCTTATCAAGCATACTGTTTTGGGAAAACAGCTCCCATTGAACAATAGAACATGTATTTCAAGAAGAACAAGCAGGAACAATTTTGAAAGTTAAAGTGGCTTCTTCAAAAGGAGCAACTCTTAACAAAACCTGGGAAAAATAGGAAACGAGACACAGATAGTATGTCAACTAAATCAAATCTATAAAGAAAAGTTTGTAAAAATGCAAGAATTTCAGGTAGGCTCCAATAAACACGTTTTAAAACTAACCAAGGCTTTTCTCTTCAAGTGATTCTGATTTTATTTTTTTTTATAGAGGTAGTGTTGGTTTATTCATACTTTGTATTTTGAAAGAAAAGGATCCCTCCTTTCCCTTTAAGGTGTTACCGCAGTGATTCAGCCACCAAAACACTCTGAGTCCTCCACTACAGTTCATTGTGCTTCTTCCCCACTTTGTTCTCACACCTTCCCTTAAACTTTCCTGTGAATGCTTCAGTTTTATTTTATTTAATTTTTTAAAGATGTATTTCATTTATGCATGCAAGAGCTGGGGTGTAGGCCAGAGATGCAGATGGGGTGAGAGGATTCACCAGAGACAGAGTGGGAAGCAGAACAAGCAGATCTACAAAATAAAGAAATTCACTGCTTTTAGGAGGTCTGGTGAGCCATGTGGGTAGCTCCCTGGCCAGGGATCGAATTTATGCTGCAGTCACTGCCAACAGCCCTATAGTGCTACCACTCAACTCCCCGCACCACCTGCGAGGCCCCTGCTTCAGTTTTATAGTCAGTTTTCAAGGAGTAGTTTTTGAGTTTGGCTTTATCTGACCCTTTGTTTGGTTTCTCAATATTCCACATCCAAGTGACACTGTTTGTCTTTCTCCTTCTGACTTATTTTTCTTAGCAAGGTGTTTTATTTCCTTTTATTATTGGTAGCACTGAACTATTTTATATCTAGTTTAAGATTAGACTTTCACCAAACAGAATATTCTTAATTTAATTCTTGTCAACCTGGATGCTACACTACATGTAAAAAGCAATTTGCCGTTGCTCTTTCATGATGGAAAATGAAATGAACAATTAATTAGCAAAAAACATACTTTGGAATCTAAATATTATGTCAAATGCATATGTAATACGACAGGGCATTCCCTTTAGTTCATAAGAAATGTTCCCTTGTCATTTTAAATAACTACATGAAGCAGATGTGACACTGTAATTAATTCTATTTAATTTTAATTTCTAACTCCAGAAATACCTTTTTCTCCTTATGGTTATACAGATCTACAATCACAATGTCTTGTATATTCCCAATACCTAAGGAATATTTGTTGTGTTTCTTATCCTCAACCGTCTTTTGTTTTTCAACATTGTCTTTATTCCTTGTATAAACAGGCAACAAGATAATTTGTACATGGACGAAGATGCTATAGATGTGACATTTCTGGAAAAAACAAAATTTGCCCAGGATTTCAGCAATTTTGCAGCAGAAATTCAAGAGACCATCAAAACGCTGAGAGGACAGGTTTGATTTTCCCCCAAGAAAATTGCCCTATTGTATAGATTACACTAACTAAATTGAAAAAAAAAAATCTGCCTGATAACTCTTCAAAGATAACACAATTCAAGAATAATAACCACGCATATCCTGCGAGCTGAATGAGGGGAAATTGGGGTTGCGTGAAACTCACTTCTCACAGATTTGGTTAACCTTTTCCTTTCTACCTAATGCCAACACTTTCAGGACACACAGTTCTGGTTGCCAGGGATCTCTGCCCGGTGAGCTACTGATTTCTTTGTTAGTGCATTTCAGAGCAAATCTGTTTGGATGCCAGCTTCACCTCTACAGATGTAGATAATTTGCAACAATTTCCCTTCCTCCTCCCCCCACCTTTTTTTTTTTTTTAATGGAAACCAAGAAGCCTCTTAGGGACTATTATTTCCTGAAAAATTTCTGTTAAAACCAAAGTCTCCACACTTCTCTCGATTTTTGCTCATCTCCTTAGATGGTCTGGTTCATGATCTATTTAAATTTTCCTCCTAAAATTTGAGAGGGATTCAATGAGAGAATCCTTTACAAATAACAATGTAAAGTTTTTTTTTCAGAAATGGAAGTGTGATTTCTTTCAAGACATGGTTCCAAGTCAGATACTTCTTAGACATCAGTATTATTCTGAAATGCACAATTTCATCCATTTCATCAGAATCTTTGAACTGGAAAGTACTGTGGGAATAATGCAAGAGCCCAGGTTCTGCCACCAGAAAGTTCTGCCTTCTTTTATTGATTGTCCCAGACAGTTAATTTAATCATGGAAGAGTGTCCTCATCTAAACTTTCAGGGAGGTTTTGAGTGTCAAATGATATTCTATCACAGAAGAATTGCTGAGTATAATAGAATGGATTAGTAAAAGAAGATGAAATCAAAAATCATGGTGGGGAAGGAAATATTAAAATTTATAGCAGAAATACAATAAATAGAAACCAAAAATATACTACAAAGACAAAACACAATTCCAGAATAATAAATGAAACAAATAATTGATTATTTGAAAGGATAAGTAAAATAGAGAAATCTTAGCTAGGCTCACTAAGAAAAGAGAGAGAACCTAAATAAAAAGAATTAGAAATGAACGGCAGGAGGGAGAGATAACTAGGAACTCTATGCTTGCTGTTACATTTTTATTTAGGAAACTTTTTGTAAGAGATTTTCTCTAAGAAATAAAGTTGAATGTTTAATTGAATGAGCAACAAACCTGAATAGATGTTTCTACTCACATCTGAAGAAGTTAGGGCAAGCAGCACATGTTCACGTGGACAGCCTCCTGCCATGATGGTGGTGGTGTCAGTCATAGTGGCGGTGGCAGCTGTGCAGAGCCCTGCTGCTCGGGAACCCCAGAGTGCTGCTTCTGTTCAGCGAGCCTGTCGCTACTACCGCCAGGGCAGGAGCTCTCAGGCTGGACTGTGCTCACGGTGCTTGTCCAGTCACAGTCAAGTGCCTGGCGGCCAGCGGGTTTCCCCAGACAGGCAAGAGACTGCCAGAGACCAAAAGAAATAGTAGAAGAGTAGTAGTAGAACTCCTAGAAGAGAACCAGAAACCAGCTCTTACTGGAGAAAGTCATGACCTTACTGTTGAGAATCAGCAGTTAAGACAGCAGTGGAGGGCCTCCCCGGTGGCGCAGCGGTTGAGCGCTGGGTTGCTAAGCTGCCCGTGGCCTCTGCGGCGCAGGTTCGATCCCCGGCTGCTCCCCGGCCACCGGAAGAGGGTCCCACATGGCGCGCAGACCTCTCCTGACGCCCGCTGCTCCCCTCAGCAGTGTACTTCGGTCCTTCTGCCTGCTCTGCTCCCCGCTCTGGCTCTGGTGAATTCTCTCACCCTCCCGCGCTTCTGACTGTACCCAGTGCATGTATAAACAACAAACAGATAAATAAATAAAAAAAAAAAATGCCTCTATTTAAAAAAAAAAAACTATAAAAAAAAAAAAAAAAGCAGTGGAGATGGATACACGGGGCACTGACCAGAAGCAAGGGTCAAGGGGGATGAATGTAGCCAAGCCAGTGCTGAATCAGCTGAGTCCTAAGAAGATGCAGGCCCAGCTGTGATGCCCCAGAACATCTCCCTGTGAATTCTGACAGTGTTGACTCATCAGACTCTGAGCCTGATAAACTGTTAAGCATTCTGTTCAATTTGGACCCAAATATTTATGCCAGATTTTTTCAAATCCTAGATAGAGACAACCCAAATATTTATCAGCTGATGCCCAACATGTGATATAATGCAATGATGGTATTCAGACATAGAAAAGAATGAAGTACTGACATATGCTACAACACAGAAAAACCTTACAATATTATGTCAATTGAAAGAAGCTGTGACTGAAAAGACCACAACCACATTGTAGGGTGAATGCCTTTTCTGCCCTCCTGCCATTAGATTAATGTGGTCCTAAGTGCATCTTGATGGCAGACACCTGGAGTAGGGTGTGGACTGCATAGATAGGCACACCTGAGCCAAGAGACTGGGCATGTAAGGTCAGGATGCCAGAGTAGAATGGAGAACACCAGCAGAGAACCAGAAGAGAAATAGAAGCCACAAGAGAACACTGGAGAGCCCAGAAAGAGTGAAGACTTGCGGGGGCCTGGGAGCCCTACCAGCCTCTCAGCCCCCCAGCACCCCTGCCTGACATGTACCTGGTAAAATGGCAATAAAAGCCTGAAAAGCCACTGAAGTCTCCAGAACTCTCCTTTACCCGTCTGGATAGGATCATAGAGATCCTGCCTTGTGGCCTTACTTCCACTACAAACGTGCATGATATAGGATATACCCCATAGGCAAATCTAGAGGTAGAATGTAGCACGGTGGTTGTGTGTGGAACTGGAGAGCAAAAGGGGTTGACTACTAATGGGCCTCCCCGGTGGCGCAGCGGTTGAGCGCTGGGCTGCGAAGCTGCCCGCAGCCTATGCAGCGCCGGTTCGATCCCCATGCAGCGCCGGTTCGATCCCTGGCTGCTCCCTTGCCACCAGAGGAGGGTCTCACATGGTGCGCAGACCTCTCCTGCCGCCCGCTGCTCCCCGCAGCGGTGCACATCTGCCTGCCCTGCTCCCCGCCCTGGCCCTGGTGAATTCTCTCACCCTCCCACGCTTCTGACTGTACCCAGTGCTTGTATAAATAAATTAAATAAATAAATAAATCTTTAAAAAAAAAAAAAGGGGGGGTTGACTACTAATGGAAGTGAGTGTCTTTTTGCAGTCATGCAATGGCCTAAAACTGGATTGTGATTATGTTTGTAGAACTTTGTGAACATATGAAAAACTTTGACAGATTAATGGATTCTTTGGAATTTTTCATATAGACAAACATGTCATGTGTAAATAAAGATCGTTTTATTTCTTACTTTCCATCTATTTACTGTATTTTTTGCTCTTGTCTTATAGTATTATTTAGGACTGCCAGTAAATTGTTGAATAATAAGGGAGATAAAGGACAATTTTTCTTTGTCCTCAGTCTTATAATGAAGCATCTTATTTTTAGAAATGTTCTTATTCAAGTTGTGAAAAATTCTCACTATTCCTTGTTAAGAATGTCTTTATCACGTATGGGTAATGTTATTGATGTTAAAACATTGGTGTCTGTATTTCTGATATGTATAATAATCTTGGTCAAGTATTTGAAATTATTGTATAATTTCTACACAAGTAACAGGGTTCAGATGAATTGAAAGGAATATTAGTTTTAAAAGATAATGGTTCATAGCTAGAGTGTAATACAAAGGAAAGGCCATGGTATTTGAGACTATGGTGTCTAGTTATATATTTTTCTATTTTTATTTTTTTAAAGATTTATTTTATTTTTATTTATTTATTTATTTATACAAGCACTGGGTACAGTCAGAAGTGTGGGAGGGTGAGAGAATCCACCAAAGCCAGAGCGGGAGCAGAGCAGGCAGAAGGACCAGAGGGGAGCAGCGGGCGGCAGGAGAGGTCTAGCGCACCATGTGGGACCGTCCTCTGGTGGCGGGGGAGCAGCCAGGGATGAAACCGGCGCTGCAGAGGCTGCGGGCAGATTTGCAACCCAGCGCTCAACCACTGCACCACCGGGGAGGCCTGGTATCTAGTTATAATGTTACAAGTATTGATCAGCTCAGATTGCCATAACAGAGACCACAGACTGGTAGCTTAAAGAATGGAGATTTATTTTCTCATAGTTCTGAAGGCTGGAAGTCCATGATAAAGATGTTGACAGAGTTGATTTCTCCTGAGAAGTCTCTCTTTTGGCTGTAGAATACTGTCTTCCTGTGTCTTCACATGGTCTTCCCACTGCATGTGACTGTCCAAATATCATCTTATAAGGACACATGGCATATTGGATAAGGCTCCCTCTGTCTAGCCAATCATTAACTTTCTTCTTTTAGTACATTGTCTCTATCATCACATTCTGAGATACTAAGGGTTAGGACTTCAACATATGAATTCAATCCTTAGCAGTGTAGCTATGGAACAATTCATGTTCTTGAATGTGGGCTCTTTTGCAAAATTATATTATTTTAATCATTTCTAAAAATCGCTCTCATATCTCCATGGATTATTACTTTTTTACATTGTATTTCTAGGATAATGGCAAATATAATTATTTATGTACCATATGGAAACTGGAATTTTGGAGACATCCTGCTTTCTTATCTCTTATTTCTGCCCACATTCACCAAGAACCTCTTTCTGCTAAATCACATACTGATCCTCTTTTCTACCTTCCTCACTGAAGTTCATATAGGTCTACTAGCCAGTTTCTCTGCTTTCAGTTCCAACTCTCATCAATTTATCTATTTCATATTGCCATTATAATGATCATAGGAGTTATTCCCATTGTTCACAGATAATAACATCTAAATTAATTTATATGGTTGTAGGACCTATTTTTCTTTGTTGCCCCTATGTCTTCCACTTCCCACAACAGTTTATATTCCTAAAATACCAACTTCCTTGTAGTCCCTATACTTGGGCATATGATGTTTTTCCATTTGTCTTAAACACCTTTTATCTGTTTGTTCTCCTGAAATAATCAGTCATATTTTTCACTCTCAATTCAAATTCTTTATCCTGTGTGGGTCCTCTTCAGATTCCCTGAGGCAGAACCATGTGTGATGAGTCTTCTCTTTCTCCCTGGTTTCCTTTTCCTGTTTATCTAATTGGCTTATAGCTATGGTTTATTGGTTTGTCTTTCTTTCAAACTGTAAATTCTGGGCCTCCCTGGTGATGCAAGGGGTTAAGTCTCTGCACTATCAAGTGATCTCCAAACACTGCAACGTGAGTTAAATCCCTGGCCAGGGAGCTAATCCACATGGCACTGCAGACCCCATGTCTCACTGGCTGCTCCCTTCAGCAGTGTATTTCAGTAGATCTGCCTGTTCTGCTCCCCACTCTGGTGAATACTCTCAGCCCACTGCACCTCTGGCCTACACCTTAGCTCTTGTATGCATAAATAAATAAAATAAATCTTTAAAAATCAAACTGTACATTCTGTGAGACCTTGAATGGATTGCTTCATTTTTGAAGCTTAATAATTTTTCAATGAATATTGTTTATGATAAACTAGGTGAGAAAAATATATAAAATACTTATTAGTTAATATTTATGCATACTAAGATTTTCTAAAGCTGTCCTTTTACTCATTTGATGTTAATTCCATTTCTTTTATAAATGAAGTATTTCAGATATCAGACCCATATTTGATATTTCCCAATCATAAATACTATTTACTTGCTTTGACACTAATAATAATAGTAGCTTAGACACTGAATAATTCAGAGTCATTAAATTTTGGGTAAAGATGTTAAGGGGAATTATATTGACAGAGAAGTTTCTTTTGTCTTCAATGTTTTTATAGAATAGAGTATTTCATCCAAATATGTTTCTTATAGCTTTGTTGCTATTTCAATTCCCACTTCCTTATTTTAGATAAACAAGCTGGAGGCACGCCTGAGGCAGGCAGGATGTAGAGATGATAAAGGAATTCAAAGGAAAGACAATGAATGCTGGATGAAAGAAGACTGTGTTAGTTGCATCTGTAAGGTGTGTGCTGCTAGGTTTTTCCATCTTCCTCCTCCTGGTTTACTTCTGCTAGCCTGCCATTTGAAACACGCCTGCAAGAGAAGTTCTTTTGTGACTAGATACTAGACATATTTTTAATGTCAAGGTTTTGAGATTTATGATTATCTGTTTAAATGGCTATTATCCAGTGACCATTTGCCAGATTCCCTATGAGTTTTTTGAAGTTCAGGGAATTTATGAACTTCACCCAAAGTCACATAAGTAAGCTGAGGCAGGGTTTTGAGTCGGTATTATTCTCCAGACTCATAAAAACATTGCCTGGAAGGACTTAATAAATTACCAGAACCCTAGCAATACAGCTTATTAGGTAACATTTTTAGGTCTGCATTTGACTAGCCTTGCATGTCATGCTGCAAAATGTGTAGAAACCAAGGATTAATAGAAACTATACAGTAAATTAACTAAAACTGGGGGTAATTTTTATTGTATTGGTATAGTATATCAGGTTATATATTAATAGAAACTTTTTAAAAAGTAATAGTTCACAGGTGACTTGGTGGGAATTTTATGGGGACTACATCTGAGAGGAGAAAGCAAACTGTCCAAAAATGAATAATGATGTAAAGTGTGTGTATATGTATATAGATATTAAATAAATTAAATAAATAAAAAGTAATTTTATTGTGAGAAACCTGGGGATAATGTTTGAATGTTGCCTTTCAGAGTGGCCAGGTCACCTGTATGGTGGAAACTTGTTCTTCAACACCATGTATCAGTCCTGATTTGGCAAAAGAAACCTGCTATCCAGTTTGCAAAGACCCATGAATAGCTGCTGAATCCATGGAGAAATTCTAACCATATTTTCTGCTCTTAAGTTCCCAATGGGGATTTCTCAGGAAAAGGCAATTAGGCAATGGACTTCCACTTTTAACCTGTAATCATACTGACATAGAAACCACTGATGTCAGAGTAAGTTAGTTCATTTAAGTCTTAGGCATACTGAAGATCTTTTACCATTTAATTTTCTAACACTCCTTGGTATGATGAAATTTAAAGACTTTAAAGCACATAATTATACTATCTTAACATATATTTCTTATTTTGTAAGCTACCCGTTTGATATAACATATGAGGAAATAAAAAAGAAAGTCATTTACCTCTGTTGTTGTTGTTTTATATGTGGTCATTTTGGAAAATCTTTCATTTCAAAATTCCTGGGATTTTGCACTTAGATGAAACATCTAGAAAAATTGTGATAAATTTGTCAAATTGTATAATTCTGTCTTCATCACTTTCTTTGTAACAAGATGGTCCCAGGGAAAGGGGAGGTTCCAACTTCCCTGCCCCATCCAAGGAAGGGTGGCACTGAGCAGGGAGGAGGAAGCTGGAGAGGCGGCTGGGAGAAGGAAGGAAGAAGGCTGAAGAGCAGAAGGGGACCTGGAGGAAGCACATGTTATGGATAGATATGTGAAGAAGCTGTGCTTCCTTCTTGGTCTTGAACTGTTTGAAATAAATGTGGGTGAGAGACCCATGGGGAGGTTAACAATGGTAACTTTCATCTTGATTTTGATTTTGTTCCTTCTGTTCCAGACATGCTTGACCCCTTATGCTCCTTTCTATGGGTCCCCACCAGGAGGTACTTTAGATTTGTGACAGGCTTTCAGGCCTCAGTGGCCCTACTTTGGGCCAACCCTGTTTTCCTGGGTATTTGCGCAAGAGGGGATGGTAACCTTGGATGTTTGATTTGGAAACTATGTTCTTTGTCTTTCCCTTTATTGTACACAAATTGTATTAAAGTTCCTTTCCATTGAAAGTTTTATGCATTAGAGTATGTTTTGTCTTGACGCAATGGATGGCAGACCCTATTTAGAGTGGGTTGGTTTGGGGGTTCTGGGGTGCCCCTCACCCTGCCCTCTAAGACCTCTCAAGATCTGGAACCTAGGTAGTGGTCAGATTTGCTGGAGGGCAGTGAACTTTCATTGGACTCTAGCTTCCGGAGTGTTCAGTATAATTCAGTGAAAGAATCTTATTTTAGAAAGCATGCTACTTGTATGTGGTTGGAATATAGGAATACTATGAGGAAAAGAGTCTTCAAAGTTAAATTATACAATATATGTCTTTCCCTTACTCATCATTATTATTTGTGAGATAAGAAATTAAAATACAGTGAAGTCTAAAATTCAGGAGCAATCTGAATTTTCTATCAGAAACATTGAAACTATTTTTTACCTTAACAAAAGGTGTTGCTATAAAGTTCTTGTAATTTTGGAAATATTATAGTATTTAAAATACAACAGACGGCAGGTGTCCTTATACTTGGAATTGAATATTAAGTAAACTTTAGGTATCTTTCACCTAATAATAGATAAGTGATTATAAATATATTCATTGTGAGACCAAGGGGCACCAAGGGACCCCAAATTGTTAAGAGGTATGACTCTTAAGACATTTAATAGAACTGGAGTGCATAGAGAAAAAGGAGAAGAAAGGATATCCCTAATAATAGTTCCCCAGTAATACTCCCCAATTTCCCCAACCCCTGTGGGCAAGTGCCCAGCCAGAGTGTTGAACCAAAGCAGGTCAGCTGAGGCCCAAAAGCTTGACACAAGTCTAAGGCATCTTCTGGTGGAGAACAGCAAAAAAGGGCTATGGAAATCTGGGACAAAGGAGCAAAAGAAAATGTAAAATCTAGATAACAACAGCCATTGTAGCTACTAAGGACAGCCTTCCCACAAGTTTCTCACACATGAGTCTTGTTCAAGTGTCTCTTTATATTTCACCTCTATCTGTTTCTTCTAAGTCCTCCCCTGGCCCCAAGTACCTGGGTCCAAGTCCAAGTCAGAGAAGCAAGAGCCCAGGAGTCTACCTGCTGTCTGTGTTACATAGCCCAGGTGTTAGTTCTGCCCTGGTTGCCAGCAGTTCCCCTGCTCAGGGAGTATCATCCAAGAATCTTGCATGTGAATGAGGGTGGGGAAAATGACTTCTGCCCTTCAGAGAGATGTATCTGTAACAAAATGACATGAAAATGTGGACCTATCTGTTCATGCTTGTAGTTGTTGGCAGATTTTTTAAAAAAAGTACTTTGTTCCAAAATATCTGAAGAACTATGTAGTATCCTGTTCACATGGACTTTGGGAGCTAACTTTGCTGTTTCCAATTTCAAAATAAACTTAAAACCAGAAATAATTCCCCAGCATTTAAAGTTATAAAGAAAAATGTAGTATTAGTTGCAGTCAAAATGTTCTTCTGGCTTCACTATCATGAGCGAAGAAAGAAGTTTTCAGTGTTTGATAACATGCCTCATTATTTTTAAATATGTTGATGAGTCCATCCCAAGATCTAATAAAATGTGTAAGCAGAAATAACAAAACTTTCTATGTTCTAAAGCTTTGATGTTGATGCCTTTTGAAATTAAAAAATATACTTTGTATTTAAACATAAAATATTAAGTTTTAAAAGTCAAAATCCAACAAGTTCCAACTGAAATGTGATATTCAGTTGTCTTTTAAAAGTCAAGTTGAAATAATAGTTAATATAGCTAACCCATATGGAAATATAAATTCTTTCTCAGAAATAATCAGAGTGAGTATGCTTCCAATGGCAATAACAAACTTAGCTTTGTAATTATTGTTTTCTTATCATTTTAATTTTATTTTCTTATTGATTTTAAGCAATCTGCATCATCTCTCATATTATTTTAATGCATGGACCATATTTAAAATGGATCTCACCTGCTTGACATGTTTGGTTCATTAAACAAAACCACATGTCAAAATAGCAGAATGAAACTGTCATTTAAAATGGAACTCAAATGACCACATGGGAATTTTTTTAAGTCAAAAAGAAAAATTGGGGCCTCCCTGGTGGCACAAGGGGTTAAGACAGCACTGTGAAACTATCTGTAGCCTCTGCAACATGAGTTTGATCCCCAGATGGCCAGGGAGCTACCCACATGGCACAGCAGACTTCTCCTGTCTTGTCCACTGTACTCCTCCATATATTTCAATCAGTCTGCCTGTTCTGTTCCCCACTCGGTCTCTGGTGAATCTTCTCAACCCTCACACCTCTGGCCTGGACCCTAGCTCTTGTATGCATAAATAAAATATTTAAAAGAAATTATTTACTCATGGAATAATTAAAACACAATGGTACCTGAACAAAAAAAAAAAAAAAAAAAGAGACACACAGAAACAGTGAAACTGAATTGAAAACGTAGAAATAAAGCCACACATATATGGGCAACTAATTTATGACAAAGTATCAAAGAATATGCAATGGAACAAGGATAGTTTTTTCAATAAATGGTGCTTGGAAACCTGGACCACCACATGCAAAAGAATGAAACTAGACCACTTCCTCACACTATGTACAAAAAACAATTCAAAATGCACAAAAGACTTGAACATAAGACCTGAAACCATAAAATATATAGAAGAAATAGGCAAAACACTCCATGGTATACATCTCAGAACCTTCTTTAAAGACTCATCCCCCAAAGCAAAGAAAGTAAATGAAAAGATAAATAGCTGGGAGTACATCCAACTGAAAAGCTTCTGTACAGCAAAAGAGACAATAACAAAACAAAGAGACATCCTATTGATCAGGAGAAAATTTTGCACTCCATACAACTGATAAGGGACTTATTTCAAATACCTACCAAGAGCTCACATGACTCAACAAAAACAAAACAAACAATCCAGTCAAAAATGGGAGAAGAGCTAAAAAGACACTTTTCCAAAGAAGAAATGCAGAGCTCCAACAGGTATATAAAAAATATTCAGGGCCTCCCCAGTGGTGCAGCGGTTGAGTGCTGGGTTGTGAAGTTGCCTGCAGCCTCTGCAGCGCTGGTTCAATCCCCTGCTGCCGGGTGAGGGTTCCACATGGCACGCAGACCTCTCTTGCCACCCGCTGCTCCCCTCAGCAGTGTACTTTGTCAGTCTGCCTGTTCTGCTCTCCGTTTTGGCTCTGGTGGGTTCTCTCAACCTCCCGCACTTCTGACTGTACCCAGTGCTTGTATAAATTAATAACTAAATCTTTAAAAATATATATATATTCAATATCACTTATAACCAGGGAAATGCAATTCAAAACCACAAGGAGATACCACTTTACACCAGTGAGAATGACACCAATTAAAAGAAAAAAAAAAAAAACAAAAAATCAAAAACTGGCAACAGCAAATGCTGGCTTGGATGTGGAGAAAAAGGAACTGATGGTAAGAATGCAAACTGGTCCAATCACTACGGAAAGCTGTGTGGAGGTTCCTCAAAGTACTAAAAATGGAGCTACTATATGACCCCTTGTAGGGTAAATGATTGTCAGCCTTTTATGCCCTGCTGCCATTAGGATTGCATGCCTCATGGTGGGCACCTGCATTTTGTTACATTGTTATATTTAGTTGTGTTGGTTACTTCTGTGGGCCATGGCTGCAGTATTGATATATTCACCAAGAGAGAACTGGCTACAGAGGAGAGATAACAGGAGAAAGAAAAGGGGAGAGAAAGCTAGAGAGCCCAGAAAGAGTGAAGATTCACCAGGGCTGGGAGGCCTGCCAGCCTTCTGCCTCCTCCACACCCCAGCAACCCTGCCTGTCATGTACCTGGTATCTGCACTACATGTAAAAGCTCAGTAAAAGCCTGAGAAAACCACCAAGGGCTCCAGGACTCTCTTTTATCCGGTCTGCTCCAATCTTAGAAAACCTGCTCTATGCCTTCCTGGCACTGCACCCAGCAGTTCCACTCCTAAGAATCTACCCAAAGGACACAAAAACATTAATTGGAAAAGAAACCTTCACTCCTTTGTTAATTGCAGCACTATTTACAATAGCTAAGATTTGGAAAAAACCTAAATGCCCAAAAATAGATGACTACATAATACAGGTTGGACCTGTATTAAGAAGATGAAGTGTGTATGTGTGTGTGTATATATATATATATATATATATATATATATATATATATATACACTCACACAATGGAATACTATTCAGCAATCAAAGAATATAAACTCATGCTATTCACAGCAACATGAATGGGGCTGGAAGGAATTATGCTCAGTAAAATAAATTAGAAGGAAAAATAAAAATAATGTATGGTTTCATTTATAGGAAGAATATAGGGGAATTAAATAAGGGATCAGGGGAAAAAGGATAAAACTAGCAGACAACTATAAGTCAGAGACATTCAGCAATGGGGGGCGAGGGTTTAAAATATGGTTGGGGAGAGCACAAGAGACTGTGGTGATAGTTCACAGGTGACTTCGTGGTGGGAGTTCTAAAGGGACTACAGCTAGGAAGAGAAATCAAACATTATAAAAAAATGAACAATGGTCTAAAGCATATATATGAAAATATTAGAAAATATCCTTTATTTGTTGTTCCTTTTTGTATTGATTGTGAGTGGTTATAAAAATATATATGGTGAGACAAACATCAACAAATACACCAAGACTGAAATCATACTAACCATCTTCTCTGACCATGAAGGCATCAAACTAGAAATAAACCATAAAAAGAAGGCAAGGAATTCTCCTACCTCATGGAGATTGAAACCCACACTACTGGAAGACCACTGGACTAACAAGGAGATCAAAGAAGAACTAAAAAAAATACTTTAAGTTGAATGACAAGGAGGACATCATTTTCCTAAATGTATGGGACGCAGCAAAATCAGTAAGAAGAGGAAACTATATAGCAATAGAGGCTCACATCAAGAAACAAGAAAGAACTCAAAGAAACAACTTAATCTCAAAGCTCAAAGAACTAGAAAAAGTACAACAACAAAAAACCCCAAAACCAGTAGATGAAAAGAAATAATAAAAATTAAAGCAGAAATAAATGAAATTGAAACTAAAAAAAAATCCAAAAGATCAATGAAACCAAAAGTTGGTTCTTCTAAAAAATAAATAAAATAGACAAACCCCTAGCCAGGCTCACAAAGGAAAAACAGAAGAAAGCACAAATAAACAGGATCACAAATGGCAGAGGAGAAATCACAACAGACACAGCAGAAATCAAAAGAAACTGCTATGAACAGTTATAGTCAAACAAGTTCAACAATCTAGAAGAGATGCACAGATTCCTAAAACTCTACAATCACCCAAAGCTAGATAAAGAAGAAATAGAACACCTAAAAACACCAATTACGAGTAGTGAAATAGAAATGGTAATCAAAACCCTCCCCCAAAACAAAAGCCCAGAACCAGTGGATTTATAAATGAATTCTACCAAACATTCAGAGATGAATTAGTACATATCCTTCACAAACTCTTCCAAAATATTGAGAAGGAAGGGATAATACCAAACATGTTCTATGAAGCCAACATTACATTAATACCAAAACCGAACAGAGACAGGGCACAAAAAGAAAACTACAGGCCAATCTCTCTAATGAACACTGATGCAAAAATCCTCAATAAATTTAAGCTATCAGAATCCAACAATGTATCCATAAGATAATTCACCACAACCAAGTAGGATTTATTCCATGGACACAAGGATGGTTCAACATCCAAAAATCAATCAACATTATCCAACACATCAACAAAAAAATATATAACAACTATATAATGATATCAATAGATGCTGAGAAAGCTTTCGACAAAGTACAATACCCATTCATGATAAAAGCCCTTGAAATTCTCAGGATACAAGGAACATACCTCAACATCATAAAGTCCATATATGACAAGCCAATAGCCAGTATCATTCTCAATGGTGAAAAGCAGAAAGCATTTCCATTAAGATCTGGAACAAGACAAGGATGTCCACTCTCACCACTGCTTTTCAATATAATACTGGAAGTCCTAGCCAGAGCAATAAGACAAGAGAAAGATGTACAAGGAATCCAAATAGGGAAGGAAGAAATTAAACTATCACTATTCACAGATGATATGCTAATATACATAGAGAACCCCAAAAACTCCACAGAAAAAAACTATTAATCTAATCAATCAGTTTAGTAAAGTGGCAAGATACAAAATCAACACGCAAATATCAGTAGCCTTCCTATACCCAAACAAAAAATTTGAAGAAGAAGAAATCAAAAAAGCCATCCCTTTCATTATTGAAACAAAAAAAAAATCAAATACTTGGGAATAAAACTAAAAAAAGAGGTAAAGGACATATACAAAGAAAACTATAAAGCACTGTCAAAAGAAATAGAAGACACAAAGAAATTGAAAGACATCCCCTGCTCATGGATTGGAAGAATTAACATTATCAAAATGGCCATCCTCCCAAAAGCAATTTACAGATTCAATGCTATTCCAATAAAAATTTCAATGACATTCTTTAAAGAAATAGAACAATTATTGATGACATCCATATGGAATTACCAAAAACCCTAAATAGCCAAAGCTCTCCTGAAAAAAAAAAAAGAAAGGAATGGAGGCATCACAGTCCCAGACTTCAAACTATACTACAAAGCCATAATCATCAAAACTGCATGGTATTTGAACAAGAACAGACACATGGACCAATGGAACTGAATAGAAAATCCAAAAATAAACCCACAGATTTATGGTCAACTAATATTTGACAAAGGAGCAAAGAATATGCACTGGAGCAAAGAAAATTTGTTCAATAAATTGTGCTGGGCTGCTACATGCCAAAGAATGAAGATTGACTACTACCTCACACCATGCACAAAAACCAACTCAAAATGGATTAAAGAACTAGACATGAGACCTGAAACCATAAAATATATGGAAGGAAATATAGGAGAAACACTACATGACATGCACCTCAAAAACATCTTTACAGACTCATTACCCAAAGCAGTGATAGTGAAGGCAAAGATACACAGCTGGTTCTATATCAAATTAAAGAGTTTCTGCACAGCAAAAGAGACAATAACAAAATCAAAGAGAAACCCCACCAACTGGAGAACATTTTTGCACACAAAACTAATGATAAAGGACTGATCACAAAAATCTACAAAGAGCTAATGAGACTCAACAAAAACAAAGAAAATAATCTAGTCAAAAAATGGGCAGAAGAGCTAAAAAGAAACTTCTCTAGAGAGGAAATGCAAATGGCCAACAGGCATATGAAAAAGTGTTCGGCATCACTTGTAATCAGGGAAATGCAAATCAAAACTACAATGAGAAGCCATCTTACACCAGTGAGAATGGCACATATTTAAAAAAAACTAGCAACAACAAATGTTGGCAAGGATGTGGAGAAAAAGGAACTCTCTTGCACTGCTGGTGGGAGTGCAAAATGGTCCAACCACTATGGAAAGCTGTGTGGAGATTTCTTTTTTTTTATTTTTTTATTAAAATTTTATTTTTATATTCCCCATACAATTGCAACCCCCTTATTTTGACCCCAATCCCTTCCCTCCCCCCCCCACCTCCCATAGAGTGTCTCTGGTTCATAGTTGTTTGTTGATTTTGATATTTTCTTTCTTATAGTTATTCTTTTTCCTGGTCCTTTATTTAAGTTTTCTAGATTCCTGCTATGAGTGAGACCATCCGGTATTTTTCTTTTTCTTTCTGGCTTATTTCAGTGAGCATGATCCCTTCCAGCGCCTTCCATGTTGCTGCAAATTGCATGTGTTTATCTTTTTTGAATGCTGAGTAATATTCCATGGTGTATATGTACCACATCTTCTTGATCCAGTCATCTATTTTTGGGCATTTGGGTTGTGTCCAAAGCTTAGCTATTGTAAATAGTGCTGCTATAAACATAGGGGTGTTGGTGCTCTTTGGAATTGATATTTCTGTGTCCTTTGGGTAAATACCTAGGAGTGGAATTGCTGGATCTTATGGAAGCTCTATGTTTAGTAGGTCCAGATATCTTCACACAGCTCTCCATAGTGGTTGGACCAGTTTGCACTCCCACCAACAGTGCAGGAGAGTGTCTTTTTCTCCACATCCTCGCCAACATTTGTTGTTGCTAGTTTTTTTAATATGTGCCATTCTCACTGGTGTAAGATGGTATCTCATGGTAGTTTTGATTTGCATTTCCCTGATTACAAGTGATGTTGAACATTTTTTCATATGCCTGTTGGCCATTTGCATTTCTCTTCAGAGAAGTTTCTTTTTAGCTCTTCTGCCCATTTTTTGACTGGATTATTTTCTTTGTTGTTGTTGAGTCTCTTCAGCTCTTTGTAGATTTTTGTGATCAGTCCTTTATCATTAGTGTTGTGTGCAAAAATATTTTCCCAGTCTGTGGGGTTTCTATTTCTTTTTGTTTTTGTCTCTTTTGCTGTGGAGAAAAAATTGTGTGGAGATTTCTTGACCTACTAAAGATAGTGTCCATATGATCCAGCAATTCCACTCCTAGGTATTTAACCAAAGAATGCAGAAACATCTATTGAAAAGGGCACCGGCACCCTTATGTTATAGCAGCACTATTTACAATAGCTAATTAGGGAAACAACCCAAATGCCCAAAAATAGATAACTAGATCAAGAAGATGTGGTATATACACACAATGGAATATTGCTCAGCAATCAAAAAAGATAAACTCATGTAATTTGCAGCAGCATGGATGGAGTTGGAAGGGATCATGCTCAGTGAAATAAGCCAGAAAGAAAAAGAAAAATACCAATGGTCTCACTTATCGCAGGAATTTAGAGAACTTAAATAAGGGACCAGGAAAAAGGGTAATTGCAGTAAAGTGAAAATCAAAATCAATAAGCACCTATAAACTAGAGACACACAACAGTGGGGCCAGGGGAAGGAGATGAGGAATTAGGGTCCGAAAAATGGGGTGGGGATTGTATGGGGAATATAACCAAAATGAAAATGCATACATTATGTAAAAATGAAAAATGATGTAAGAATTATATAAAAATAATTCATATAATTCATAAAAAATACATGCAGTGTATAGGGGGCACACTTAAGTAGAATCTTGTAATTTTGGTTTCCTTGGAATCACCTGCCTACTGAGGTGTCACTACTACTATGAATGACAAGAAATTTGAAATAGCATCTTTAAACATCACAGGAGTTAATGGTACCTAAACTGGGTAGTACCTGTACTATGAACTATGTAGATATTCATGCCACTGTGTCATGGGACAAGCATATGAAAGTTTGGTAGAGAAAACAATACCATTTTAGAGTCTCTGTTTCAAGCTATTTCAAATGTTGAAGTATTCAGAGGTAAAAGATGTGTTTCTTATCTTTCAAACTGTTTGCAATTCATATAAAAATAGAAAAAAAATCCTGGTATACTACTTTTTTGAATGGTACGTACAGTAAGTACTCGGTGTGCTGTTTCTGTCTATCTATATCCCTATCCATATCTATAGCTGTAGCTAGTATCTAACATGTATATACAAACTCGGATGCATGGTAAAGATATAGGTTAGACTCTGGCCTATTCTGTCTTTTATTATAAACTATGTAAACTACATTTTTCTTAAAGTTTAAAGGATATAATACTTGAATTTAAAAGGCCAATCCCAAACCATTTTAGTTGAGATCACTCTTTTCTACCCTCATCTTCCAAAATAATTTCATCACTCAATTAACATAACCCATGTTAGAAAACACAGATCCCTGGATCTCTAGGCATCGATTATTTCATTTTTTGTGTGAAGAACAATATTTTAATATTTATTATTACAAAAATTTTCATATTTTTCATTTTATTGGAATTGGGATTGTATTTTATGAAAAAAGGGTAAAAAAATCTTTTTAGTATGTCTGTAACAGGGTGGTCCCCAGGAAAGGGGGAGGTTCCATGTTCCCTGCCCCACCCAAGGGAGGGTGGAGCTAAGCAGGAAGAGGAGAAGCTGAAGAGGAGACTGAGGAAGGAAGGAGGATGGAGCCAGGAGACCTGGAGGAGGCGCATGGAGCCTAGAGACACGTAAAGAAACTGCGCTTGTCTTTTGGTCGTGGACTGGGTGACACAGATGTGGGTGAGACCCGTGGGGAGGTGACAATGGCAGCTTTTATCTTGATGTTGATTTTGCTCTTTTCCTTCCGGGCTTGTCCAGTTGTTTGTGACCCTTTGCTGTGGGTCCCCACTGGAAGATGCTTTAGACTTTTAGCAGGCTTTGGGGCCTTGTTCTGGGCCGATCCCATATGGATGGACTTTTACCCATGAGGGGACGGGTAACTTTGGGTGCTTGATTTAGAAACTAGATTATTTGCCTTACCTGTATTGTTTCCTAGTTTTATTAAAGTTCCTTCCCATTAAAGTCTCATATGTTTTGTGCTGATGCGGCGGATGGCAGAACCCATTTAGAATAGGCAGGTTTGCAGGGTTTGGGCTGCCCCTCTCCCTGTCCTATAACAGATTTGGCGCCCAACGTGATTTAGGACAGAGCTAGGCAGGTTTGCGGGGTTTGGGCTGCCCCTCTCCCTGTCCTATAACATGTCCAATATAGTAGGCCATGGAAAAGATACTAACTCTTTATCATTAAAAGAATTTGCATGGTTTTCTTACACTTTCTGTACTCTTGAGAGGAAATTTCTATAGAATAAATGTATTTATTAATTTAATAACATCTTAATTGAGAATGACAAGTGATAGTTTATTATTTTATTTTATTTATTTATTTTTTAAAAGATTTATCTATGCATACAAGAGCTAGGACACAGGCCAGAGATACAGGGAGTGAGAGGATTCACCAGAGACAGAGTAGGGAACAGAACAGGCAGACTTACTGAAATACACTGCTGACGGGAGCAGCAGGCAAGACAGGAGATGTCTACTGCACCATGTGGTTTCTCCCTGGCTGGGTGGGGATCAAACTCGTGTTGCAGAGGCTGCAGATTGCTTCATACTGCAGTGCTTAACCCCTTGCACCACCAAGGAGGAAGACAATATATTATTTTAATGTTATAAATAATTATTGTACTAACTGTATGTAACATTCAATAAATTAGAAATAATATGTTTCCTGAAATTATTTAATGTATTAACTTTCTTGGTAATAGATGAATGATTCTTTGTTCTAGTGACAGCTAAAGATTCCTGAAAGAGAAACGGTAAAATCCTTTTGAATTATAAGCTTGTTTGTTCATTTTTTTCCTTCTTGTCACAATGGGTGAGTGTTTCTTTTACACAATTAGCTTCAGGCAATAAAAATAGATTTTTGTGCTTTAGAACTGAAATATATATATGTATATGTAGGCCATATAAAGTCTAGCAATGGTAGAAGCCTTAAGAAATTCTCTGAATTTCAGTTTGAAACCATGTGTCATTATGTTAACAGCCCGGAAACAGAAGAGCTAACATACCATTTTGACATCAGGACTGCCCAGGGCAGTCAGAGATGAAGTGACTCCACATAAAAACCACAAGTTAACCTATAAACAATAAGTCAGGCTTACTCTGACCCTGAAGCAGTTTTAAATACTAAGATATTCTACAGGCAGTCACAACAGTGGTAGTTTCAACATGATCATTCTGGGAGACCACCCACAACACTGTCACCATTTTCAACCTTTTTTTTTTTTTTTTCTGCAAAAGAAGTAATACCAAAACAAAACAAAAAAACACACAAAAATCTTTCTCATGGTCATTTAGTGTAATAATGAAGTATCTCAATTATATAAATAGAGAATTGATACCTAGTTAATGTAGATCTACACAAATTCTGAGGAGCTGATAGTTTCAGTTAATCAAAGACTCAGGTTATGGACCTCTCTGGTGGCTCTGGAGGTTAAGACTCAACCTGTGAAGCTGTTCACAGCCTCTGCAGCACGAGCAGCCTGGGCAGCCAGGGAGCAATCTACATGGCATAGCAGACCTCTCCTGACTCACCTGCCGCTCTCCTTAGCACTGTACTTTGGTCAATTTGCGTGTTCTGTTCCCCACTCTGTCTCTGGTGAATCCTCTCACCCTCCATGCCTCTGGCCTGTACCCCCACTCTTGTATGCATAAATAAATAAATCTTTCTAAAAAAAGACTGAGGTTATGGATTTGTTTCTTTTTAATAGTATGAACTAATCCTTTGGTTTTCTACAACAAACATAATAGAGATAAATCCCAGATCACCTGGGGAGCAGAATGACTAGACCAAATCTAAGAGTGCCATGGAGTTTAGAGAGATGCCCCTTTTCCAAAATATAGACATAGAATTTGACCTTGTATCCTTCCACATTTTGAAATTCGAATGAAAATGAAATTAAAATGACCTATGTCTGAGGCCAGACATCAATAAACATTGAAAATAGAGGCTAACAAGGAGAATCAATATACAATAAATTAGAACCCAGAAATCAAAGTAAACATTTATGGATAAAGGCATATACAATTTATGATTGTATTCTATATGTTTCTTGGAATTTTGATAAATACCAGCACTTATTTTCATTCTTACATTACATTCTTTTTTTTAAAGATTTATTTATTTATTTATACAAGCACTGGGTACAGTCAGAAGTACGGGAGAGTGAGAGAATTCACCCTAGCCAGAGCGGGGAACATAACAGGCCGACTTACGAAATACACTGCTGAGGGGAGCAGCGGGCACGGCAGGAGAGGTCTGCGCGCCATATGGGACCCTCGCGGGTGGCCGGGGAAAAAAACGGCGCTGCAGAGGCTGTGGGCAGCCTTACAGCCCAGTGCTCCACTGCTGCACCACGAGGGGAGGCCCAAAAATACACATTCTTAAGCACATGTTGAACATTCTCCAAGACAGACCAAGTGCTGAGACATAAATCAAGACTCAGTGAATTTGAAACGATTGAATTCACATAAAATATTTTATGATCGTAAGGGATTGAAATTAGAAATAAATAACAAGTAAATAATGGGATGTTAATAATATTTGAAAAAATTTAAGCAATGAACACTTAAATAACCATAAGTATGTAAGAAATCATAAGAAAAATCACAAAATGCTGAGATAAATAAATTAAAACAAAGCATATCAAGCCTATGGTATACAACTAAGTTTGTGTTTATAGGAAATTTAAAGCTGCAAAAGCCTATATTATAATTAAAGTATCTCAAACATTAACTGAAACTTCTTTGTTAACAAAAGTAAAAAGAAAAGGAGAAAGTCATGAAGAATAAAAATACAATAATAGAGAAAATAAAGCTAATGCTGTTTATTTAGAAAAAATCATAAGTATATTTTATAGAGTAATCAATTAAATAAAACACTCAAGTTACCAATATTAGAAATAAAAAGGAAATATCATTATCAAATTTATAGAAATAAAAATGATTATTGAAAGGGTATGTTATGGATCACTAAATCATAAAATGGAACATTGCCTATCCTCCATAACAAAAGTAATTAAAAAAAGTCTGAACAGAAAAAGAAATCAATTAGTAATTTAAAAGCTGCTAATAGGGCATCCCTCTTGGTGCAAGGGATTAAGCACAGCACTGGGAAACTATCCACAACCTCTGCAGCACCAGTATGATTCCTGGCCCGCCAAGGAGCTACCCACATGGTGCAACAGACCTCCCCTGTCTCTCCACTGCTCCCCTCAGCAGTGTATTTTAGTCAGTCTGCCTGTTCTGTTCCTCACTCTGTCTCTAGTGAATCCTCTCACCCCCTGCACCTCTGGCCTGTACCCCAGTTCTTGTATGCATAACTAAATAAATCTTTATAAAAAAGCTGCTTATAAATGAAAACTTAATTTTAAATATCTACATTGGTGAACTCCAACCAACATTGAAAAGAAACATAAAAAATCTTCTTTTAGAAGATTGTATTATTTTACAATACAAAAAATACACACTTTGTGTGTCCATTATGTCTTTGATACCAAATGAAGACAAAATGATCACAAATCCAATATTCCTTATAATATTTTTATTGAAATAGCATTACATTATAACATTACATAAGTTTAAGTTATAGATCACTAAAAATTAACACATATGCATACTACATTAAGTTCGCCATTAAAAAGTCCAAATATATCCTTTAACCCATATTGTCCCCTTTAAGCTGATTTATCCACCCACTTTACTTTTGCTTTCTGGTAACTACTAATTGGTTTTATAATCTATTTTTTTTTGTTTTATTTACTCATCCATTTGTTTTCTCTATATGAGTTAAATCATGTTGTGTATGTCTTTCTCCCTTTTACTTATTTCACTAAGCATAATTGCCTCTAATCCCATCCAGGTTATTGCAAATGGCAGGATTTTATCTTTTTGTTCTTGTTATTGATAAATAGTGCTCCACTGTGTATATATAAACCACAATTTTACCCATTAATCTGTTTATGGTCCTTTGTTTCTAGCTCTTCATTATTGAAAATACTGTTGCAATAAACATGGGGATGCTTAAATCTCTTCAAATTAGAGTTTTTGTGTATTTTGGATAAATACCCAGATGTGGGGTAATTGTATCATATGGAATTTCTATTTTTAATTGTTTTCATAATGTTGATATTTTTTCATAATGGCTGCACCAATTTACATTTCCACTAATGGTGTAAAGGGTTTCCCTCCCTCCATATCTTCTTTAATGCTTGTTTCTTTCCTTTGGAAAATAGCCTTCCTCACAGGTGTGAGGTGATATTTCACTGTTGCTTTGATTTTCTTTTTTCTGATAATAAAAGAAACATCTTTTAATGGCCATCAGGATGCCTCTTTGGAGATGTGTTTAGATATTTGATACCTATTTTAAAATGTCATTTATGTTTTGATCTTGAATTTTATAAGTTCTTATATATTTTGGATATTAACTCTTTGGCAGACACATGATGTCCAATATCCTGTCCAGTTTAGTAGACTGTCTTTTCATTTTAATGCAAGTTCCTTTCACTGTGTAGATGCTTTTTAGTTCGATGTAGTCCCATTTATTAATTTTTATTTTCCCCCCTGCTGTTGGAGTCAAATTCACAAGCACGGGCCTCCCCGGTGGTGCAGCAGTTGAGCTCTGGGTTGCAAAGCTGCCCGCAGCCTCTGCAGCGGCGGTTCAATCCCCGGCTGCTCCCCGGCCACCGGAGGAGGGTCCCACATGGCGCGCAGACCTCTCCTGACGCCCGCTGCTCCCCTCAGCAGTGTACTTCGGTCCTTCTGCCTGCTCTGCTCCCCACTCTGGCTCTGGTGAATTCTCTCACCCTCCCGCACTTCTGACTGTACCCAGTGCATGTATAAATAAATAATAAATCTTTAAAAAAAAAAAAATTCTCAAGCACATCTTTAAGGCCTATGGAGAATATTATGGTTTCTTTCATAAATGTTATGGTTTCAGGTGTTACTTCCAAGTATTAAATTCATTTGGGTCAATTTTTGTGGATGGTGTGAGATAGTGGTCCACTCCCATTATTTTGCATGTGACCGTCCAATTTTCCCAGCATTATTTATTGAAGAGATTGTCCTTACTGTGTTTTATGCTCTTGACTAGTTTGTCTAAAATTAGATGTCCAGGTAAATGTGTTTTTTCTTCTGAACTCTAAATTCTTCTCCACTGACCTCTGTTTGTTTTATCCCAACTTAAAGAAAGCTGCTTTAATTACTATTTCATTGAAGACCTCCTCCATTTCTGGTTATTTTTCCTCAGAAGTGCTTCTGTTATCAGGGGGTCTTTTGTACATCTAATTAAATTTCAGGATTTTTTGAGTTTTATTTCTGAGAAAAATGCCTTTTTTTTAAGGATTGCTTGAGTCTGTGTATTTGTCTGTTTTTTTTTTTTCCTAGTTTATATAATTTGTTTCCATATAATTGTTCACAACACTTCTTCATGGTTTCTTGTATTTGTTGTATCTATAGTAACTTTACTTTCAGTTCTGATTTTATTTATTTGTGTTTTTTCTCTCTTCTTTGTGAATCTGGCTAAAAATTTGTCTATTTTGTGATTTTTTTTCAATTGTTGCTCAATTTCTATTTCATATATTACTGTTCTAATGTTAATCATTTCCTTTTTTTCTACAAACTTTAGGTTTTGCCCATTTTTGTTTTTCTATTTCCCTTTAATGTAAGATTATATTTATATTAGTTATTTTTCTTATTTCCTGAGGTAGAGCTGTATTGCCATAAACTTCTCTCACTCTGTCTTTTCTATGCCCCAAAACCATGTCATGTCTTTATTTCTATTTATTTGGTGTTTTGTTTTTCCAGCCTTGCTTTCCTCATTGACCCAATAGTTGTTCAGTAGTATTTTTTCTTTTTTTTTTTTTCAGCATAGTGTACTAACTGTAGCACACCTACCACAAAAGCACCCATAGTCCTTCACCATAGTGTATTGTGTTTTACCCCCAAATCTGTTCTGAACTCTCCCTTCCTTCCCCCATGGATGCCTCAGATTTATGGTAAGTTTTCAGGGGTTGGTTTTAAAGTTTTGTGTTTTTTTTTCTTTTTTTTAATAAATTTTATTTTTATATTCCCCATACAATTGCAACCCCCTTATTTTGACCCCAATCCCTCCCCTCCCCGCACCCCACCCCCCATATAGTGTTTCTGGGTCATAGTTGTTTGTTGATTTTGATTTTCACTTTCTTATAGTTATTCATTTTCCTGGTCCCTTATTTTAGTTTTCTAGATTCCTGCTATGAGTGAGACCATCCGTTTTTTTTTTCTTTTTCTTTCTGGCTTATTTCATTGAGCATGATCCCTTCCAGCGCCTTCCATGTTGCTGCAAATTGCATGTGTTTATCTTTTTTGAATGCTGAGTAATATTCCATGGTGTATATGTACCACATCTTCTTGATCCAGTCATCTATTTTTGGGCATTTGGGTTGTGTCCAAAGCTTAGCTATTGTAAATAGTGCTGCTATAAACATAGGGGTGCAGGTGCTCTTTGGAATTGATATTTCTGTGTCCTTTGGGTAAATACCTAGGAGTGGGATTGCTGGATCATATGGAAGCTCTATGTTTAGTAGGTCCAGATATCTTCACACAGCTCTCCATAGTGGTTGGACCAGTTTGCACTCCCACCAACAGTGCAGGAGAGTGTCTTTTTCTCCACATCCTCGCCAACATTTGTTGTTGCTAGTTTTTTTAATATGTGCCATTCTCACTGGTGTAAAATGGTATCTCATGGTAGTTTTGATTTGCATTTCCCTGATTACAAGTGATGTTGAACATTTTTTCATATGCCTGTTGGCCATTTGCATTTCCTCTTCAGAGAAGTTTCTTTTTAGCTCTTCTGCCCATTTTTTGACTATATTATTTTCTTTGTTTTTATTGAGTCTCATCAGCCCTTTGCAGATTTTTGTGATCAGTCCTTTATCATTAGTGTTGGGTGCAAAAATGTTCTCCCAGTTGGTGGGGTTTCTCTTTGTTTTTGTTATTGTCTCTTTTGCTGTGCACAAGCTCTTTAATTTGATGTAATACCAGTTGTTTATCATTGCCTTCACTATCACTGCTATGGGTGATGTGTCTGTAAAGATGTCTTTGATGTGCATATCCCGTAGTGTTTCGCCTATATTTCCTTCTATGTATTTTATGGTTTCAGGTCTATGTCTAGTTCTTTAATCCATTTTGAGTTGATTTTTGTGTATGGTGTGAGGTGGTGGTCAAGCTTCATTCTTTTGTATGTAGCGACCCAGTTTTCTCAGCACCATTTATTGAACAAACTTTCTTTGCTCCAATGCATAGTCTTTGCTCCTTTGTCAAAGATCAGTTGACCATAAATCTGTGGGTTTATTTCTGGATTTTCTATTCTATTCCACTGGTCTGTGTGTCTGTTCATGTTCCAATACCATGCAGTTTTGATGATTATGGCTTTGTAGTATAGTTTGAAGTTGGGACTGTGATGCCTCCATTCCCTTCTTTTTTTTCAGGAGAGCTTTGGCTATTTGGGGTTTTTGGTGATTCCATATGAATTTCATCAATAATTATTATATTTCTTTGAAGAATGTCATTAAAATTTTTATTGGAATTGCATTGAATCTGTATATTGCTTTTGGTAGGGTGGCCATTTTAATAATGTTTATTCTTCCAATCCATGAGCAGGGGATGTGTTTCCATTTCTTTGTGTCTTCTTCTATTTCTTTTAACAGTGTTTTATAGTTTTGTTTTTATAGGTCCTTTACCTCTTTTGTTAGATTTATTACCAAGTATTTAATTTTTTTTTGTTTTGATAATAAAAGGGATGTTTTTTTTTTTATTTATTCTGCAGATTTATTGTTTGTGTATAGGAAGGCTACTGACTTTTATGTGTTGATTTTGTATCTTGCCACTTTCTGAACTGATTGATGAGTTGAATTAGTTTTTCTGTGGAGTTTTTGGGGTTCTCTATGTATATTATCATATCATCTGCAAATAGTGATCATTTGACTTCTTCTTTTCCTATTTGGATTCCTTGTATGTCTTTCTCTTGTCTTATTGCTCTGGCTAGGACTTCCAGCATTATATTGAAAAGCAGTGGTGAGAGTGGACATCCTTGTCTTGGTCCAGATCTTAATGGAAATGCTTTCAGCTTTTCACCATTGAGGATGATACTGGCTGTTGGCTTGTCATATATGGCCTTTATGATGTTGAGGTATGTTCCTTGTATCCCGAGAATTTCAAGGGCTTTTATCATGAATGGGTGTTACACTTTGTCGAAAGCTTTCTCACAATGTATTGATATTATCATATGGTTTTTATATTTCTTTTTGTTGATGTGTTGGGTAACATTGATTGATTTTCGGATGTTGAACCATCCTTGTGTCCCTGGAATGAATCCTACTTGGTTGTGGTGAATTATCTTATGGATACATTGATGGATTCTGATAGCTAAAATTTTATTGAGGATTTTTGCATCAGTGTTCATTAGGGAGATTGGCCTGTAGTTTTCCTTTTTTGTGTTGTCCTTGTTCAGTTTTGGTATTAGTGTAATGTTGGCTTCATAGAACGGGTTTGGTATTGTCCCTTCCTTCTCAATATTTTGGAAGAGTTTGTGAAGGATAGGCACTAATTCGTCTCTGAATGTTTGGTAGAATTCATTTGTAAATCCATCAGGTCCTGGGCTTTTGTTTTTGAGGAAGTTTTTGATTACCATTTCAATTTTGCTGCTTGTAATTGGTCTGTTTAGGGGTTCTATTTCTTCTTTATCTAGCTTTGGGTAATTGTAGAGTTGTAGGAATTTGTCCATCTCCTCTAGATTGTTGAACTTGTTTCCACATAACTGTTCATATTCATTACTTATTATTCTTTTCATTTCTGCTGTGTCCGTTGTGATTTCTAATCTTTCATGATCCTGTTTATTTGTGCTTTCTCCCTTTTTTCGTTTGTGAGCCTGGCTAGGTGTTTGTCTATTTTACTTATTTTTTCCAAGAACCAGCTCTTGGTTTCATTGATCATTTGGATTGTTTTTTTAGTTTCAATTTCATTTATTTCTGCTTTGTTTTTTATTATTCCTTTTCTTCTACTGGTTTTGGGTTTTTTTTTTTGTTGTTGTTGTTGTTCTTTTTCTAGTTCTTTGAGGTGTGAAATTAGGATGTTTCTTTGAGTTCTTTCTTGTTTCTTGAGAGCCTCTGTTGCTATATATTTTCCTCTTATTACTGCTTTTGCTGCATCCGATCCATTTAGGAAATTGGTGTCCTCCTTGTCATTCAATTCAAAGAATTTTTAAATGTCTTTATTGATCTCCTCATTAGTCCAGTAGTCTTCCAGTAGTGTGTTTTTCAATCTGTATGAGGTAGGAGAGTTCCTTGCCTTCTTTTTATGGTTTATTTCTAGTTTGATGCCTTCATGGTCAGAAAAGATATTGGTATAATTTCAACCTTGGTGTATCTTTTGATGTTTGTCTTGTGTCCCAGTATGTGATCGATCCTGGAGAATGATCCATGTGTGCTTGAAAAAATGTGTACTCTGGTTTTTTTGGGTTTAGTGTTCTATAGATGTCTTTTAAGCCCAAGGGCTCTAGATCCTTATTTAGAGCTTTAGTGTCTTTACTTATTTTTGGACTCATTGATCTATCCATTGTTGATAGTGGTGTGTTGAAATCTCCCACTACGTATGTGTTTTCTCTGATGTCTGTTTTCAGAGATGAAAATAGTTGTCTGATATATTTTGGTGCTCCTTCGTTGGGTGAATATATGTTAATAAGTGTTATTTCTTCTTGAAGTATTGTCCCCTTGATCATAATGTAGTGACCATTGGGGTCTCTTTTTATCTTTTTGAGTTTGAAATCTGTTTTACCTGATATAAGTATAGCTGTTCCTGCTTTCTTTTTTGGTCCATTTGCTTGTAGGATTGTTTTCCATCCTTTAACTTTGAGTCTATTTTTATCTTTTGTAGCTAAATGTGTTTCCTGGAGACAGCAAAAGGTTGGGTTTTGTTTCTTAATCCAGCCTGCGATTCTGTGTCTTTTTATTGAAGAGTTTAGTCCATTTACATTTAGAGTTAATATTGATATGTTAGCATCTGTATTTGCCATTGTGTTTGTCTTTCCTTTGATTATATTTATTTATTCTTTTAATAGTTTTTTTTTTTTTTGACCTTCTTTCGTTGTTATTCGTCCCTCTGAGGTTCTGGCTTTAGGACTCCTTTTAGTATTTTTTGGAGTGGGTGCTTAGTCGTAATGAAATTCCAGAGTTTCTGTTTGTCTGGGAAGTTCCTTATTCTTTCTTCACAGAGGAAGGAGAGCTTTGCAGGATAGAGTATTCTTGGTTGGCATCTGTTTTCTTGGAGTCTGTTGACTATGTCCCTCCACTCTCTCCTTGCCTGTATTGCTTCTTTGGAGAAGTCTGATGTCAGTCTGATTGGTTTTCCTTTGAATGTTATCTGTTTCTTCCCTCTTGTCAGCTTCATTATTTTTTCCTTGTCCTGGATTCTTGGGAGCTTTACTAGTATGTGTCTTGCTGTATTTTTCCTTTCGTCGTGGAAGTTTGGTGTTCTTCTTGCTTCTTGTATATAGATTTTCAGCTTCTTCTTCACGTTTGGGAAGTTCTCTTCAATTATCTCCTTGAATATTTTCTCTGTTCCTACATTTCTCTCATCTCCTTCTGGGATTCCTATAACTCTTATATTTCCTTTCCTCATGGATTCAGATAGTTCCCAGTCTTTCTTCTGTCTTTTTCCTTCGTACTTCTCTTTCCTTTTCTGTTTTGGTTCTTTTTATTTCTTTGTCTTCAAGAGTACTTATTCGTTCTTCCATTTCATCTATTCTGCTTTCATTGCTTTTCCCAGAGTTCTTTAGCTCCTCCATTAATTCTTTGATCTCTTGCATTTCTTTTACTTCCCTCTTTAGGGACTCAATTTTATTCTTCTGATCGTTGATTATTTTTCCCTTATCATTATTTTCCTTTATGATTTCTGTCAGTTTTTTAATCATGGCAATTTTAAATTCTCTTTCTGGAAGGTTCAGATGTTCTTCCAAGTTACTGTCGTTGCAATCTGGGGGGTGGTTTTCTTTTTGTGGTGTGCTTTTTTCCTGAGGAGTTGGGTTGCTTGTGGTTCTTCTACTCCCTACTGTCTGTTTTCTAATTTGCCATATGCATTGGGACACTGTGTTGCTAGGACTGGCCAGCATCTTGGGTGAATTCCCACCTCCCCTCTGGCTCCTCCAGCAGCCATCTGTTAGTTTCAAGCAGTCTTTACTGAAAAAAGGTCCCTGTTCTAAAGTTCCGATGCAGGGACATGCTCCTCTGTGTGCCTGGTCTGCCCTGGTGGTGGCTTCCCGCTCCCCCTCTGGGCTGGGACTGCATGCCAGAAGGGGCCTGGCCTGAGCGAACTTCCCAGCTCACCTCTGGCTCCTCCGTGAGCCTTCTGCTGGTTTCAGGCAGTCTTTACTGGAGAAATGTCCCTGTTCTAAAATGGCGATGCTGGATGCATTACCTACTCACCCTGTCTGCCCCGGCGGTGGGTTCCCACTCCTTTTTTTCTTTCTGTTCCTTAATTTGGTTTCTCTGTATTCCATATATAAGTGACATCCTCAGTATTTTTCTCCTTGTGACTTGTTTTGTTTAGCATAAACTTTTCTAGCTCCATCTATTTTGCTACAATTGATATGTTGTTTATTCTCTAAAATTTTGTAATATATTTTTTTAAAGATTTATTTATTTATTTATACAAGCACTGGGTACAGTCAGAAGCACAGGAGGGTGAGAGAATTCACCAGAGCCGGAGCAGGGAGCAAAGCCGGCAGAAGGACTGAAGCACACTACTGAGGGGAGCAGAGGGCAGCAGGAGAGGTCTTCACGCCATGTGGGACCTCTTCTGGTGGCCGTGGAGCAGCCGGGGATCGAAAGGGCACTGCAGAGGCTGTGGGCAGCTTCGCAACCCAGCGCTCAACTGCTGCACCCCCAGGAAGGCCCAAATTTTGTAATGTTTACCCTATTTTCTTGGTTGATTTTTAGTTCCTTAGTATTGTGATCTAACAGAAGCTGAATATTATTTTGATATTTTCAGAACATTTTATCTCAAAACAATAGAATACACATTCTTGTCAAATGCTCTTTGAATATTTTCAAGGATACACCGTCTTTTTGATGCATAAAAACAACAACTATTGGCAATAAATATTCACAAGTAAATTTATGAAAAGTTAAATCACAGTGATAACTTTTATGACTATATATGTAAATATTGTCAACCAAATAACAGTACACAGGTTCCAGTAATATATGTAAACTGTATCATAGCCAAGTGAGATTATCACAAGAAAGCAAGGTTTATATGTCCACTGAATAAAGGACACAAAAAACTGAATTATTTTAAGATATAAATAATATTTAGCAAACTACAACATGATCCTTTAATGAAAATCTCAAAAAATTCAAACTAGAGTGAAACATTCTTAACTGACAAAAGGTATATATGAAAAACACAGCTCTATCTACCTTTATTATTAATGCTGAATGACTTAATACTGTCCTTATGATCAGGAAATGTTATATACAAAACTTTCATATAATTATGTGCTAAAATTTTTTCTATGGCATTAAGGCACAAGACAAGAAAATATACATTTTATTTAGGTAGGAAGTGAAACTCTCTCCATTTGAAATATATATGACCTGACATATAAAAAAAATCTTAAGGAAACTGCTAACAAATACCAGAAATTATAAGCAATTTCATAAAGATTGCAGAAATATTTATCAATTGTATTCCTGTAAACCAGTAAGAAGCAATTTGAAAATGAATTAAGGAAATAAATTCTATTTTTGAGCATTTAGAAAAGATAATATACTTAGGAATAAATTTAACAAAGGAACCTAAAATGTTTTACTCTAGAAAATATATGAATTTTCTATGTATAAAATAAGGAAATTAATATGTACCATTCTCATTGGTGTATGATGGTATCTCATTGTAGTTTTGATTTGCATTTCCCTGATTACAAGCGATGCTGAACATTTGTTTTTTAAAGATTTATTATATACAAGAACTGGGGTACAGGCCAGATGCACAGGAGGTTGAGAGGATTCAGCAGAGACAGAGAGGGGAAAAGAACAGGCAGACTGATGAAATACACTGTTGAGGGGAGCAGCGGGCGAGACGGGAGAGGTCTGCTGCACCATGTGGGACCCTCCCCAGCCAGCTGGGATCGAATGGGCACTGCAGAGGCTCGGGACAGCTCCACAGCTCAGTGCTCAACCATCTGTGCCACCAGGGGAGGCCCTGAACATTTTTTCAAGTGCCTGTTGGTCATTTGCATTTCCTCTTTGGAGAAGGTCCTTTTTAGCTTTTCTGCCCATTTTTTGACTGGATTATTTATTTTGTTTTTGTTGAGTCTCTACAGCTCTTTGTAGATTTTTGTGATCAGTCTTTTTTCATTAGTGTTGTGTGCAAACATTCTCTCCCAGTTGGTGGGGTGTCTCTTTGTTTTGGACTGGATCAAGAAGATATGGTACATATACACATTGGGATATTACTCAGCAATCCAAAAAGATAAACACATGCAATTTGCGGCAACATGGATGGAGCTAGAAGGGATCATGCTCAGTGAAATAAGCCAGAAATAAAAAGAAAAATACGATGGTCTCACTCATAGAAGGAATTTAGAAAACCTAAATAAGAGACCAGGAAAAAGAGTAATTGAAGTAAAGTAAAAATATATATCAACAAGCAACTATAAACTATAAACCAGAAACACGGGGGAGGGAGGGAGGAGGAAGGGGAAGAGGGATTAGGGTCAAAATAAAGGGGGTGAATTGTATGGGGACTATAACCAAGATGAAAATGCATACATTGTGCAAAAATGAAAAATGATGTAAAAATATATAAAATAAAATAATAGCTTTTATGTAGGAAAAAAATAAGAAACAAGGTGAAAATAAATGGAAAGACATCCCATGTTTATGGACTAGGGAAATAACATTAAGATTGCAATACTCTTCATTTTGCTCTGTAGATGTATGAAGAAATTTTCAAGAAAATGACAATCAGTGCAGATTATGAATGTGTTCAAAACACAGTGAGGAGGTGGATCACTGGTAAGAATAAGCATGTTGCTAGAGAAAAACAGACAAAGGAAAAGAATTTCTAAATGTGTGCAGAATCTTGAATACCAGTCTTAGACATTGGATTTTGATTCTGACAATATGAATGCTCTAGAGCATCTAGGTGAAATTGTCTAGTGGTTTCAGATTTTAATTCTGGGAAAAATGTGTAAACTGATGTAAATTGATGGGATGATTATTATTTACTCTTTAGGTAAGAAACAGCTTTATGACCATCATGAAGCCCTAATTAAAATATCTCAAAAATTAGAAATGTGAATGAAGTATTGCTGGCATTGGTTAGTGACTAGGCAAATTTCTCTGACATGTTCTTGCTCTTGCTTTAATGTTTGATGCCTAATCAGTCACAACTATCCTGGTTTCCTCTATGTATCAGAATTACACCAATTGGTGAAGAAATTACACCGTATGTGAAGTATCAATAAGATGTACAAATTAATCCAGTTACTTAAAGATTTATTTATTTATGAATACAAGAGCTAGTATATAGGCCAAAGGTGTGGTGGGTGAGAGGATTCACCAGAGACAGAGTGGGGAACAGAACAGACAGACTGACTGAAATACACTGCAGAGGGGTGCACCAGGCAAGTCAAGAGAGGTCTGTTGTGCCATGTGGGTTGCTCCCTGGCTGAGGATCGAACTCATGCAGCAATGGCTGTGGATAGCTTCATAGTTTGTGTCTTAACCCCTTGATACACCAGGGAGGCCAAATCCAGTTGTTATTTTTGACCTTTGGATATCTCTTCATTACATTGAAGAAATGTTATCTGACAGATATGTCACATTTGTGTGTGTGTGTGTGCGTGTGTGTGTGTGGGACCCGTGCTGGCAGCCGGGGAACGAACAGGCACTGCAGAGTCTGCGGGCAGCCTTGCAGCTCAGCTCTCAACCGCTGCGCCACCAGGGGAGGCCCAAAGTCACATTTTTATTTAGGAAAAAAATGCCACATTTTAGTTGTTGTGGTTATTTTTTTCTTCAAGAATATTAAATGAACAATTGATTTTTATATAAAAGTAGATTAGCTTATTGAGCTCTAATTTTCAAATGTATTATTCCTCTATAGAAATTATTTATGTTTCTATATCATGAAAGGGTGAATGGGAAAGCCACTACAAATAAATATGTGAGACAAACCCATAATATATGATACACAAATCTACTGTTATAATGCATCATAATATTTTCTTAGTAGTTGCAAACACAAATATTTTTAATTATATTGAAAAATTATTAGTTCAAAGTAAATGTAAAATGATAGAGCTAGAATATTAGGAAACTAAATGTGACTGTATATTAATGACATCAAATATTGTATTAGTCCCTGGAGATTAAAAAAAGTAAACCTCTCATTTGGGGGAACAAATTGTTCCTGTTTATCTTCTAGGAGCAAATAGTTTACATGTTTTTTTCTGACTCTAGGAATACAGACTCAACTAGAGATTTGGATCAGAATTGAGTGAAGGGAAGTAGACCACTAAAGATTATTCTGCCAGTATTCTGGTCAACTCTACAAATTCAGAAGATTCTCTATTGTAGTACTTAAGCATATATAGTAGATCAGAACACATAAATTTTTAATACTCTATCTTATAATTGGGGGAAATACATTCACCACTAAATGCATTCTCCTTACAGTAATGGACTTGGTTGGGTTTCTGGGACCAATTTCTCAAATAAATATTGAATATTTTTGAA
Source organism: Talpa occidentalis (assembly GCF_014898055.3). Taxonomy (NCBI): domain Eukaryota; kingdom Metazoa; phylum Chordata; class Mammalia; order Eulipotyphla; family Talpidae; genus Talpa; species Talpa occidentalis. The sequence continues at coordinate 69,162,406 of NW_026555331.1, forward strand.
TATACATTAAATGTAAAATATGTGGTGATGGTAGACAGAGAGATGTAGACATAAGTGAGATGTATCCCTTCTTCTTCAAGAATCCCCTTTCTAAGGAAAATAATAACCAAATAATTATCCAAATATGGAGAAGTTATTAGTAGCACAATTAAGACTCAAATAATGTGCTGTAAAAATTTGCTTATATTGTGTTTTTAGATTATCTTTGAAGATCTTAAATTTTTCCCAGTTGTATTTATACACACACACACACACACACACACTTCACCTTCAGAAAAAAAGAAGTTTTTATTATTAAATATTTAAAACAATAGAAATGTAGTATAGTGAATGTGTATGTGTGTATATATATATATATGTAGAGACAGAGTCTTAATTTTTTTATATACAAGGTAGACTTCCGGTTTTCCTTTATTTTCTGCAATATTTTTCTTTTGTTATGTCAAAAAGCATCTTGATATTTTGAAATAAAAAGATAATGTCAATAAAGAATTGTATTTCAAAAAGAAAATCAAGAACTAAAGACTAATATGTAAATGTTTAGGTTAATTATATTTTAAAGAGTCTATAAAATCAGACACGTGTATTTAACTGGATACTTATGCTCTCTCTTGTCCCAGTCATTGCCAAGACATCACCTCTAAGTCTCCATTTGTTCATTTTTTTCATATTTTATTTATTTATGTATTTATTTTAATTTATTTTATTTTTTATAAATATTTATTTTATTTATACAAGAACCGGGGTACCTGCCAGATGCGTGGGAGGGTGAGAGGCTTCACCAGAGACAGAGCGGGGAACAGAACAGGCAGACTGATGAAATACACTGCTGAGGGGAGCAGCGGGTGGGAAAGAAGAGGTCTGCCTGCCATGTGGGTTGCTCGGAGGCCAGCAGGGATCAAACCGACACTGCAGAGGCTGCGGGCAGCCTTGCAGCCCAGAGCTCAACCACTGCGCCACCAGGGTTATGTTGATTTGATTCTTAGTTTAGTTTCTCTACATTTCACATATTAGTGACACCATCTGTTTATCTTTCTCCTTCTGACTTACTTCACATAGCATTATGCCTTCCACTTCCAACCATGTTATCAATCCTGGCATGTGCTTATCTTTTCTGATCACTGAGTAATATTCTATTGACTATATAGACTATATCTTCTGATCTGCCATCTTTTGGGGGGCTCCTAGGTGTTTCTGTAATTTAGTAATAGTATTAGTGCTACAATAAACATGTCTGATAATGATGAAGAGGATGATGATGTGGGTGAGGTGATGAGAAAGATGATGATGAAGAGAAGGAAGATGAAGAGGAAGAAGATCTTATCAATGAAATCCTGAAACTGCATTTTTATCTTATTTAGACATTCATCTTCTACCTTTGGTTCATTGATTTTTTTCTAAGGACATTTGATTATTTTTCTCAACATTCTTCCTTTTATTTACCATTGCAATTTAATTTTATGTATATAATAGAAAGAATATATCTTCCATGTCTTTGAAGTTAGGTTCTGGAGATTTGTTTTCCCTGTGTTGTACAATTTTCTTGAGAACTCATGTTGTTTTGGTTTTTTTTTAAGATTTATTTATTTATTTATACAAGCACTGGGGACAGCCAGAAGCATGGGAGGGTGAGAGAATTCACCAGAGCCAGAGTGGGGAACAGAACAGGCAGACTGACAAAATACATGGAGAGGTCTCTTGCACCATGTGGGACCCTAGCCAGTGGCCGGGGATCGAACCCGTGCTGCAGAGGCTGCGGGCAGCTTCGTAGCCCAGTGCTCAACCTATGCGCCACCAGGGGAGGCCCTCATGTTGCTTTTTTATGGGTTTTTCCTTATCCCTGTTAATAGCTTAGGGACCCGTCAGTTGTTTGTGTGGCTTCAGTTGTGTGTGGCTCCTCCCCCACTCACTTGTTAGGGGTATCATCTGTCTGGGCAAGGAGCTGGTGGGGTTTCATGGGAGATCATGACCTCTGGTCTCTCTGGACTTCCTCTGGGATAGGCCCAGGGCCTCACCAGTGTGGGAGGGCAATTGGATGGTCTTTGAGGAGATTGTTGGCCCTCTGATCGCATTAGGATCTTCCCTAACACTGGTCTGATATCTCCAAATATTTTTTTTTCTAAGAAAATATTAATATATTTTTCTTTCTTTGCAAGTTGGAGTTGACTTTATCTGCAGTTTATATTTATTATGCATATATAATTGTTCTGCTTCAATAATAATAAGCAACACTATTCATTGAGGAATTGTTTCACTGTCTTTAAAGTCCTGCTGCATGTAAACCTTTAAAACCTAGTGGTTTGCTTCTAGAGTCTCTACTCTGTTGCATTGGTCTATGTGTGTTTTATGTGACAATTTCATAGGCCTTTGTACTATAACTACAACAAGATTGTTTAGCTAGGAGGGATAGTAGAGCAACTACCTTCTTGACAGATTATTTGACTTTATATAGTAGGCATTTTCAATTGAATTTTGAAGTCAGTTGCCTAAAATATGTCCTAATGGTATTTGATTGAAATTGCAAGGAATTGATAGATGAAAGTAAGGAATTAATATTTTATGATATTGAATCTTTTACTTAAGTAAAACGTTTACTTAAGTAAACTATGTATTTCAGTTTATTTAAGACTGTTCTGTTTGTAAGTAGTACTGAGTTTTTAGTACCAAGAGAGGATGTTCCGTATCACAAATCCATTGAAAATTACATGGAAAATCTTACTCAATATAACAATAGAAAGTTATAAAAATGAAATTAATATGTAGCCTTAGGAAGGGAAAATAAAAAATCTTAAGATATTTATATTACATATGATAGTTTGCCTAACAAATTCAAAAGAATGTAGAAATAGATAAATAAGACTTCAAAGAATTTAAAAGCTTTACTAGCTTTATTTTAATATGAAAACCACCAGGGAGGCCTTTAGGATCTTTTTAAAATCTTTTTAAATCTTTTTAAATCTTTTTAAATCCATACTTATTTATATTATACTTATTTATATTATTTATACTTATATTATATTATATACTTATTTATATTATTTAATTTTTAACTAAAGAATGCAGATACAGCTTTTCATCCCTCCTTTTATAGTGTTGAAATACAGGTGTTGAAATCTCTCTCACTTGCTATCATCTATTCCTATTTATCATCTGTCTATATTATTTATCTATCTAAAAGCTGTATTGACAGTTACCTTATCTCTGTTTATTTCAGCTCTCAATTTATTCTTTCTCTGGAGTGATGGCAAGCTGTCATAGTGCTGGTAGTTTAGAAATCACTGTCTAACCATTCCCACTTACTCACTTGGAAGCATTGTCTGCAATGTGACATTCAGTATCCTGTATCTTGACATTTTTAAGGTTTGAATTTCTATTTTTAGACAAAAAATTGAATAGAGTCAACAATAAGACATTGCTTAGTTGCTTCCAAAACACTGAAAAACTATAAAGTTTACCTTAAAGAATACCATCAGAATAGTATGTCTACAGAAATAAAAACAAATTTAAAAAACAACTATGGAAACAAATATAGGTGGGCCATCTAGAGCACTTGGATTCTGAAAAAATGTTTTTGAATATAAAATTTAGTGTATCAAATAGTCAATATTTTCAATGAAAAATATATTTGCATTTCTATTATTAAAATCAAGTGTATTACATTACTGCTGGAGTAGATAATGATTATCCATGTTTCTATAAAATTAGCTACATATGAATTAATTAGCATAAATTCAGTAACTAAGTCAAATGCAATCAGTTACATACAAATTAAGTATAGATGCCTAAATAACTTAGTGCTCTGAAATGGGAGATAATGGTCATTTCAGTCCTGGGTCCTTCAAGAGGTAGTTCAGGGAGTTAAGTAGATTTCAGAGAAGTGTTACTAGAAATTCAAGTTGATGAGTATACAATTTTATTACTTATTTAATGAATAAGAGTTATGAATGATTACATAAAATGTCATTGATTTTGAAAAGTTGATTTGGAAAGAAATTTAATCTCTGACTTTTTTTTTTTTTTGAGATGCTATACCATGGACAAATGTCAAACAAAGGCATGCATCAAAGAAGGTTTGTAAAAACTGAGTGTCCCCCTTGATGATCAATACCCCTAAGTCTTCCCAAGTGTACATGTATTTTAAGTATTTATTGCTATTGCCCCTGGACAGGCATTTCCTCTTAATTAATTAGCACAATTAAACTTTTCTACCTAGAGATGCTGAGACCACTCCATCCCCTAGGGAGGGGAAAACACAGCTAGAAGTGTGAGGTTGAGAAAGGCAGGCCAAGTCCCAGGGCTCTCTGCTCTAAGGTCTTTCACTGGGGGTTTTAGAAATTGGGTCAGTTTCTTAAAAGGAGATGAAAGTAATAGTTATCTCTTAGAGTCGCTATAAGGAATTATAAATTAAAAGCTTAAACATAAAGAAAATTTTACATGTTATTTTGTAATTGAAGTGGATAGATTTCAGAGATATGTAAGGATCTTCTTTACTTCTAAAAAACATATAAAGAATTATTATTTATACAAACTCCTGTCAGTAGATAAGACTATTGATAAATTGATCTCAATTAATATCTTAATGATAAATATAACAAGTAAAAGAGATATTAGTAGTGCCAAAATGAAACTACAAGCACTTAATTTGCAGTTGCAAGGTGGTGTTTGGGGATGCCTTAGAATTCATTTATCGTTCTACTTTATTATCATTATCATTATAAAATTTAGCTCAAAAATCCCATATATAGGTTTCCATAACCTTTGTGTCTTCTTATATTTTCATTTTCCAATATCTTTGGAAAAATATCCTGTTCTAATAAAAATCTTCAGTATTTATTACAGATGTTTTGGTAGGATGCAAACGGCTAAAGGTTTTTAAAAGGTCATTTTGGTAAAATAAGATTGAAAACATTTCAGCAATTAAAAAATAAATCGTTGGTAAGGACTTAGAATCGATGGGTGTAGACTCCATGTTATACAATTATTATGATTAAATAAATAAAAATCCCTTTAAATTAGGACACAGTAAGTTGTTAAGCAAGCTTTTATTTGTTTTTGTTGCACACACACACACACACACACACACATATATATCATTGTTCATGTTTGTACAATGTTTGCTTGCTTTTCTCAGGTGTGTTCCCCACAGAATTTCCACCAACAAGTCAACCTTGCATCACCATAGTTCTTTGTGCTCTTCCTGCCCTTGTTTTGATCCCTCTTCATCTCCCCTGCAGAATGTCTCTGATTTATAGTTGTCTGTTTATTTGTATTTGTTTTGTTATGATTTTTATCATTTTTCCCCTGATCCCTTACTTGGTTCCCCTATATTCCTCCTATAAGTGAAACCATTTACTATTATTTTTCCTTCTGACTATTTTATTCAGTATAATCCCTTCTAGCTTCATCCCTTGTGCTGCAAATCACATTAGTTTATCTTTTTTGATTGCTGAATAGTATTCCATTGTTTATATATACCACATATTCTTGGTCCAGTCATTTATTTTCGGACATTGTGGTTATTTCCAAGCCTTACCTATTATAAATAGTGCTGCAATAAACATAGGGGTGCAGATATCATTTTGAATTGATGGTTTTGATTCCTCTGGGTAGATCCTTAGGAGTGGAATTGTTGGGTCATATGGTAGCTCCATTTTTAGTAGTCTGAAGAATCTCTGCACAGCTTTCCATAGTGATTGACCAGTTTTCATTCCCACCAGCAGTGTAGGAGTGTTCCATTTTCACCATATCCTTGCCAACACTTGTCATTGCTACTGTGTTTTTTTTTTTTTTAATCTGTGCCATTCTCACTGATATAAGGTGGTATCTCATTATGATTTTAATTTCCATTTCCTTAATTATGAGGGATGTTGAACATTTTTTTCACATATCTATTGGCCATTTGCATTTTATCTTTGGAGACATGTTTTTTAAGTTCTTCTGCCCATCTTTTGACTGGATTGTTTACTTTGTATTTGTTGAGCTGTGTGAGTTCTTTGTATATCTTTGCAATCAGTCCCTTATCAATTGTATGGAATGCAAAAAATTTCTCTCAATCAATATGGTATCTTTTTGTTTGGTTAATGTCACTTTTGTTGTACAGAAATTTTTTAGTTTGATGTAATCCCAGCTCTTTATCTTTTCCTTCACTTTCTTTGCTTCAGGGATTGAGTCTTTAAGATATTACTGAGATGTATGTCATGTAGAGATTTACTTATTTTTTTTCTACATATTTTATGGTTTCAGATCTTATGTTCAATTATTTTATCCAATTTGAGTTGATTTCTGTGCATGGTGTGAGGCAGTAGTTTCATTCTTTTGCTTATGGTGGTCCAGTTTTTCCAGCATCATTTATTGAACAAACTGTCCTTGTTCCATTGCATATTCTTTGCTCCTTTGTTAAAGATTAGTTGTTCATACATGTGTGGTTTTTTTCTGGGCTCTCTATTTGATTCCATTGTTCTGTGTGTCTGTTTTTGGTCCTGTACCATAGTGTTTTAATTATTATGGCTTTGTAGTTTGAAATCTGGGAGTGTGATACCTCCATTCTTCTTTGTTTTAGTAAGGAGAGCTTTGACTCCTTGAGGTTTTTTTTGTGAATCCATAAGAATTCTGTCAATATTTGTTCTATTCTTTGAAGAATGTCATTGAGATTTTTATTGGAATAGTGACTGTGTAAATTGCTTTTGGTAGGATGGCCATTTTGATGATATTAATTCTTCCAATCCATGAGCAGGGTGTGTCTTTCTATTTTTTGTGTCTTCTTTAATTACTTTTAACATTGTTTTGTAATTTTCTTTGTATATGTCCTTCACCTTTTTTGTTAGGTTTATTCCCAATTATTTGATTTTTTTTGTTTCAATCATAAAAGGGATGGTTTTCTTGATTTCTTCTTCTTTAAATAGATTGTTTGTGTATAGGAAGGCTACTGATTTTTTTTGTGTTGATTTTTTTATCCTGCTAATTTACTAAACTGGTTCATTATTTTGATTAGTTTTTCTGTGAAGTTTTTGGGATTCTCTATCCATATTATCATATCATTTGTGAATAGTGATAGTTTTACTTCTTCTTTCCCTCTTTGTATTCCTTTTATATATTTCTCTTATCTTATTACTCTGGCTAGGACTTCCAGTATTATATTGAAAAGCCATGGTGAGAGTGGACATCTCTGTCTTGTTCCTGATCTTAAAGAAAAGGATTTAAGCCATTCACCAATGAGAATAAAACTGACTGTGGGTTTGTTGTATATGGCTTTTGTCATGTTAAGGTATGTCCATTCTATTCCATGAATTTCAAGGGCCCTCATACATGGATGTTGAACTTTGTCAAATGCTTTCTCAGCATCTATTGATATGATCATATGGTTTTTAATTTCCTTTTTGTTGATGTATTGTATTACATTATTTTATTTTTGATGTTGAACCATCCTTGTGCCCCTGGATTAAATCCCACTTAGTAGTGGTGTAATATCCTTTGATGCATTTTTAGCTTCTGTTGGCAAGGATTTTATTGACAATTTATTTATTTATTTTTTTAAAGAGTTATTTATTTTATACAAGAACCAGGGTACAGGCCAGATGTGCGGGAGGGTGAGAGGATTCACCACAGACAGAATGGGGAGCAGAACAGGCAGACTGATGAAATACACTGCTGAGGGGAGCAGTGGGTGCAACAGGAGAGGTCTGCCGCTCCATGTGGGACCCTCGCCGACCTGCCAAGATAGAACCGGTGCTACAGAGGCTATGGACGGCTTCACAGCATGGCACTCAACTGCCTGCGCCACCAGGGGAGGCCCAACAATTTTTACATCAATGTTCATGAGGGAGATTGGCCAGTAGTTTTCAATTTTTTTATTGCCTTTTGTTTGTTTTGCTACTATTGTAATCTTGGCTTTATATAACATATTTGGTAGTATTCCTTCTTTCTCAATTTTTGAAGACATTTGTGTAGGATAGGCACTAGTTCATTTTTGAACATTTGTTGGAATTCATTTGTGAAGACATTTGGCCCTGGGCTTTTATTTCTGGGGAGTGTTTTGATTAGTGTTTCAGTTTTACTGTTTGTAATTGGTCTGTTTAGGTGTTATAGTTCTTCTTCATCTAGTTTTGGATGATTATATCATTCTAGGAATGTGTGCATCTCTTCTAAGATTGTTGAACTAATTTGCATATAAATGTTCATATTAAATCTCTGATAATTCTTTTGATTTCTACTGAGTCTGTTATAATTTATTCTCTTTCATTTATGATCACATTTACTTGTGGTTTCTCCTGTTTTTTTTTCTTCATGAACCTGGATAGTGGTTTTTGTTTATTTTTTCAAACAACCAACCTTTTGTTGATCTCTTGGGTTTTTTTTTTTAATTTCTATTTTGTTTATTTCTGCTTTGATTTTTATTATTTCCTTTATCTACTGGTTTTTGAGTTTTCTTGTTCTTTTTGTAGTTCTCTAAAATGGGAGATTAATTGTTTATTTGAGTTCTTTCATGCTTCTTGATGTGAGCATGTATTGCTATATACTTTACTTTTATTGTTGCTCTTGCTGTGTCCAGAATTTTCTGGAAAGTGATATCTTCATTATCGTTCAACTAAAAGTGTTTTTTTAATTTCTTCTTTTATCTCCCCCTTAATCCATTTGTCTTCCAGTAGTGTGGATTTCAATCTCCATGAAGTGGGAAGGTTCCTTGCCTTCTTTTCATGATTTATTTCTAATTTGATACTTTTATGATGAGAGAAGATAGTTGGAATGATATTGATCTTTTTTATTTTTATTTTTACATTTTAAAAAAGATTTATTTATTTATGCATACAATAATTGGGGTGTAGACCAGAGATGTGGCGTGTGAGAGGATTCACCAAAGACAGTGGGAAGCAGAACAGGCAGATCTACTGAAATATACTGTTGAGGGAAGCGGCTGGCAAGACAGGAGAGATTGGCTTTGCCATGTGTGTTGCTCCCTGGCTGGCTGGGGATCAAACTTGTGTTGCACGTGGCTGGCAATAGCTTGATAGCCTGTATCTTTTTTTTTTTTTTTAGATTTTATTTATATAAGAACCGGGGTATAGGCAAGATGTGTGGAAAGGTGAGAGGATTCACCAGAGGCAGTACAGGGAACAGAACAGGCAGAAGGACAGAAGTACACTGCTGAGGGGAGCAGTGGGTGCGACAGAAGAGGTCTGCCGCGCCATGTGGGATTCTCTCTGGCCAGCCAGGATCAAATGGGCGCTTCAGAGGCTGTGGACAATTTCACAACGTGGTGCTCAACTGCCTGAGCCACCAGGGAGGCGCAATAGCCTGTGTCTTTAACCCTTGCTCTACCAGGGAGACCCAGAATGATTTTGATCTTAATGTATCTGTTGATGTTTGTCTTGTGGCCCAATATGTGATCACTTCTGGAGAACTATCTGTGTGCTCTTGAGAAAATGTTTACTTGTGTTTTATTGTGTGCAGTGTCCTATAGATGTCTGTTAAGCCCATGAGGTATAGGTGTTTACTTAGGGCTCTACTGTCTACGTGTATTTTTTGTCTCAGTGATCTGTCCATTGGTGAGCATGAGGTGTTGAATTCTCCAGAACTGATAAAAATTGTCTTATATATTTTGGTGTTTCTTCATTTGGTGAGTATATGTTGATGAGTGTTATATCTTCCTGATGTATTGTCCCCGTAGTATTAGTGTGTATTGTCCATCTATGTCTCTTTTTTCCTTTCTTAGTTTGAAATCTTTTTCACCTGATATGATTATGGCTGTTTCTGCCTTCTTTTTTTGTCCATTTGCTTGTAGGATTGTTTTCCAAACTTTTACTTTCAGTCTATGTTTATCTTTTATTAATATTAACTGTGTTTCCTGGAGACAGCAAAAGTTGGATTTTGTTTTTTATCCAGCCTGCCACTTGGTGTCTTTTATTGATGAGTTTAGCTCATTTACATTTAGAGTTAATATTGATACATTGGCCTCTGTATTTGCCATTTTGTTTATCTTTTTGTGATTTTATTACTTGCCTTATTCTGTTCTTATTCATTCCTGTTGGTTTTATCTTTGGGACTCCTGATAGTATTTTTTGGATTGGGGGTTTAGTAGTAATGAACTTCTGGCCCTTCTGTTTGTATGAAAAGGTCCTTATTTCTACTTGACAGTGGAAGGAGAGCTTTGAAAGTTAAAGTATTCTTGGTTAACATTTGTTGTCTTGGAGTTTGTTCACTATGTCACTCCATTCACTTCTTGCTTGCATTGTTTCTTTGGAGAAGTCTGATGTCAGCCTAATTGGTTGTCCTTTATAGGTAATCTTTCTTCCCCCCTTGTCAGCTTCATTATTTTCTCCTTGTCTTGGACTCTTGGAAACTTTACTACTATGTGTGTTGCTGTAGTTTTTCTTTCATTGTGATAATTTGGTGTTCTTCTAGCTTCCTGTATGTCTATTTTCATTTCTTCCATCATGTTTGGAAAGTTCTTTTTGATAACCTCCTTGAGTAGTTTTTTTGGTTCCTTTGTCTCTCTCCTCACCTTCTGGGATTCTTATAACTCCTATGTTTCCTTTTCTCATGGTGTCACATAATTCTCAAAGTGTTTCTTCATTGTTTTTCCTTCATACTTCTCTTTCTTTTTTGGTTCTCTTTTTATTTCTGTGTCTTTGAGAGTACTGAATTGTTCTTCCATTTTATCACTTCTATTTTCATTGCTTTTCCCAGAGTTCTTTATTTCTTTCAGTAATCAATATCATTCTTCAGTTCATTAACTATATTTCCCATGTCATTCTTTCCTTTTCACCTTCTTAATGTTTTTTAATCATGACAATTTTAAATTCTGTATTTGGCAGGCAGAGAAGTTGAGTTCTGGTGACTGATTTTCTTTTTGTGGTATGTCCTTCCCCTGAGGGCCTGCTTGTTCATTTGTATTTTTCTTTCTCCCTATTGCTCATTTTCTAATGTGTCCTATCCATTGGGACACTGTGCCACTGGTACTGGCAGGCATCTTTTTGGGGTACTCCTTCTGGGATGTCATGAATTGGTGGCCAGAATGTCCAGCACTATAATGGCAAACGCCACAAGTGTAGTGATGCTGTGGATATGTTGATGGATGCTGTCCCTGAAGATTCCCTCCTTCTGTATTTACTCAGTCCCAGAAGGGGATCGTGTGGTCCTTGACTTCCAACAATGGCATGGGGGCTGTACTTTCCTAGTGCCCACTGTTCACCTTGTCTCTACTAAGTTCCAAAACATGGTGTAGGGCCTGCAGCAGACTTTCTTGGGGGAGTACTATACTGCTCACCTTTGTTTGTGGAGCCCACCCTCTCTCAGTTCCTGTTTTAGTTGCTTTTTAGAAAAAGTTTTTATAAAAAAACACTTGATGTTTGGTGAAGATATAATGAGAAGAGGGACCATATGAAGATATGAGATTAAGAATAGATTTCTTGATAAGATTGCTGAATTGACAAACATACAGCAGTAACTATTAATTTTAGTAATAGAAAATAAATATATTTTCTTTGAAATTTAAAATAAGATTTCAAGAATGTCAGAAAGTGTAAAGCTTATGTCAATTTAACAATGACACTTGAAATATGTTCCTCAAACTTCCTTACCACAGAACTGGTCATTTTCTGATTCAGGCAAAACTTTCTCCAGGTGGAAGCAAATGACTCACAACCTAGTCTTGATACAGCAGTTTTTGTCAATTTCACCTTGTTACCAGGATGTCCTCCAGCCATGGGATCTATCAGTGATGTCTCACCTTGAATCTCTTTCATGAAGTCCTTATTTGATCACCAGAAAACACATTCTGTGTTTTGCTATTAATTGAACATAGTCACCTCTGTCACAACTGTCTCCAAGCTCCAAGAGTAAGTCATTTTTTAATTTTTTTTGGCATAGAAAAACTGGGGTATAGGATAGAGTTGGGGGGATGTGAGAGGACTCACCTGAAACAGAGTGGGGATAAGAACATGCAGATTTACTCAAATACACTGCTAAGGGAAGTAGTGGGAGAGACAAGAAAGGTTTGCTGCTCCATATATGGGCTAGCTCCCTGGTCAGGAATCAAAATCAGGGCACAGATGTGATAGGGCTGCGACTTAACCCCTAGGCCACCAAGAGGCCCCAAAAGTAAGTCTTTAAAAGTTTCTCCACATACCTCATGTTGCCATGCCCTCCAAACTGCATGGTAGAAATTATTTTTGGAACTGCCTCTTACTTACCATTTACAGGATGTGTGAGAATAATACTCAAATATTTTTCTTTTTTAATGAAAAAGTGGCTGTCTTTGTTAGTCTTTAACTCACTGACTTCTATGTTTTCTTTGGCATACACTGGAATGGATAGCAAGCTAATAAGCACAAAACAAATTTTATATTTTCAGTATTCTTGTCATAGAAAATCTTCATCTACCCAGTCCTGAACTCTCTTGATTGATTGCCAGAAGTAGTTAACCACTGACAAAATCCACTGGCTATTTTGTTTCTACTAATTAAGAGGCAGCATTCTAAAGCATTTATTTTGGAGATAAAAATTTTAGAGATAAAAAATTCCCAATCATGACATAATCTGTAGCAAATGTTCTGCATGATATTGGTAAAAAATACAGGTTAGCCAGATTTTCTATATCATTAAGAATATATCTTTCAACAAAAGTCCCAGAATTCTGCAAGTAGTGCATCTGATGACATCAGTGATCTAGATACCACATTCACTGTGCCATTCTTTAAAGGCTTTCCAAGTTCAAAAGAAGAAAAAATGTTTCTGGATTTATACCAAAAACAGTTTTACATACTTTCCAACTGATCATATTTGATCTTTTAAATTTTTTTTAAAAATCACATCATATGATACCAAGTTTATAGATAGATTTATCAAAAATACATGCAAAACTTTGATAAAGTACTGAGTTTAATTTCTTTTTTTTTCTTTAAGATTTGTTTATTTATTTATACAAGCACTGGGTACAGTCAGAAGCGCGGGAGGGTGAGAAAATTCACCAGAGCCAGAGCAGGGAACAGAACAGGCAGAGTGATGAGATACACTGCTGAGGGGAGCAGTGGGCGCGTCAGGAGAGGTCTGCGTGCAATGTGGGACCCTCGCAGGCGGCCGGCAATGGAACTGGCACTGCAGAGGCTGCGGGCAGCTTCGCAGCCCAACACTCAACCGCTGCTCCACCGCGGAGACCCCTGAGTTTAATTTCTTTTCAAAATATTCAAATAAGTAAATTTTAAAATTTTAAGTTAATGTAAAACATACTGTACACAACCCAGACTGCTGAGACACTGAACCTGCCCCTGGGAGGATGCCAGACTCTTGCCTGGCTATAGACTTTGCAAACTTTCCGGAGACTCTACCAGCACCTGCACACACCAGCCAGAGGATTTATAACCTTCTAAGAAACCCTGCTTGTACTTGACCAGAAAGAGGAGAATCCTGACCTGTGAGGGCGTAGGGATCACACACAGAGAAATCCTTACATATAGAGGTTCAAATGCTGAAAATGGGGAGAAAGAAAAACCCATAAAATGGCAACAAGACTTCTCAAGGGAAGTACAACAGAGAGCAAGAGAGAATAAATCTGAACAGTTATTTCTCCAAAAAACTAAATGGACATAGAACTAAACAGACAATTCTTCACAGAAGACATTCAGACTGCAAGCAGGCACATGAGAAAAATGTTCACCATCACTTAATATTAGAGAAATGTAATCCAAACCAAAATGAGATGTCATAGCATACCTGTGGAACTGGCCCTCATGGAAAAGACTATAAATAGCAAGCGTGGGTGAAGATATGGAGAAAAGGGAACCCTCCTACACTGCTGGTGGGAATACAAACTGCTATAGCTGTCATGGAAAGAAATATGGAAGTGTCTCAAAACAATAGATTTGCCACTCAACCCGGTTAATTCCATTCCTAGGCATCCATCAAAAAAAAAAAAAAAATCATTCAAAAACACTAGTTCAAAAGGAAACCTGCATGTTTGTTGCAGCAATTTTTAAACTATAGCTAATTATAGAAACATGTGCTCCTCCTAAACAGATGAGTGAATCCAGAAGATGTGGTATATATACACAATGGAATACTATTCAGCAATAAATGCTAATTGTGGCAACATGGTTGGAACTGAAAGAATAATGCTAAATGAAGTAAGACAGAAGGAGAAAGATAAATATCAGATGGAATCACTCATTAGTGGAATATAAAGTAACTAAACTAAGATTGAAATAAAGACAAGCTTAAAAAGTAACACTTGATAACTGACTGCAGAACTGAAGCGCCAAGTGGTCCAGGGCATGTGTGAAAGGTAAGAAATAAGAGTGAAGGAAGTACAATAATGTATTGTGGTGGAATATGGGTGAGTTGGTGGTGGATGAACGATGGAAGAAATATATGAAGGGGATACCCCAATATTAATTTAATGAGAAATAGATGAATTAATAAAATAAAATAAAATCCAAGGAGAATAGCCAGTAAAAATCAGTAAAGTTAAAATATACTAATAATTAAACAAAATCATAAGTAATTATATTAAAAGAGATTATTTAATGACTAAATAATCAACCAATCAAACAAAAAATACTGACGTAATTTAGGGGAAGAATCAGCAATATTATAAATATCATGATTTTTATTCAATGTTGAAGTTTATTGTAAATGCAATAAAGTACATAAAAGAAATAAGATAAAAGATTTAGAAATAAAGTGTTCTTTATAGACAATGTGATGTTCCACATAAAAGGTCCAAGAGAATCAACAAACTAGAAAAATAATGACATTTTTGCAAGTATTGTGGATGCAAAATTTACATGAAAAGTCAATAGTGGATCTTCTCATGCAAGTAATAAACATTTGGGACTTCTTTTTAAAAACAATGAATTTATTTTTCCCTTTAATATTAAAAGAATCTATTTATTTTTTAAAATAGTTTCTGTTGACCAAACAGTGGGAGGAGAAAAAAGATCTTTAATTGGACCTAACATTTCTCCCAATGTTATATTATTGTTCTAGTACAAAGTTATTATTATTTTTTTGAGACAAGATTGGCTTACATCATAGTAGTTTTTTAGGAGTATGATTTCACACCTCTTCAAATGTATGCTTCCACAACAAAATACCGATAACCTTTCATAAAGACCAATGGACAAACTCTATCTTTTGATCCTATTTCTTCTTCAGTTTTGGTAACCTTGATTTGGCAATGAGAATCCAAGTTTTTTTTTTTTTTTTTTTTTTCTGTTCCTTTATTTTGTTTCTTTATATACCACGTAAGAGTAAAATAAATCAATACTTGTTTTCTATTATGTCTTATTTTGCTTAGCACACTCCCCTTAAGTTCCATCCAATCTTAAATGACAAGATTTAATCCCCTTTAACAGCTTCAATATTTCATTGTATATATACCCCATATTCTTTGTTCAATCATCCCTGGTTGGACACACCAGTCATTCCTATACATTGACTATTGTAAACAGTTTTCATAGTCTTCAGATAAATATCTAAGACTGGAATTGATAGTTTGTATGTTAGATTTATGTTTTTTATTATTATTATTTATTTATTTATTTATTTGTTTGTTTGTTTGTTTGTTTATTTATTTATGTAAGCACTGGGTACAATCAGAAGCGCGGGAGGGTGAGAGAATTCACCAGAGCCAGAGCGGGGAGCAGAGCAGGCAGAAGGACCAAAGTACACTGCTGAGGAGAGCAGCGGGCAGCAGGAGAGGTCTGCGCGCCATGTGGGACCCTCCTCTGGTGGCCAGGGAGCAGCCAGGGATCATACTGGCGCTGCAGAGGCTGTGGGCAGCTTCGCCACCCAGTGCTCAACCGCTGCACCACCAGGGAGGCCCTAGATTTATATTTTTTAATTTGAGAAAGTTTCATACAATTTTCATAGAGGCTAAACCAGACCAGTGCATCCCTTTTCTGGCATAGTTCCCAGGTTCTGAGGTAGATGACATAGGAGTAAATCCACAGAGTAAGTCTCTTGCCCCTGATGTCCTGTCTCATCTTGAGGTCCAATCTTTCAATGTTGTTCCTAGCCAGAATGTATCTTATATTTTCCAACATTTTTGAATCATTCTGTCCCTTTCCCTTGTAGAGTCACTGATCTTTATTCCTCAGTTCTTTTCAAATTCAAATTACTCCAATATACATGTTGATTTGTTTTGCCTGCATTGTCTTCATTATTTTTGTTGAGCATATGACCACTCTGGTCAAATTATGTTGACCAGAGTGATACTCAGTAATTTTAATTACAATGGTGAATTGGCCACAGTGTAAGCTCCACTCAAAAAGAAATTTTAAAATATTTTGATAAGAAATTTTAATTAACATGCTTAATCATTTCTGCATATCTAAATATTGTAAGCGAAACTGTAAAGACTGTCCAAAAATTTAATTTGTTCTGTAATTTTAATTAACAGGATTCTTTTGATATAATCATTTTGGCCTTTAAAAGATGGAACTGAAAATAAAGTTGTCTATTTACATAATCAAGAAATAAATTAAATAGATTAACACTAACATCTTGCTTTTTGTCTATTTTACTTAATAGATACAAAACATTCATGACTTTGTGGGAGTTACATGTACCTCTTGGTAGTATTTTATTATGACTTAAATATTTTTAAATCTATAGTTATACTTACATCTTTATACGTTTATCAATGATCATTTGTGCGTGTATGTGTGGGTATAATGGTTTTTCACTTGTTCCCAATTCACTTTTTAGCTCTGTGACTTTCTTTCATGTTGAAAGCATTCAGACGTTCTGAAAGAGATTTTTGCAATTTGACTTTTCTTCTAATGAAATGCTGCAGTTTTTGGTCCCTGCAAACATTAAAAAGCCTCATTAAAAGCATATAATCCTCATGTAAGCTTCATTCTTAATTGCTCATTATTTTAATCTTTATTTCAGTGTCATTAATTAGAAATTTCAGAACTTGGCAGCTGCAACATGTACCATTAAGACGTTTTATAGCATATTCAATTTTACTTTTTATGCATTTATTTGAAATATTAGGTATTAGCCATTTCCTAAAAGATATAAAAATACACACTATTTATTTATTGCTAACAACCAATAAGTATCTTTAACATTTTCAAAATCCAACATGGTTTTTTAAAAATATTTATTTGTTTATTTATACAAGAACGGGGGTACAGGCCAGATTCGTGGGAGGGTGAGAGGGTTCACCAGAGACAGAGTGGGGAGCTGTAGGGTAAATGGTTTTTCAGGCTTTTCTTCCTTTCCGCTATTAGGATTGCCCTGCCTGATGGAGTACCTGCAGTTGTTACATTGTTGCAAGCTGTTTTATTTACTTCTGTGGGCCATTTGGGAGAGGTATTGAGATAGTCACAGAGAGAAGCAGCAGCAGGAGAGAGGCAAGAGAGAGAAGGGGCATAAGAAGCCAGAGAAGCCCAGAGTGAAGACTTGCTGGGGGCTTGGAGGCCTACGGGTCTCCTGGCCCCCTGGCACTCCTGCCTGCCATGTACCTTGTTGCTGCAATGCATGTAATGCTCAATAACAGCCTGAGAAAGCTGCCGACTCTCCTTTACCCGTCTGCTGGATCAGAAAACTTCCCCTGTGCCTGTCCTGCCACTACAGGAACAGAAAAGGCAAATGACCGAAATACACTGCTGAGGGGAGCAGCGGGCGAGACAGGAGAGGTCTGCGGTGCCATGTGGGACCCTTGCCAGCCAGCTGGGATTGAACCGGCGCTGCAGAGACTGCAACCAGCTTCACAGCACGGTGCTTAACAGCCTGCACCACCAGGGGAGGCCCAAAATCCAACATGTTTTAATATAATCTTAGAAATTTGCAAGTAAATAGAATTAAATTTGACATATGGTTTTATTAAGAGTGTAGGAACCATAACTCACAAAATGGTAATTATTCCAACAAGTTTGTTAATTTTCTGTGCTCATAACACCATACAAATTTCCAAGCATAACATACTTTTCGTAAATCTTTAGCTGATAGAGTGATTATTTAGTTACATTTAATTAATATTTTCAGTTGAGCTAATATTAGTGTACCTTCATCAGGTATTGTCACCATAGTGCACCCACTATAATTTCACCCATAGTCCAACGCATAAACTGTTTGTGCTTCCTTCCCTCTTCGTTTTTACCCCCAGCCCCTTTGGAAGCTTTAGTTCAATAGTCAGTTTTCTTTTCTTTTATTTTTAAAGATTTATTTATTTATTTATACCACCACTGGGTACAGTCAGAAGCGCGGGAGGGTGAGAGAATTCACCAGAGCCAGAGCAGGGAGCAGAGCAGGCAGAATGACGAAGTACACTGCTGAGGGGAGCAGCTGGTGACAGGAGAGGTCTGCGTGCCATGTGGGACCCTCGCCCGGTGGCCAGGGATTGAACCAGTGCTGCAGAGGCTCCGGGCAGCTTCACTGCCCAGCGCTCTACCACTGCGCCACGAGGGAGGCCCTCAATAGTCAGCTTTCAAAGGTTGGGTTTATAATTCTTTAGTTGATTAAATAAAATAAAATTTGTAAAAAAATACAAAAATGATTAAATCTTCTCAAAATTAATTGAGATTTATTGTTCATGAATTAAATTTAAACACTCACCCTGAAAAGAACCTTCAAATCATAGACGGTAACTTTCTGAGTCCTTGGCTGTGTGCATCTGAGCTGCCTCAGCCATTTACTGTGTGCAGAGATGTCCCAAATCCTTATTAAAAGTGTTTGTACCCCAGGAAATCCTACTATGACCAAGTTTCTGAGAAGATTTGAGTAGGAATGGTATTGATGGGTTTCATCATTTATAAAATCAGGGGTTCTGATAAAAGAACTAGGGCCTCCCTGGTGGCCCAGCGGGTTGAGCGCAGTGCTATGAAGCTGTGTGCAGCCTCTGCAGCGCGAGTTTGATTCCAGGCTGGCCAGGGAGAGTCCCACATGGCACAGCAGAACTCTCCTGTCTCTCCCGCTGCTCCCCTCAGCAGTGTATTTCAATCAGTCTGCCTGTTCTGCTCCTCTCTCTGTCTCTGGCGAATTCTCTCACCCTCCTGTGCCTCTGGCCTGTACCCCAGCTCTTGTATAAAAATAAATAAATCTTTTAAAAAAATAAAAAGATAAAAGAAGTAAAGCTTTGAAATTTCCCAGTCCTGCACCTGCCTAGCACCATCACTAACCCACTATAGTTGGAGTGCCAACCTGAATAAATTCCAGCACGCCGCCTGAGATGGCCACATGGAACAACACTGTACACACATACACACTAATGGAAGGTTAGAAAAGTTGCTCTTTTTTTTTTAAAATATTTATTTATTTATTTATACAAGCACTGGGTACAGTCAGAAGCGCGGGAGGGTGAGAGAATTCACCAGAGCCAGAGCAGGGAGCAGAGCAGGCAGAAGGACCGAAGTACACTGCTGAGGGGAGCAGCGGGCGGCAGGAGAGGTCTGCACGCCATGTGGGACCCTCCTCCGGTGGCCGGGGAGCAGCGGGGGCTCGAGCTGGCGCTGCTGAGTCTGCTGGCAGCTTCGCAACCCAGCGCTCAACCGCTGCGCTAACGGGGAGGCCCAAGTTGCTCTGTTTTTATAAAGTTTTAGAAAAGTATATTTTGGTGAAAAAATCCTCTTGCTTTCAAGTTACATTTAATTTTATACTGATGGGATTTATTTTTTTTTTTTTACAGATTTATTTTCATTTATTTATACAAGCACTGGGTACAGTCAGAAGCGCGGGAGGGTGAGAGAATTCACCAGAGCCAAAGCGGGGAACAGAACAGACAGACTGACAAAATACACTGCTGAGGGGAGCAGCTGGCGCGACAGGAGAGGTCTGCGTGCCATGTGGGACCCTCGCCGGTGGCCGGGGATCCAACCGGTGCTGCAGAGGCTGCGGGTCAGAGCCCAGCGTGTAACTGCTGTGCAACCAGGGAGGCCCCTATACTGATGGAATGTTAATGGTGTTTGTTGTTTCTGTTTGGTGGTGTTCTGAAAACAAGTTATTTTGGTACATTGCATATTCTTTTTGAAATTTAAAAGCTATTTAGTCAAGATGGGAGAGCTTGTATTCACATAAATGAAATGAAAAGTGTTCCTAAATATTTTGTTCAAAAATACACATTATCAAGGAAAAACAAACATGTTCCTATCAAAGAGTTCCAATGTTTGTTTCACGGATCCTTGAAGCAAAATTCTGTAAACTATTTCTATAAAGAGCCAGATAGTTGCTGTATGAGGCTTTCTAGGTCTTGTGATCTTTGTATCAAATTCTCAAATCTGTCCTAGACATAAAATCTGTCTAGCCAGAAAGTAGTTGCTCATAAATAAATGCATATGTAATCAAATGCCCAGGATTTTGTTTCAATAGATTTTTCTTTTATTTTTTATTAATTAATTACTTTCTTGTATAGAACAATTGGCGGGTAGGCCAGAAGCACCGGGGGGATGAGGGAATCCAGCAGAGACAGACTGGGGAGCAGAACAAATGGATCTACTGAAATACACAGCTGAGGGGAACAGTAGAAATTTAGAAAACCTAAATAAGGGACCAGGAGAAAGACTAACTATAATAAAGTAAAAATCAAAATCAACAAGCAACTGTAAACCAGGGACACACTACAGGAAGGAAGGAGGGAGTAGGATCAAAACAAGGGGGGAGGGTGGGAATTGTATGGGGACTATAACCAATATGAAAATGCATACATTCTGCAAAAATGAAAAATGATGTAAAAATATATAAAATAAAACAAAAAAAAATATTGCAAAGGAAAAAAAAAAAGAAAAAAAGACAAGAGAGGTCTGCTGTGCCTTGTGTGGGTTAGTTCCCTGGCCAGGGAGTGAACTCAGGCCACAGCAGTGATAGTGCTGAGATTTAACCCCAAGGCTACCAGGGAGGGGCCTAGAATTTTTTTTTTTTTTTAATAAAACCTCCCAATTTAACCTACCTTTGTTCTCTCCTTTTTTCCATAAAATGTCTCAATAGAGACCTATGTTTACGGTCTCCATTTTGTTTTATTTAAAGCTCATCATCATCCATTTTTCATCCTCGGTGTGTGGAAGACAGTTAATTTTTCAGTTCCTTTTGCACTTTTTCAGTGTTTGAGTTATTGCAGCTTTCTTAAAACTCTGGCAAGTTTGCAATTCCTCCCTTCTCCCATCTTTTTTGCAAAGCTTACTAATGCTAGGTCCTCTTCCTCCATTTTCTTTTTTAAAAAAAAATATTTATTTATATATACAAGAGTTGGGATGTAGGCCAGAGGTGTGGGGGGTGAGAAGATTCACCAGAGACAGAGTGTGGAGCAGAACAGGCAGATTGACTGAGATACAATGCTGAGGGGGAGCGGCTGGCAAGTCAGGAGAGGTCTGCTGCACCATGTGGGTAGCTCCCTATTTGGGGGTCCAACTCCTGCTGTGATGGCTGCTTATACATTCATAATGCTGAGATTTAACACCTTGCTTCACAGGGAGGCTCTTCCTCTATTTTCTTTATGACACTGAGGAAAACATTTCAGTCTCAGGTTCAGTCTTATCTTATTTTCTCCTTATTCTTCACTTCCTCCTTGTGTAGCCTCATTTATTCTTGTATCCTTACCTACCACCACTGGTGTTTCTTCAATATTCATCTGCACTTTAGAAGCAAATTCAAAGCTACTATTATTAGCACTGCTACTGTTGTTAATATGATCGTTATGACTATAATAGCCATTTCCAGTAGCTGTCACCTATTGTGCCTATGAGTTTTTTTTTCACTCTCCAAAGGGTACACGTTCCAGGAAGCTAAGAACCAATTCTGCACCAATTTACTTATGAGGTCTTTTCCTTAATAGAGTTTAAGTGAATCAAAATTAGGAAAGCAAATGCTTTGAGTTTTAATTCTAGGGATCATATTTATAGGAATTTAACAAATAATTCAAATATTTGCTTTAACATTAATCACCATTGTAAAAATATTATAAGAAGAAATTTCCTCTCACTTGGTTAAAATCATAGTAACTGAAGAGGGATAATGTAATGTTTCAGAATTGTTTACAGTCAATTATTGTAATCTATGGGAGCTTTTTTTCTTCTTTAATTTTTCAGAAGAGTTTTAGAAGGATAAGTATCTGTTCCTATTTGAACTTTTGGTATAACTCACCACTGAAGCCACTGTTCCTGTGCCTTTGTTTTTTGGGAGAATTTTTATTTCTGTTTAATCGCTCTTACTTATAATTGGTTTGCTCACACTTTCTATTTTTTCCTGATGCAATCTTTGAAGGTTGTATGGTTCTAAAAATTGTCCATTTCTTGTCAGTTAACCAATTCATTGCCATGAAAATGTTCACAGTAATCTTGTATGATCCTTGTGTTTTTGAGATGTCTGTTTCAATTTCTTTTCTTTTGTTTCTGTGTCTTTTTATTCATGTTCTCCCCTTTAACTTAATAAGCCTAGCTAAGAGTTTCTTTTATTTATGTTTTCAAAAAACAAGCTTTTGGGTTCATTTCTTTCCATCTATAGTTTTTTTTTTTTTAATTTAATTTGCACTTCTTTCTCTCATTCCTTACGGTTTTAAGGTTACATTATATCTGAGAACTTTTTTGATTTCTTGACATAGGTCTGTATTGCTGTATACTTTTCTCTTAATTTTACCTGGCTATATCCCATAGCTTCTCATGTAATTCATGTCTTCATTTTCATTTCTCTCCAGGTATTTTTATTTTTTAAAAGATTTTATTTAAGTCCTCCTCTGGTGGTGCAGGCAGTTGAGCGTCACACTGCGAAGCTGCCCTTAGCCTATGCAGCTCCAGTTCGATCCCGGCCGCTGGTGAGGTTCCCATATGGTGTGCAGACCTCTCCTGCCACGCCCGCTGCTCCCCTCACCAGGGTATTTCCTCGGTCTGCCTGTGCTGCTCCCTGCTCTGGCTCTGGTGAATCCTCTCACCCGCCCATGCTTCTGACTGTACCCAGTGCTTGTATAAATAAATAAATAAATCATTACAAAAAGAAAGAAAAGAAAAGAACATGAAAGAAGGAAGCACCAAGATTTGACTGCTATATAGCAACTATTAAATCTTGCTGGTCAAAAATGTAAATATTCCCTATCCTGGCTGTGGCATCTTTTTCAGGGTTAGTCTGTCATGTGTTAGTGCTGAGCTCTGGGAGAAATTCCTTCTCTGTTGTTCTCAAAGACCCTTAGTTTATCCTTTGGGATATTTTTCACTGATCTGTGTTCTTCGGGCCATACCTGTAGTGGATGTCAAAGATTAGGCATCCTTTAAACCTATATATTTCACAACCTGGTCCTGGGTATGTTGGTTGAAAAGTGTCCCCATTATTCTACCTGTAGCCCAGATATGTCCATATCCTAGTCTCTGGAACCTGTGATATGATGTTAATATGTAGTTAAGTTAAATATCTCAAGATGAGAACATTCTGGATTATCTGAATGCACCCAAAATCCAGTGACAATACAGTGGAGAAGGGCCACATGTAGTAGAATGAATTTGGATCACTCCTTAACTCCATGCACAAAAATACATTCAAAATGGATTAAATACTTAGATTAACATCTATAACAGTAAAATATATAACAGAAAACACTGGCCCTACATAGCATGACATCAATGATAAAGATGCCTTGGAATGGTTCTGGTATAAATAATGGGGAGACATAATCTAAAATTAACCCACCATGATTTGACTAATAGGGAGTGGGTCATGAAGGGAGCCAGGCAGATACCCCCTCCTCTCATGGGCCTAATGACAGTTACAGCGTCTCCTGGGAAGATTTATGTTGTGGATCTCACCCTGAAATAAGTATTCAGCTTTCATCTTTTATTGTTTCACTTCCCTTTCTTATCACATTCACAATTTGGGTTTTCAACTTCCAAATAAAATATTGACACTTTAATAGTGTTCCTAAGGTTTTATGTTCTAGAGGACCTGAGTGAAAATTGTAGGTGTTTGATTTATAGCCCCTATTCAATTCTATGTCTCAGTGGCAAAAAACAAGTTCAATTTCTGTGTTTAGCACAGATAACTGCTAATTTCTTGATTCCCTCACTCAACTTAAGCAGTTCTCTTAGTTTACTGATGGATAATGTGAATATATTTGGTCTAGGGAGGTTAGTAAAGGTTTCATCTCCTGCTTATTAAATTTCAAAATCATGTAGTTTTCCGACACTGTAAGTACCTGATTTCTCTCTCTCTTTTTTTTTTTTTTCTTTTCCTTCCATTTCTGCTTACAGTTTGGCTAATTCTTATCTGCAATCATCTCAGAGTCCTCTAATTATCTCCTCTGATGACTGTATAATTTGCTGCAGCTAGAGCATTTTCTTCTTTATGGAGATTTAATAGACTAGAAAGAACACTGTTAACTTGGTAGATAGATTTGTATTTAAATTGTAACTTCCTACTGAGATATACTTCATTTTTATTTTAAAATACTGTTTGTAAATTATTCATCTTATATGACTGAATTAAGTTTTCAATTGACAATGCCTATAAGAATCCAGCTAATATGAGGCAATATTAGAATAAATAATGACATTTTGTTGTTGTTATGAAGTCTTAAGAGATGTAACAGTCTAAATAATTTAATATGTAATTAGATACTTAAAACAATTATGGTTAGATTGCTTCGACAAGTGATTTCTGAAAGCTGTGGTGGACTTACACCATTGAATACTACTCAATTATAACATAAAGGATGGAATTTTGCCTTATGTGGCAATATGGACAGAACTTGAGATAATGCTAAGTGAAATAAATTAGGATAAAAATAAATAAATGATTATCTCACATGCTGGACATAAATAAAGAAAACAAATAGACAAAAGCAAGCTCAAGGATTCTGACAACAGAATTGAGGTTACCAGAGAGGATCATGGGAGGGAATAGAGGCCACCCAGTAGAGGCTGTAGTAGAAAGTTTTGAGTACTTTGATAGAGGGAATGAAAATAGGCACATTTTGAAAAGTGTGAACCTGTACACATAAAACATATACAGTGTTTTAAACCAATGTTATCTCAATAAAAATAATGAACATGTTTAAATTAAAAAAGTATGATTTTGCATACCTAATATTTTAAATCAATGAGTTTATTACCAATGTATAACTTAATCTCTATCCATACACTCATTTTATTTCAGTGTGGAAGAAATATCTGTATGAAATAATAATATGTATTAAATGGATATGTATTTTAATGCATTTAATGTGTATTAAAGGAAGAAAAATAAAGATCAGTTACGGAAAGGGTAAAAGTTATAAAATAGAAAGGTATCTCAGAAGGAAAAAATGAGATGCAGTTTATTCATCCATTTTGTTTAGGAAGTGATAAAATGACAATATATAAACATGAGAAAGCTGTCATTTTTAATCAATAAAAGATATTTATATGGCATAAAATCAGAAAATTATAATTGATCCTGACAGACTTTGCTTTAAAATGCTTTTATTCCTTATTCAAAAATGGAATTTCAAAACTTACCCTAGATATAACACTGTAATAGTTAAACAGGTTAGAAGATTTTGTGCAAAGGTCCTATAAATCCTTATTCTAGGAGCCCTTTGTCTGGGTTGCAACTTATATCAGTTGTAGTTTTTTTCTATGTAATTTCTACCCTGGAAAAGCATGATGATTTCCTGTCTCCTGGTAAAGATTATCTATGCTTTTTTCTTTCTGCCTTCTATTTCATTACAGAGCTTTGCACTTTGGCATGTTTTATGTTTATTCCTCTGCAAATATAGAATGTGTCATATGAATGTCAGAAATGAAACAATTTTCTTTTGCTAGTTATCATAAAGTATCATCAAGTGCCATTATAATTGCTTTAATAAAAAGTTGAAAGGAAAGGATGAGGCATTTTTAACACATACCAGCTGATGTTCTTCCAATTCTACCTTTTATTGCAAAAGTAAGTAAACATTAATTAGATATTATACTATCTAAAGGTTAACTAAATTTATGAACTGTCATAATTTTTTCCCTATCCCAATTCTGTTCACATACTCAGATGCAATAAGTCCATTGCACTGCCTAGGGATATCAAATGTAACAAGTACATTTTCTTGTAACCATTTTCCTACACACCTGTCTCCTGCACTATACCATAGTTTTTATGATAATAAACAATACTCTTTATCTTTTTCCACTTTAAGTCTGACTTATTAACCATCTCCTTAGTGGATATTTCACAAATATATGTTGACTGAGTTACAAACTCACTAATTTAGAAAACACATGGCATTGTAGCTTTACAATTATAAAATACAACAATTTGTTGTCTACCAAATTAGGGCAGTGAAGATTACATTTTCCTATAAAAGTAACTTAGGTTGCTGGAATTTTTTTAAATTATGTAAGAACAATGAAAGTGTACACTATACTTGTTTTCCTGAAAAATTTAAAGTGGTTTTTATTATGAAAAAAGTTATTTTTACTAAAGTCTTAAAAATATACATCTAAAATGGGCCTCCCTGGTGGCACAAGGGGTTCAGCTCAGCACCCTGAAGCTATCCATAGCCACTGCAGCCTGAGTTGGATCCTCAGGCAGGGAGCTATCACACTGCGAAGCAGACCTCTCCTGTCTTGCCCACTGCTCCCCTCAGCAATGTATTTCAGTAGATTAGCCTGTTCTGCTCTCCACTCTGGCTCTGGTAAATCTGCTCACCCCCCTGGATGTCTGGCCTGCACCCCAGCTCTTGTATGCATAAATAAATAAAATAAATCTAAAAAATATATAGCTAGTTTATTGTTTGTTTTTTGTTTCGCATTGCTATTACTTTTTTTTTCTGATGTTTTATTTGGTCTCCTGATAGTCCTCCTATAATGATGTATAAATATATATATATATATATATATATATATAAATAGATCTAAAACCTTTAATGATATAGATGTAGTGGTTTGGAAATGAACATCTAATTTCATATTACAGCTGCATGATCAGCTTTATTTAAGTAAATGCTGTACATTAGAGTTGGAATATTTATTTATTTTTTATTTTTTAAAAGAAATTTACTATTTTTTTACAGTATTTTTTTTACAAGCTTTATTTATTTATACAAGAACCTGGGTACAGGCCAGATGTATGGGAGGGTGAGAGGATTCACCAGAGACAGAGTGGGTAACACAACAGGCAGGTTGACAAAATACACTGCTGAGGGGAGAGGCAGGCAAGACAGGAGAGGAGAGGTCTGCTACGCCATGTGAGTTTCTCCCTGGCCAGCCAGGATCAAACCTGCTCTGCAGAGGCTGCAGACAGCTTCACAGTGAGGTGCTCAAAGACCTGCACCACCTGGGAGACCTGGAATATTTATTTCTAATTGTTGTTAGATAGACTTGTGTCTTTGAAGTTACATATTTACAAAATTTAAAATTGTGATTACCTTGGAGGAAAATACTTAGAAACAGCTGAGGGACGCTTCTGGAGTATAAAGCATATTACATATTTTGGTATGGATGTGCTTTTATAGAAAGATATATGCAAAAATTGTCAAAACACACACAGAGATATTTAACATCAAAATTTTAAAAAGATGTAAGTGCTTATAATTTGCTTTTGTTTCCCTTGCTTTTAGAATGGAAATCCAAACACATCCCAGAATGTCGTATTTTGCCTACAGTTTCTTCTATTTATTTTATGGTTTCAGGTGTTATATCCATGTCTAATCCAGTTTGGATTAAATTTTATATACTGTGTAAGATAGTGAACTAGTTTCATTATTTTGTATATGACTGTCCAGTTTCCACAGCACCATTTGTGGAATAATCTTTTCTTTCTCCATGGTATTCTTGGCTCCTTTGTTGTAAATGTAACTGTCCATGTAAGTGTGAGTTCATTTCTGGACTCTCAATTTTGGTCATTTATCTATATGTCTATTTTATTTCCAATAGCATACCCTTACTACTATAGTTTTATAATATAGTTTGAAATTGGGAGTGTGCTACCCCTGTTCTTTTTTAATGTCATGGTAGCCTTGGATATTGGAGGTCATTTTGGCATCTATAAAATTTATTAATGTTGGGGCCTCCCGGTGGCGCAGCGGTTGAGCGCTGGGTTGTGAAGGTGCCCGCAGCCTTTGCAGTGCCGGTTTGATCCCCGGCTGCTCCCCGGCCACGGGAGGAGGGTCCCACATGGCGCGCAGACCTCTCCTGCCGCCCGCTGCTCCCCTCAGCAGTGTACTTCGGTCCTTCTGCCTGCTCTGCTCCCCGCTCTGGCTCTGGTGAATTCTCTCACCCTCCCGCGCTTCTGACTGTACCCAGTGCTTGCATAAATAAACAAATAAATCTTTAAAAAAATTATTAATGTTTTCTCTATTTCTTTGAAAAATTCCATTGAGACATTGACAGGGATTTTCAGTGAATCTGAATATTGTTTTGGGTGATATGGCCTTTTTAACAATGTTAATTTTTCCCAGCCTTGAGTAAAATATATCATTTCAATTCTTTGTGTCTACTTATATTAATAGAAGTTTTTGTCTCAATGTACAGGTATTTCTCCTTGTCTGAATTTTTCCTAGGTGTTTGATATTTATTGATGATTATAAATAGGATTGTTTTCATGATTTCATTCTCTTCTAGTTAATGGCATATCACAATGCAACAGATTTTTTGTTTTGTAAATATTTATTTATTTATACATATAAGAAGTGGGGTGTAGGCTAGAGATGTGGGGTGAAGGGAGGAAGGATTCACCAGAGACAGAGTGGGGAGCAGAACAATCAGATCTATGGAAATACACTGCTGAGGGGAACAGCAGGTGAGACAGGAGAAGTCTGCTGCACCATGTGGGTTGTTCCCTTGTGCTGCAGTGGCTGGTGATAACTTGATAGTGCTCTCTTTAACCCCTGCGTGAGCAGGGAGGCCCCACAACAGACTTTTGTATATTAGTTTTGTGGCTCACCAATTGCCTGAACTGACAAGTTGTTCCTGTAGTGGAGTTTTAGAGATTTCTGTATCATATCCTCATCAAATAGTGATAATTTTTTTTTTTCCAATTTGGGTTCTTTTTCCATTTTGCTGTAATAGTTTTCTCTTGCAAAAGTTCTTTAGCTAGAATTTGTAATAGCGTTGAAGAGCAGTTGTGAAAGTGGACATCTTTGTCTTGTGCCTGATGATAAAGGAAAAGTTCATCATTAAGTCTGATGCTAGCTGTGAGTTTGTTGTATGCCACCTGTTCAATGTTGAAGTACATGCTATCTATCCCCATTTTATTTAGAGATTTCGTCCCAATAAAATAAATTGTATTAAATTATTTCTCTGAATCTATTGTTATAAATGTATGATTTTTACATTTTCTTTTGTTGATGTGGTGAAATACATTTTTTAGTTTGCAAATGTTTAGACATTCCGGCATACCTGACTGAATCCCACTAGATGAAGATGTATGGACATGTATTGTTGAATTCAGTTTCTCAAGATTTTGTTGAGGATTTTTGTATCTATGTTTATAAAGAATGTTGTTCAGTAGTTTTATTTTTTGTGTGATGTCCTGGTTTGGTTTTGGCAGTAATGTTTACTTCACAAAATGTGTTTGGAGCATTGTTTCTTCCTTAAATTTTAGAAAGAGTTCAAGAGGGATAGGTATTAGTTCTTCTATGAAGGTTTGGTATAACTTATTAGCAAAACTGTTCTTGGGTTTTTGTTTTGTTGGAAGATTTTTCAATTATCATTTAATTTTCCTCCTTGCAATTGCTCTGCTCACATTTTGTATTTCTTCCTGATGCAGCCATTGAAGGTTATATGCTTCTATTTTTTCCCACTTCTCAGTTATCTAATTCATTGCCATAAATAAGTTCATAGTAGTCTCTAATGATACTATGGGTTTCTCAGATAGCCGTTGTAACTTCCCTTGTTTTCTTTCTTGTTCTTTTTTATAAGAGTTTTCATGCTTTTAACATGATGAGTATAGCTAGAAATTTGCCTATTTTATTTGTCTTTTTAAAGAATAAACTTTTGGTTTCATTGACCTTTTATATTTTATTTCTCTACCATTTTTATTTACTTCCTATTTGAGACTTCTGAGGAGTACTATTCTTATTTTTCTAATTCCTTTATCTAAATTAATTATTTGGGAGCTTTCTTTTTTCTTGATATAGCTGGCATTTCTGTATATATTTATCATACTATTGTTTTTACTGAATCCCATAAGTTTTGTTATTTCATGTCTTTATTTTTGTCTCCAGCAATTTTTAAATTATTTTTCTTTGAGTCCTCCATTCTAATAGTTGTTCAAATGCATGATGTTTAGTTTCCACATATTGGAGGTTTTTCAACTTGCCTTTTGTGGTTGAATTCTAGTTTGATATCATTGTGATCAGAGAATATACTTGATTCGGTTGCAATCTTATTAAATTTACTGACATTGTTTTGTGACCCTAAATGTGGTGTATCTTGCATATTACATGTGCAATTCAGAATATATACTCAACCTCTGGAAAGGGAGCAATTTCTTGTGTCCATTAAACCCTTTGATCCATATTCTCATTTTAGACTGTTGTTTACCTATGCTTTTTATCAGTCAATCTCCCCATTGATATAAATGGGCGTTGAAATTTCCTATTATTTTTGGGTTGTTGTCAATTCCTGTTTTCACGTTTCTTAATAGTTTTTTTTCTTTTTCTTTTAATTATTTATTTATTTATACAAGCACCAGGTGCAGTCAGAATTGTGGGAGGGTGAGAGAATTCACCAGAGCCAGAGCGGAGAACAGAACAGACAGACTGGCGAAATACACTGCTGAGGGGAGCAGCCAGTGTGGCAGGAGAGGTCTGTGCGACATGTGGGCTCCTTGCCTCTGGCCTGGGATTGAACCGGCACTGTGGAGTCTGCGGGCAGCTTCCCAGCTCAGAGCTCAACCGCTAAGCCACCAGGGGAGGCCCTGATAATAGTTTCTTTACATATTTTAATGGTCTTTCACTTGCTTACTTAGCAGCCCTGCCATATGTCCCTTGCCCAACATTGCAGCCCTCAGGCATTTTTTTCCCCATCTACCTACTTTTTGATCAAGTGTGAATATCTTTTGTATCCTCTGTGCAATCTGCATGTTTCTGAAGTCTAAAGGGTGCTGTAACTTCCAGCTGTAGGGTTTCTCTGATCAACTGTTAAATGTCACTCTATTGAGAAAATAAGGAATCTCATCTATCACCATTTTGATTGAGTCTCATAAAAGCTTTTGCATTTCATGTAATCCCAATAGCTTATTTTTGCTTTTATTTAATTTGTCATAGAGGTAGGAACTCCATCATATTTTTATCACAGGTGCCATGAAATATATTGCCGATATTTCTTCCTACATATTTTATAATCATAGGTCTTATGTCTAAGTTTTTCATTCATTTTGAATTTATTTTTCTGCATGGAATTACAGTTATCCTATTACATGTGGTTACAAGATTTTCCAGCACCATTTTTCAGAAAAATTTCCTTTTCTGATTATATGATCAAAACTCCCTTATCATAAATTAACTACTGACATATGCATCCATATTTTTTTATTTTGTTCCATTAATCCATGTGTTTAATTTTATCCTGATAGCATATTTTTTTTTATATATTGTTTTGTTATTGCTTAGTAGTATAGTTGAATGTCAGGAAACATGATACTTGCATTTCTCTTTTATTCCCTCTCAGGATTTCCCAGATCTTCAAAGGCTTTTATGGTCAATAATTTTAATACTTCTTGTTTTATTTTTTAAAAAAAATATTAGTATCTTAATATGGATTATATTAAATATGTGTGTAGCCATTGGTAACTGGGTTTTTTTAAGATTTATTTATTTATTTACACAAGCACTGGGTACAGTCAGAAGCGCAGGAGGGTTAGAGAATTCACCAGAGCCAAAATGGGGAACAGAACAGGCAGACTGACGAAATACACTGCTGAGGGGAGCAGCGGGCAGCAGGAGAGGTCTGTTGCACCATGCAGGACCCTCACTGGCGGCCAGGGACCAAACTGGCATTGCAGAGGCTGCAGCCCAGCCCTCAACCACTGAGCCACCAGGGGAGGCCCAACAGGGCTTTTTTTTTGTTTGTTTGTTTATATTGATCATTTACATGGAGGAACATCTAATGTCCAGCTCTTTGTGTTTTATTTGAGGTACTTTATTATGTTCTTTTGTAGAGTTTGTAGTTTTTTATTGTGTAAGTCCTTTAATTAGTTACATTGAGTCCAGCTGGTGAGATTCCCACATGGTGCAGCAGACCATTCCTGTCCCGCCGCTGCTCCCATCAGCAGTGTATTTCCTCAGTCTGCCTGTTCTGTTCTCCTCTATGTCTCTGGTGAATCCTCTCACCCTCCTGCGCATCTAGCCTATACCCTGGTTCTTGTATAAATAAAATAAATAAATAAATAAATAAATAAATAAATAGATAAATAGATAAATAAATCTTTAAAAAAAATGTAATGGCACATTATATGCTGATTTTGTAACCTGGCATTTTGCAGGAAATCTGTCCACTTCTTCAAGGTTGTTGAAATCATTGGCACATGGTTGTTCTTAGTAATTTCTAATGATTCTTTGTATTTATTGATATGCTATCTGTGGTAATTTATTCTCTTTTATTTCTCTGTGTTCATTACTCTCTTCTTGTTAGCCTAGCTAAAGTTTTCAATTTTGTTTATTTTCTCAAAGTACCAATGCTTAGATTCGTGGATCTTTTGTATATATTTTTAAAATTTCTTTTCCTTTTTTTTTTTAAAAGATTATTTATTTTTATATACAAGAACTGGGTACAGCCAAGATGTCCGGAGGGTAAAAGATTCACCAGAGAGCAGAGCAGGGAACAGAAACAGGCAGACTGACAAAATACACTGCTGAGGGAGCAGCAGGCGAGACAGGTCTGCAGCGCCATGTGGGATTCTCACCAGCTGGCCGGGATCGAACCAGTGCTGCAGAGGCGATGGACAGCTTCACAGTGTGGTG